>NC_058087.1:42650313-42969014 GCF_014858855.1 Bufo gargarizans | reverse complement strand
ACGGTGTCCGCTGCGGACAGTGACATTAGCTTTGTCACATCTGCAGTGTAATGTGTGCACTTGAAAAATGTATCTGTGACATACAGTGTACTTTTTCAATAGACGGTGTCCGCTTATGACAATGACATTACCAGCGCCACATCTGCAGTGTAACGTGTGCACTTAAAAAATGTATCTGTGACATACAGTGTACTTTTTCAATAGATGGTGTCTGCTTCTGACATTGACATTACCAGCGTCACATCTGCAGTGTAACGTGTACACTTCAAAAATGTATCTGTGGCATACAATGTACTTTTTCCGTAGACGGTGTCTGCTGCGGACAGTGACATTAAGTGCGCTTCATCTGCAGTGTAACGTGTGCGCTTCTAAAATTTATTCGTGACATGCAGTGTACTTTTTCCGTAGACGATGTCTGCTGTGGACAGTGACATTACCAGCGCCACATCTGCAGTGTAATGTGTGCGCTTCTAAAATTTATCTGTGACATACAGTGTACTTTTTCTGTAGATGGTGTCCGCTTATGACAGTGACAATACCAGCGCCACATCTGCAGTGTAACGTGTATGCAATACACAAATTTATCTGTGACATACAGTGTACTTTTTCTGTAGACGGCGTTTGCTGCGGACAGTGACATTACCAGCGCCACATCTGCAGTGTAACATGTGCACTTCAAAAATGTATATGTGACAAAGTGTACTTTTTCAATAGACGGTTTCTGCTGCGTACAGTGGCATTACCAGTGCCACATCTGCAGTGTAACGTGTGCTCTTCAAAAATATATCTGACATACAGTGTACTTTTTCCGTAGACGGTGTCTGCTGCGAACAGTGACATTACGTGTGCCACATCTGCAGTGTAACATGTGCGCTTCAAAAATGTATCTGTGACATACAGTGTACTTTTTCCATAGACGGTGTCTACTGCGGACAATGACATTACCAGCGCCACATCTGCAGTGTAACGTGTGCGCTACACAAATTTATCTTTGACATACAGTGTAATTTTTCTGTAGAAGGTGTCTGCTGTGGACAGTGACATTACCAGCACCACATCTGCAGTGTAACGCGTGCGCTTCTAAAATTTATCTGTGACATACAGTTGCCTTTTTCCATAGACGGTGTCCGCTTATGACAGTGACATTACCAACGCCACATCTGCAGTGTAACGTGTGCACTTCAAAAATGTATCTGTGACATACAGTGTACTTTTTCTGTAGACGGAAATATCCTTTACCAAGGGGTAGGTGTTCCGCAGTCTAGTGCTTTTTTGAGGAAAGTGCGGACGACAAAAGAATTGTCATTTGCAACCTGTGCCGTACAAAAATGAGCATGGGGCATGAACACTAGCAACCGCACCACCACCAACATGATCCGCCACATGGCATCAAAGCACCGTAATTGGTGGGCCGGACACCTGAGTCCACAATCAGTGTCTGCAGGTCACACCACTGCCTCCTCTTCCCCTGTGTTTTACGTGTTTGCCAATCCTTTGTCGAAGGCGCAGGCCCGGATGACTCCCGCCCTGCACCTGAACCTTGGCAAGCACCATCAGTAACCACATCCACTTCCTTGTTCCAGCGTCCTTACCCCAGGAATTTGAACACAAGCGCAAATACCCAGCCACCCACCCACAGGCCATAGCACTAAATGCGCAGCTTTTCAAATTACTGGCCCTGGAAATGTTGGCATTTAGGCTTGTGGACACTAAGGCCTTCTGCATCCTCATGTCGGCGGCCATCCAGCATTGCGGAGTCCCCAGCTGCCACTATTTTTAAAGGTGTGCTGTACTCGCCTTACACCAACATGTGTCCTGTAACAACACACGTGCCCTAAACAACGCAGTTAATAGGAAGGTCCACTTAACCACGGACACATGGACAAGTGCATTCGGCCAGGGACGGTACATTTCCCTGAAGGCACACTGGGTAAACGCTATGGAGGCCGGGACCAAGTCGTACCCTGGGATGGCACAGGTGCTACCGATGCCAAGGATTGCGGGCCCTACTTTGATTAGGGTTTACGCCAGCACTTACGTTAGTGGCTCCAAACCCCACTTCTCCTCCTCCACCTCCACTTCCACCTCTGAATTATCCACGTGCAGCACCAGTCAGTCATCAGTCGGTAGCTGGAAGCAGTGTAGCACTGCGTTGGGGAAGCGGCAACAGGCAGTGTTGAAGCTGATATGCTTAGCGGACAAACAGCACACCACTGCAGAGCTGTGGCAGGGGATAAGAGACCAGACTGAGCTGTGACTCTCGCCACTCAACCTACAACCAGGCATGGTTGTGTCTGACAATGGCCGTAACTTTGTGGCGGCTTTGGAGCTCGGCAAGCTCAGACACATCCGATGCCTAGCCCATGTCTTCAACTTAGTGGTTCAGCAGTTTCTCAAAACCTACCCCAATTTGCCTGAGCAACTGGTGAAGGTGTGCCGCGTGTGTGCACTTTTCCGCAAGTCATCAACAGCTTCAGCCGGTCTGTTAACACTGCACAGCGCTTGAAATTGCCAGCTCACCGGCTGTTGTGCGACGTGAGCACGCGCTGGAACTCCACGTTCCACATGTTGGCCAGGCTTTGTGAGCAGCAGAGGGCAGTAGTGGAATACCAGCTGCAACATGGTCATCACCTTTCCAGTCAGCTTCCACTATTCACAAGTGAGGAGTGGGCATGGATGTCTGACCTCTGTGAGGTTTTAAGAAACTTTGAGGAATCAACACAGATTGTGAGCGGCGATAACGCTATTATTAGCGTAACCACCCCACTTCTGTGTCTACTCAAAAGTTCGCTGCTCACAATTAAGGACGACACTTTGCATGTGGAAGAAGTGGAAAAGAGGTGAAGACATTACACATGGTGATAGCCAGACCACCCTCAGTTCGTCTTCTCAGCGCGAATTGGATGATGATGAGAAGGAGGAGGAGGAGCAGGAGATGATTGCCTCCGCTACAGAGTGTACTACCCATGGAAGTTTAATTCCATCTGTTCAGCGTGGGTGGGCAGAAGAGGATAAGGATATTGAGAGTGATCCTCCTGATGACGACAGCAAAGTCTTGCCTGTTGGTACTCTGGCACACATTGGCTGACTTCATGTTAGGCTGGCTTTCCTGTGACCCGCGCATTATACGCATTTTAGACAACACAGATTACTGGTTGTTCACCATTCGCGACCCCCGCTACAAAGAGAACTTCTCATCTCTCATTCGTCTAGTGGAGAGAGCAAAACGGTGTAATACCAGAAGATCCTTGTTGAAAAATTGTTCCAAAAATTTCCATCTGACAACGCTGGCATATAATGTTTTACTGGGTCAGCTCACCAGCAGGCCCTCACCTACAATGTTTTACAGGGTCAGCTCACCAGCAGGCCCTCGCATATAATGTTTTACAGGGTCAGCTCACCAGCAGGCCCTCGCATATATTGTTTTACAGGGTCAGCTCACCAGCAGGCCCTTGCATATAATTTTTTAGAAGGTCAGCTTACCAGCAGTCCCTCACATATAATGTTTAACAAGGTCATCTCACCAGCAGGCCTTCACCTACAATCTTTTACAGGGTCAGATCACCTGAAGGCCCTCGCATATAATGTTTTAGAGGGTTAGCTCACCTGCAGGCCCTCACCTACAACCTTTTAGAGGTCAGCTCACCAGCAGGCCCACACCTAAAATCTTTTACAGGGTCAGCTCACCTGCAGGCCCGCACCTAAAATCTTTTACAGGGTCAGCTCATCTGCAGGCCCTCACCTAATTATACCTAATAGGTAATTTGTGTGCATGCTGCCTTGCTTGGATGTGGTAGCCGCAGTTGTTTCTCAGGCTCCCTCTCCGGAATCTAACCATGATTCCCCCATTACCTGTGGTCACCATGGTTTCTGCTGAAAATAACCATGAAAGTTTATAGGGCAAACATCCGAATGGATCGTCGCTGTCACGATGACGTGCAATCGGCCCCAGGTAATCTAGAGTCACCAAACCGGCAGCAGGCCCTCGCCCATAATGTTTTAGATGGTCATATCAGCATGCCCTTGCTCCAAATGTTTTTTAGGGGCACCAGCAGGCCATCAATCATAATTTTTCAAGGCTGTGTATGATGCCCTCCTTTATGTGTGACAAAGGGTGTATTGGAGTGCCAGTTCCTTGTAATTTTTGCAGGCCCTTTCACTTAGGGCATAGGCTTTATGAGTGTAGGAGTCCCACTACCTGAACAATTGTACCACAATGTGAATGAGGTCCTCCTTTATGTTGCATTAGAGTGCCTCATCCTTGTAATTTTTGGCAGCACTTGCACTTTATATAAAATAAATATCCAGGAAAGAATGTTTCCTAACAATTTTTCCTCTAAAATCGATTTCATCTTTGGTTTGGTGCGTATTATTGTCAGTCTGTAAAAGTGGCGTACTATTCGGACAACATTGTTCCCAGCAGCGACCTGGGAGTCCAAGATCCATCCAGACATCCTCCCCATGCTGTTCCCGAACCATTTCAATGGTGTTTCCATCAATTTCTGACCTTTTCCTATGAACCAGGCACCCTCCCCTCTTCAGAGTGCCTGGTTTGACATCCCGATGTGTTCGGCCAGGGCACCCAAGCACCCGAGCACTTTGGTGCTCGATTAACACTAATGCTAAGTATTCCATCTTTCACCCACCATCTTCAGCGGGTACTGGTATTGCCACCCACCTCCACACTATGTCACCTTGCCACTCTTTGGCCTCCTGATGGTGCTGCCACCTCCACACTATGTTACCTTGCTACTCTGTGGTCTCCTCATGCTGTTTTCACCTCCACACTGTCACCTTGCCACTCTGTGGTCTTCAGATGCTGCTGCCACCTCCACAATATGTCACCTTGCCACTCTGTGGTCTCCTCATGCTGCTGCCACCTCAAAACCTTGTCACCTTGCCACTCTGTGGTCTTCTGAAGCTGCTGCCACCTCCTCACTATGTCACCTTGCGAAGTTAAAACCACCTGTGTCAAATGTGCCAAATGGAAGGAGTGCTGATACCAGTAATAAAGAAGAAAGATTCAAATGCCACCTTTGTGTGGTGAGTGGGCTTATGCCTTTTGTTCAAAATGTACACTAATGCCTCTTGTACAGCATGCAGTATAGGGGGCTGTACACTTTAATATTGCGCTGAGAAGCGAGTTTAATTAGATCTAAGCATAGCATTGTGGATGTGCGATCCAGTTCTGTTTTTCTCCCCTTGATATATGCATGTTGAATCTTTCTTATTTATTACTGGTATCAGCACTCCTCCCATTCGGCACAGATGGTTTTAATAAGTCTGCATATAATTGGTAATTGACCTGCAGTTCCTGATACCAATGGACATGTTGTGTTAGACAACTGTTCACATGGTGCAGTACTGCGTGGTGGCTTTTGTTTTTGTGGCACTGTGTTGGTGGGTTGGTGGGAGCCAGTGCCATGGGTGGCATTGTCAGACGGCAGGGTTGCTGTTTGACTCCTGGGTCCTGCCGCCTACTAGGGCAGTGCTGCTTTGTCACCGCATTGTGCTATGCCTTTTTGTCAGAGTAGGTCCCACTCAAATAGGCAACCTTGGCGTGCTGAGGAGGTTGATGCCTTTTGATCAAAATGTACACTAATACCTCTTGTACAGCATGCAGTATAGGGGGCTTTACACTTTAATATTGTGAAGCGAGTTTTAATTAGATCTAAACATAACATTGTGCGATCCAGTTCTGTTTTTCTCCCCTTGTTATAATAAACTTCATTCATTTATCCTTGAAAATTTTCTCAGCATTCCATGGAAAATAGGAAAAAAACTTGCAGTACCTTCACTGTTTCTTAGAATAGTCATAAGCCCTTTATGATGTGGTATGTTCCACAAATGATATAGACTTATAGGGTTGGAAGTCTTGTGTGTTTTTGTGGACATACTACTGCAGGTAGATAATCACTAAAAAACAACAAGGCAGCAACAAGAATAAAAAGATAATTAGAGCAATTCCATAAACCTTTTTGGCTTATACTACTCGGTAAAATTACCCCATATTATGAAAATGGAGAGCCCACACACCATTTTTTTGATCAGTTCAATTAAATATAGGGGACCAGATTTATCAACATGTCTGCGCCTAGAGTCTGTCTAAAAGATGGACCAATTTTGGCAAGTTGGTACAATTCAGGGATCATTTATCAAGACTGGGTTTTTCTACTCCAGTCTTAATATCTCCTGCACCACCAGAAGTTGTACTTAATTTATCACAAGGTGCTCGCTTTGTCTTAAATTAAGCACATCGTCTGGCATTCCAAGCATTTAGAAATAAAATTTTAGTTTTTTAGCTGTCAATTACACCAGAAAAGGGAAGTAAATGTTGACAAATCTGGTGGGGCCAATGCCCACACCCACACCATGCCCTCACCAAGCCGCTTTCCAGGAAAGTGCCCAGGGTGGCGTAAAAATTTTATATGAACAAAAATGTTTGCGCAATTGGCAGAAAACTGGTGTAGGGGATTGTCCAATGAACCTCCCCAGAATGTATACACTTTTCTGACTTGCTTTAAAATGGAAAGTAGCTTTTAGTGGTAAAGTATGGAGATTCGCTGGAAAGGGAGTTGCAAGGTTCTGTGCCAAAATCGGGTTACAATTCTGATATAAAATTCTGTCTCCAAGTAAGCCAACCAATAGTTGGTATAGATTTTGAGAAAAGAGTCTATCCTTGCACCAAGTTTACCATCCAGCCTGAATAATAAAAATATAGTGCCGGTCTAGACAGTCTGTCTAAGCTTACACCATGTACAGGATTAGTTAATCTAGGCCGATTTGTCATATTTTACCTTAGCTATCAGGGTAAAATTTAAAAATATGAGAAATTCTAAATCCGACCACATGTCTTCTAGGCAGATTATAGGCTATATATACTGTACATTAATGTTCTCACCTCAATAATTCCCATGTGGTGTACATACAGAGTCTGATAGCAAATATCACATTTTAGTCAGATGTGTCTCACTAGGCTTTTTATTTATTAATAAAATTAATGTTTCTTGATATTAGGGGCAATTTATCATGAGGTTATATTTAAGGTCAATTTTCTGCTTTGCCCCACATTTATGAAATGTTGCACGTTGTTTGTTAAATTTTGTGAATCTTTACACCTAACCACCAGTTTTTCTATACCCCCTTCCCTGTGAGTGAAACTCATAGCTAACCATGACCACTTTAACACCTAATTTTGAAAACCAGAGTGAACAGTGTAAAAATGCAAAAAGTCCTATTTTTGTAAACTCTAAAAAGTAAATGTTCAAATTTAATACTTTTTGAAGCCAGAATTTTGAAGTGTATGGCGTGATAAATTCCCCCCTAATGTGTCATTCTAAATGCTGAATGTTATTTACAATAGTACCAGTGGCAACCTATTACGGTAATCACTATATACGGCAAGCCTTTCACCTTTAGTTCATTTTTATCTTTAGTGCCTGACCTTTTATTAAGATTATTCTTCCAATGCTGAGTCCAAATACAGAATGTCTCTGCCCTTTAAAATACAAAATGATAATTTATCATCATTATTTAGAGTATTGTGTGCTTTATAAATGGCAAAGTCTTGGTAACCTTTATTAAAATATTACAGATATCACAGAAAATGCTGATGATAAAAAGGCAATGAAAAACTGGAAATGAATAATAATGTGAAATGTGAATGCTAAAATAAAATCAGATACATGGATTTATTTTTATTACCTTTATTATTAGTAGTGTTGACAGCAAATATTCTAATCGCAAACTTGTATTGTGAATATTGGCATTTCGAGAATTCGCGAATATCTAGAATATAGTGCTATATCTTCGTAATCGCGAATATTCTAGATTTTTTTTTCATCAGTACCCATTATCCCTCACTGCTTCTGCATGCGGCCAATGAGAAGGCTGCAATATCTTTGACTTTAGGAGTAGTGTTGATCGCAAATTTTCATATTGTAAATTTTTTATCGCAAATTTTCCAATTGCCAATTTTTGCAATTAAGAAAATAATGACTGGAGATAACAAATTTGCGAATATATGATAGGTGTTCGCCCAAATATTCACGAAATATCGTGAATTCGAATATTGCCCCTGCCGCTTATCACTGATTATTAGTAGTAGAAGTTCTTTCCCTGTAATTGTCACAAATGGTGGCAGTTGAAGGATGGAACTGAATATGTGCATCCACCTCAGCACTACGGTAGACAGAGAAATAATGAAAAGAATATACAGCAGGCTGCGCTATACAGATACATTGTACTAAATAAATCAGTGGCTATACTAAATTTTTTTATTACGTGGAATTACAAAAGTATTCAGATCCAGGGGCTGATTTGAAAAATGTTGAATGTTTTTTGTAGTACAACCCTTTTGAACATGCTCCAGGTTGCTGATCACTGTACAAAAATAATAAAATAAAGCAGCACTGGGGAACAAAGACCACTTGGAAACCCAAATCTGGAGTGGATTATAAAATGAGAGAAAGTATTAAGGACAAATACAACTTTGGTTCCAAAACTGTATCAGGAAACCTAAATGTGTGGCTATACCCTTAATGTTATGGCAGATCAGTATACTGTATGTGGCAAGCAGTAGCAATTATATTAGTTATATCTCCATTTTATCTACTTTCTATCTGCTGCATTACATATAGGCTTAACAGGAATGCCTCCTGAGCCAGGAGATACAAATATAAATTAGCTATAACAAGAGCTCTTGGCATTTTATTACCTTACATTTAAGCTATAATCTATCATAAAACTTTACTCACATGAGTTACAGCTTTATCCCACTGCCACAGTCTAGCACTTTTCAATTGCTGTAATTTCCTCTGAAGAACATTCCATGCTATCATATCATGATTAATGTAATCATGAACAAATTGATCTGATTATTAATCTCGGCCGTGAGGTTTTGCTGGTGGTTGTTTAAACATGTGTTCTACTAATTCTGGGAGGTTAATTGCCAGGAAAAATGTTGAATCATGGCAGTTATCCCTACGATGTGGATTAAAGTTGTACATAAGAACTTCTCCACCCAAAATGAAAGAAAACAAGATGCTGAAAATATGAGTTCTGGAGCTGCTATTTTCTGTGAAGCTGTTATACAGTCCTGATCAAAAGTTTAAGACCACTTGAAAAATGGCAAAAAATCGTATTTTACATTGTTGGATCTTAACAAGGTTCCAAGTAGAGCTTCAACATGCAACAAGAAGAAATGAGAGTGAGACAAAACATTTTTTCAGCATTCAATTAATTAACGAGAAAATAACGATTAAACTGAAAAAGGCAAATTTTAGGACCACATGCCTTTAAAAGGCCAAATCTGTGCAAAGATGTGGATTCATTGTTATTTTCTGTCAGGTAGTCACACGTCGTGATGGCAAAGGCAAAAAAACTCTCCCTTTTTGAACGTGGTCGGGTTGTTGAACTGCATAAACAGGGTCTCTCACAGCGCGCCATCGCAGTAAGACAGTCATTTGGAATTTCTTAAATGATCCTGAGGGTTATGGAACCAAAAAGTCAAGTGGAAGACCCCAAAGGAAATTCATCAGCACTGAGCTGGAGGATCTAATTGGCTGTCCGTCAAGACACTGGACGATCCTCGACCCATAGAAGCTGCAGAAAGTGGTATAACATTTTACTAAAGACTACTTGCAAAGTTGGTTTATTTGGTTCATTTTTTTTATTTCTTTTTTAATTTTAGATGCATTTAGACACAGTTCGGGTAAAATTACTACTTAAATTTTTTGCATGTTGTTCACATGACCAGAAAAAAATTGTCCTGAGAAAATATTTATTTTAAACATGTTTATAGGCTCATGGATGGATCTTCAAGTTGTTTATTAATATCCCTTGTGGATCAATTCCTGATCCAAATGGGACACTTAGGGCTGTTTCACACGAGCGAGTCCGTTCCGTGTGTAAGTGTGATCCTCCGCTCTGGACTTGCAGGAGCACACGGCATTATCATGATTTATAATGCTATAGGCCTGTGCTGGACCTTATTTCTACAGAATCACACTGACAGCTTTATGTCACTATGATTCTGTGGAAAAAAGGCCATGCAGAGACACATAGCATTATAAATCAAGATAATGCTGTGTGCTCCTGCAAGTCCAGAGCGGAGAATTACACTTACACACACACGGAGCGTGATTCCCGCAATGGACTCGCTGGTGTGAAAAAGCCCTTAGGGGGAGATTTATCAAGACCGAGGCTTTCTACACCAGTCTTGATATCTGTCAGAGGATGCACTTAAATTATTATGAGGCTCATGCCTCGTTATATATTAGGCACATGCTCCGGCAGTCTGTGCGCCTAAGCATAAATCTACTGCAGTTCTGAGCTGCCGTAGATTTCTGGCTTCACTGATGGTCATGCCCATTTCCTGGCCTTGCCATGCCCCCTTTTTGAAAAGTGGTGAGGGCAGAGGAAAAACTGGGAGATGCGACTTTTTATTGCAACTTTTCAGTCGCATGGGAGATGATTACAATTGACACTTTAAATTGACACTTAACACATCAACAGCTACTTGCTGCAACTATTTATTTAATGTATAATAATATATAGTTAGATTAGCGGCTCACCCCTATGTCACTATAGAAAGAGGTGCTCTGATGTTTGGCTCACCTTCCGCCAAAAATGTGCTGAATCAAATGTCTGGATATTGACAGGCACACTTTCATCTAGATCATTTAGACATCAATTGTGAATATATTTAAACATTTATTAATATTTAAACATTTATTATCTCCTGTGATAAAATTAAAATATATAAAACAAATATGTAAAACATAAAATACAGATAAAAATTCCATATATTTCTCATTCACCACATGTGCAAAAAGTATATTAAAGAGGACCTTTCACTACTGTATAAACTAAAAACTAACTAGATCAGTGGCCAATCGCAGCGCACAGCTCATAGCCAGGCTATGAGCTGTGCGCTGCGATTGGCCAGCAGTGCAGCAAGGGACACGCCTCCTACAAAAAATCAGTCAGAGGGAGCGCAGACACCGGAGCCTATACCGGGCGAACGGAGCGGCGCCCAGGCATACTAGTAAGTGCAGGGGGACCCCTGGGCGCCGCTCTGCCCACAGGTATAGTTAGTTTTTCGTTTGTAGAGTAGTGAAAGGTCCTCTTTAAGCATACACTGTATACCATGTGATGGCTATATGTTGGTTATATTATTTGTGGTACACAGAATGTGCTCTACATTTGCATATATCCTATCCTAAAAATCAAAGATCCTATAATAAATCCTAACAAGTATTTGGCTAGCATCTAAAATACATATCACAGTCTCATTTCATTTGTATATATGAAGTTCCAGCTATTATCATATGGGTAGCCGGTATTGGGAAAAGATCCTCAAGTATGTCCCAAGATGCAGGTATAATTATCCTCATTTCATATTGCAAATGATAAATATTATATTATAGTTCCGTATGGAATGCAGTAGATAGGAGTACGTCACAACGAATGTTCGTCAATTTCTGTGGCTCCATCAGTGCGTATACTTATACTGCCCCCCGTGGCGTCACACGTGGTACTGGCATTAGTGATACTCGCACTCGGGCTCGGCGTCCCACGTGGTCCGTGTTGGTTGTGTAGATTATGGTACCTGTTACACTTTATCATCACGGCGTCCCACGTGGTGTTCAATTTCTCTTTGTGTCGGCTTGATGGTGCTCCCAGTATCCTGTGTTTCACACGCCGTCCACGTCTACCTCAGTGACTCCACTCCAATAAATTCAATTCCGTCACAATATATGTGGATCTGTGATGAGTATATATCTTTCAAACTATTATTTAAGTTCTGCCAAACGCATTTCGGAGTAGGCTTCCACTGAGGAAGGAGTAAGCATACTCCAACACGCGTTTGGCAGAACTTAAAGGGGTTTTCCCATCTCAGACAATAGGGGCATATCGTTACAATGAGAACGGAGCGGGGAGAGCTGTGGCTAAAGGAACACGGATTTCCTGGGGTCAGTCCACAACCAAGCACTGCTCCCCACTGCTCCCAAAGAAGTGAATGGGAGCGCACCGCATGCGTGCGGCCCCTGCTCCCATTCATTTCTATGCGGCAGACGGAAATAGCCGAGCCAGCTTGCTCGGCTATTTTTGGCGGCCCAATAGAAAAGAATGGAGGGCAGCTTCTCTAGCCACCACTCTCCCTGCTCTGTTCTCGTTGTAGGTGCAGGTCCCAGAGGTGGGACCTGCATTTATCAGATAATGGGGGCATATCCTAGTGATATGCCCCCATTGTCTGAGATGGCAAAACCCCTTTAAATTATATTTTGAAAGATATATACCCAATACTTATTCACATATATAACCTCCTTTGCTGGCTAGACTCATTTTTCCATTGCATTACACACTGTTCGTATCCAAGAGTTATGGCCACCACTGCAAGGTGGCCGGGACAGGAGCTGCTGTGCATGGGTGTCTACTGTATACAAGCTCCCATGGTCCCGGCCACCAGACAGGACAGTGCTTTTCCACCACCATGACCACCACTGATGGATTGCAGGGTGGTCCTAGCCCCTGGATATAAGCCATGTATAATGTGATGGAAAAATGAATCACACCAGCAAAAGAATTTAGAAATAGAGTATGGTAGATACAAGTTTTAGAGATGTGTAAAAAGTATTTTTAAGAAGCAGATGAAAGGAATGTCATAATATATTCACCATTCAGACAAATGTGAGTTTAATGACTTCGGGGAAATGTGCACATACTGTATAACCCATCCTGAATCTAAATTCTGTATCTTTATTGAATGCTGACCTATTTGTATTCTGTGTACGTGAAGACATAAGTGAGATCCATATAGTGTAATTCATTTGTGTTAACTCGAATGGATCCTGCTGTCAGAGCATACCTGAAAAAGGTGAGCAGCCATTACCTGCATCACCAGTAATGGTGCATTATGTGTGTAAATTTGTGGATTACTTTTGAATAGAATGGAAAGCTGTAAAATTACAGCATTTAACTCCAGAATGTCAGATGGAAATTATAGAATGAATAAACTCTAAAGGTATATTGCCTTTTCATATCCTGATTTCTCTATGGTATTTTCTGCACAGGTACTTAAAAGGGTTATGCCATGATTAATGTAAAATATTAAAATCAGATATCTTATAGAATATTATAATCTCTATAACAAAGCTAGAGCCAGCCCTGTACCTCACATGGACCCAGAGATCTCCCCATTCATTGCTCCAATTGTTCTGCTAGATTTTATTTTATTTATATTATTATTATTATTATTTATTGATAGCTCAGGGGAGGAGTCCTTTCTCGAGGGGGGGGAGGGGGTTCCTTCCTCAGGGGAGGTGTCCTTTCTTCTGCAGCTCTCCCTGTAACTGTCACAGCTTCTAACAGTAGATATGGCCGGTGGCAGGATTGTGTGACCACCTCAGTAGGTGGACAGGCCCATTACTATACAGATTAAACACCAGGACGCGCCACTATAATGAAGTATAGAGAATATCTCAACTACAGCATTTTAATACCACAAAGTACATTATAAAAATAACTAGTTTTTCATACTGAATTATAATAAAAAAACATTTAATGGTAGCACATCCCCTTTAGTAGTGGTGAAGCAAATAGGAACCTGGATTAGTGAAGAAAGGATACATTATCCTCTTCCAGCACTATCATGTTCAAGTCAGATGTGGGAAAGATCCTCTTTCACATCTTAATGCACATGTACGTGGTCATGCTGAGCACAGAAGCTGTGTTTAAACAATCACCCGCTGGCAGACAGCAGTATTAAAGGGCAGGGTTGCAGAAAAGTCCAATTATGGCTGTTTAACCCTTTCTGCAATGTGATCAGGGCACATCAGTGGAGGTGTTCCCTTTGTTATCGTACTTACAGCCCTGGCATTGTGATCGCTGATGGTTTTATATGGTCAGCCTAAGGCCTAAAAAATGTCCCTAGAGCTGTCAGTATAAGCCACAGGCAGTTATACAATATACTCGCATATGATATTTGACATCATATTACTATTCAAAAATATATATTTAAGGTAAAAGCCCCATATAGAGATGAGCGAATTTCTTAAAAGTTCGATTTGGCTGATTCCCCAAATTTGACAAAAAAATTCGCTTTGTGACGAATTACTTCGTCACGAAGCGCATTTTTTTGTGCGTAGCGGGTACAATGACAGGGGGCTGCGATAGCCTCACCCCCGTCATTGTACCCCTCAGATGCCACATTTATACATGATCGCGCCATCCGATTGTAAAATTAACAATAAAAAAAACTAATCATCGAACTTACCGTCTCCATTTGCTCGTGAAGGGCCAGCGGCCGCCATCTTGCTTGAAGATCTCGGCCGAAATCCTATGCGGCGCGAGATTACGTCATCACGCTGTCTGTTGTGGTGACGTATGATGTGAAAAAAATAGTTTGTATACTATTTTAGGTTAAATCAATTCGCTGACACGAAGCACGAGGAAATTCGGCTTCAAGGCGAATCGAATTTATCCTGAAATTCAGATCGAATTCCACTTCGGTTTGCTCATCTCTAGCCCCATAATAAAGGGGCTAGAAGAAAATGCTAAAAGTAATTGAGTACAGTTTCTTATTAAATAAAATTGTGATATATATGGGTAAAATACTGTATAATAAACATTTTTTTTATATATTTTTATTGAAGAAAACGCGTCTCGATCTATGAGATTGTGATTGGACCCCATTATATAGGGATACATGAGTGAAGACGTTTGAAAAACTACAATCTCCTGCAAAACTTGTTCTCCATTTCTTTGCTGCAAATGGACTCATATTATGGAAATATCTGGATGCAGATAATTTGTAGCACTTGAAATACAATGAGAAAATAGTTCCTAATAATAGTTGATAAGGTAGAACATGAGCATTATGCCTCCTATACTGTACAGTCTACAATAGTGCTCATGCCGTTTCAGTGTCTAATATTAGCTCACACCGTACTTAGCCCTGTAGTGTAATTTATATGTACAGAAAGGTAGTTTTAATAACATAAATAAATCAAAAGTGAAATGTTTTAAATATGACATGACTTCATGAACAGTCCCTAAAAGCTCACATTTCCCTCTGCTTTTGGCCACAGTCTGTGCGCCATAATTTTATCTGCTCTTAACAGCTCAGGAGAGCATGACAGCTTTAGATGCTGGTGGGGTAATTGAAGGAAGTGGAAACCTCAGCATCTGCCTGTATCAACAGTGTAAATTAATGAATACTGCAATGTGCGTATAAATATTTACAGGTCTATTAAGGTAAATATTAATAGGGGTATATAATATCAAGGGATGTAAAGTGTATTTAACATATAGAGGCAGAGGGAATTCAATAGGTTGGTGATTATAACTAGTGTTGAGCAAATCAAAGTTAACGGAGTGGACTTTAATCCAAATTTCAGGAAATTTTCGATCCGCCGCAAAGCCGAATTTCCTCATGCTTCGTGGTAACAAATTGATTTTCCCTGAAATGGCAGTAAAAATGTAAAAAAATCATACTTACCTCTCTATTTGAGCATGAAGAAGCCGCCGCGGCCATCTTGCTTGCTTGCTTAATTCAATTAACAGGCAGTAGGCTTGACATTGGTTCAGAAAGGCAGCTGATGTGCATTACCTTACCTTTCTAAAGGGCTATTTTCTGGAGAGATGTTACTGGCATTGCTCGGACATGCCATCAATGTGCATGGGGGTCAGTAGTTGCAGAAAGGATCTTTTTGTCCCTGAGTTGCATGCATGGCTCTCCACTCTAGAACGGTGGAAGGAATCAGTTGGGCACAGGTGTAAACTAAAGAAGGCAGTTTAATGAGCTCAAGTGGCACAACAAGCTTGGTAGAGCAATCTATCAACAGGCAAGAGGCTTAGTACAGTTACAGTCTCAGATATAACATAGTCCCTTTAAGAAGCAAAAACTCAATATCTATTACTAGGGATAAGAGAAATTGTGTTTTCAAGTTCGGCATACAAGTTTCAGTTTCGGGTTAAGTTATGGTCCGTGGTAGCGGAATCCATAATGGAATTATTAGCTTGAGAAGTCCACAGAGTGGCCGAATGACATAGTGTTGAGGTAGCAGCAGCATGAGGAGACCACAGAGTGGCCCAGTGACATAGTGGGAAGGTGGCAACATCAGCAGCATGAAGAGACAACAGAGTGTTCCATTTACATAGTGTTGAGGCGACAGCAGCATGAGGAGACCAAAGAGTGGCAAGGTGACATAGTGTGGAGGTGGCAGCAGCAGCATGAGGAGGCCACAAAGTGGCCATTTACATAGTGTTGAGGTGGCAGCAGCATGAGGAAGCCACAGAGTGGCTCTGTGATATAGTTATGAGTTATCATCAGCATGAGAAGGCCACAGACTGGCAGGTGACATAATGTGGAGGTGGCAGCAGCAGCAGAGGGAGGCCACAGAGTGGCCCAGTGACATCGTGTTGAGTTAGCAGCAGCATGAGGAGACCACAGAGTGGCAAGGTTACATAGTGTGGAGGTGGCAGCAGCAGCAGCATGAGGAGGCCACAGACTGGAAAGGTGACATTGTGTGGAGGTGGCAGCAGCATGAGGAGACCACAGAGTGGCACAATGACAAAGTGTGGAGATGGCAGCAGCAGCAACAGGAGGCCACAGACTGGCAAGGTGACATAGTGTGTAGGTGACAGCAGCAGAATGGCGAGGCCACAGACTGGCAAGGTGACATAGTATGGAGGTGGCAGCAGCAGCATGAAGAGGCCACAGAGTGGCAAAGTGACATAGTGTGGAGGTGGCGGCAGCAGCAGAATAACGAGGCAACAGAGTTGCAAGGTGACATAATGTGGAGGTGGCAGCAGCAGCATGAGGAGACCTGATTGGTGAGGTGGAAGCAGCATCAGAAGACCACAGAGTGACGCAGTGACAGAGTGGGGAGGTGGGTGGCAATAACAGTGTCCACTGATGATGGTAGATGTAGGAAGGAGCACTTGGCATCAGATGTGTGGCATCAGGCAGGTGGCAGCATCAGAATAGTAGCTGAGGCAGGTAGCAAGAAGAAGCCAGTCTCTTTTGTCAAAGTCTTGGTGTGGCACCATGGATGATCTAGTCTGATGCATCAGGCATTGATGGGTCGAAATCCTGGCTGATCCACGCCTGATTCATCTTGACAAAGGTCAGTCTCTCCACATTTTTGGTGGACAGGCGAGTTCTCCTTAGGGTAACTAAACACCCTGATGCCACACTACTGTCAGGACAGCTTTTCCAGGGCAAACTAGGACAGTTGCAGCCACAAATCCAGTTTGGCTGCGGATCTTCAATGTGCGGTGGCAGGGTGCTGTCCAATTGTGCAACAACCTGCTGGTTCAGGTTCTGCTCCAGGTCTAGCTGCTGCTGCTAGTGAATAGTTTCTTCACTAGGCGGGTGAAGAAAGCTGCTCATCAGTAAGTCTAGACTCAAGCTGCTGCTGATGGAGCTGGTACTGCTCCTACCTCCCCACTACTGCCACGCCCCCTTACTCTGCTGTGACCTGTGCCTGTGCCAGAAACATTTAGGCCTCTGCTCCTCCCCTGTGCAGGTCCTGTCACTTCTCTGTCTGACATACTGTTATATCAAATAAGTAAATAAAAAGGAATATAATACACCCCAAAAAAGGCAGTAATTTTGTCACTTCACCACATAACGTCAAACAATAGTTTTTTTTGCCACTAATACACACCAAATAGGCTTTAAAATATATAACTGCACCACTGATTGGCAAATAATATTTTTTTTTTGCCACTAATACACGCCAAAAAGGGCTGCAATTTTCTCACTTCACCACACAATGACTAATAAGCCTTTTTTCTCGCTTATACATGCCAAAAAAGGCTTTAGAACATATAACTGCACTGCTGAATGGCAAATAATGAATTTTTTTTCCACGAATACACAACAAAAAGTCTTTAGAACACATAACTGCACCGCTGAACAGCAAATAAGCCCTTTTTTCCCCACTATATGAAACATCCAAAGTCAATTCACTCATCCCTAAAGACAACCTATCAATATTAGGCCACATTCAAGTAGTGCCTGACAGGGCCCCGTGTGAGGAATATGGATTAATATTCACTGTCAGCCATGTCCTCACACCCCCATTTGCTGACAGATAGCGGAGGTAGTGAACTCCACAGGAGGGCCCTGCTTCAAAGCCCCCAGCCCTGATTATCATTTGATGCACCTCTTGGCATGTTCAGTGTACATGCAAAATTAGTTTCCACCCCCCAGCCATCTGAGTGTCAGTTGGCAAGGAAGAAAGCCCCAGGGGGGCCCAGGCTTCAAGGAGAAGGTCACACCTCAGTCCACCACTTTGGAGCCAAGCTGAATCCTGCAGAAAAACCCCCAGCATCCGCCCTTGCCCAGGATCAATAAGCCCTCCCAGACATGTTGGCACCTACCTTTCATAAGGAATTATGAATCGCCTGGCCATCGCAGGCGCAAACCGGATACATATTTGTGTCCCGGTGGCCATGAGGTACGTGCCCGTGGTCTTTGTTTAATGGGACAAGGTCAGGGGAGGAAGGTATCCATATCTCCCCATAGAAACCACATAACGGTATCAGGTTTGGACTCTACTTGTAGCCGGAACCCAGGCAGGTCTATTGGTCCCAGAACCATCTCCCTGTGACCCTCTGGTCTGGAGCTATGAACTCTAAAGGGTTTTGTGGGTCATTTGCTGCCAGCCCAGAAGAAGGGGAGTGGACCCCTCCCTGAGGCCGGGAGGGGAGGGGCTGGCTACAGGTTAAAAGTCTGGTGCCAGCGAGTAGGCGCGTCTTTCTCTGAAGAGGGGTCACATCCTACAAATGTGTTTAGAGGGACCCAGGAAATAGCTGAGATCACGGCCCTTCATGTGGACTCCAGCAAAGAACATCTCAAAGGAACTTTCATCTTATCCGGTATCTGACTTTTACACTGCTTAACCCTGTTGTAACCATATAACCTGTATCTGTAACCTCAGACCACTGTATATATTATCTGTGTATATTGTGTTAAATCTAGTGTGCCCATACGGCGATTAAATCTTTAATTTAATCTTGTGCTATCTTGTATCTCGATCACGAATCCCCACGTCCGTGTTTTGGCCTAGTTATAAGCTACCTCGGGTTAGTTTCTGACCCTTTATAATCCCATTAGCGGACCAGGCTTATATCAAACGAGAACTGGTGGCAGATACCCGGGCTGAGGAGGCACTGTTTCACTGCGGCAGTGAAAAGGCTCTCTCAGCTTGTTGCCTCTCTGTGCCCACGTGGACAGGAGGTGTGTGTGTAAACTATACCAACCTGACCTTACGTGCTCCACTGGAGGGCGTAACTTCACGTTTTTGGTAAACCCGTGATCATACCAGGTCTCGTGAGCTCGACGTGGTTGACGTGAAGCGGGCACGAGGTGTGGTATTCATCACACCCCGATCTAACCTACATGAGATCCTGGCTTGATGCCATTTTCCAGTTTCATGTTTGCTAAAACTGCAGCACTGTGCATACGACATATCTGTGCAGTATACCATCAGCCATAAAAATAGGGACAATACTAACTTAAAGTGGGCCACCTATTTCCCTGGGCACCATAGAAGCACAAGGTCAGCACAGCAGCTTAGATGCATCCAATTCCACACCTTATAGATACATCACATGTTTTCTAGCTTTTCTATGTATTTTAGTTATTGCTCATTACTTTTGTTGGCTACACTTGGCACTACAATTCCATAAAATGATTTTTGCTTTTTTTTTTATTATTATTATTATTATTTCGGTCTTAAATCTTATTTCTTTTTTATATTGGCAAAATAGCTATGTCTGAATGAAAAAGTTTGATTTCAAAGGCATTGACGTTAAGAGAGGAAAGAGGGTCATCTCCTTTGGGATGTTCTGTCTTTTAACATTAAAATTATCTAGAGCACTGTATATTTCTAGCTTTGCACGAACATCATGTTGCTTTAACAATGTTCACCTACTGTATCTGCGTTTTATGAATTTTGACTATCTGTCTTGTAAGAAGTGACAAATGCAGTCCACAGTACACTCAGTGGCCACTTTATTAAGCAAATCTGCTCACAGTCAATTTAGTCAGGAATCTGCTTAGATCAAACAACAATTGGGAAGGAAATGGTTCAGTAAATACTGTGGAATGAATTTTCTAGTGTCAAGCAGCTGCTGCCAAGGCAAATAAATTCATAGGGTGCATCAAATGTGGTATTGATACACATGGTAATCACATGGATCTACCACAATACAAATTACTGATAATGAAATGGAATGGTGTACGCTTTTGAGCATAGATTCTCTTTAAAATAAAAAAATATCAAAAGTTTTATTGAAATAAGTGGCCTCCTGAAGGCCATCATACACTGGCGTTTTCTAGGTTATTGTCTCAGCGTTTGGTGCCTTTTTAATACTTTAGAATCAGTGTCGGCTGGATAATCTGCAAGCATTTGGATCCCATCACAATTTGCTGCTGGACGTCATTCACAAGTGTAGACAGACGCTACCATGGAATAAACTAGGGCACCAGAGCTGGCCGACTTAACCACTTAGTGACCACTAATACGCCTTTTTACTGACGTAAACAAAGGGAATTTTAGCTAAACACCTGGCTTTAATGAATCATTACATGATCATTCCCAAAATGGTGCATTAAAAAATATAACTTGTCCTGCAAAAAACAAGACATCTTACAAGTACATTGATGAAAAAACGAAAAAAGTTATAGTTCTTGGAATGCAATTTTTTAAAAATTTGTGTTTTTCACTAAGGGGTTATACCAAAGTATGTTTATTCTTAAAATCCACACATAGCGAGTATCGGGGTACAAATGCAGTACACAGCCCTGCAGGGAATTGCGATGGTGAGGTCACGGTTACTTAGGCAAACGAGGGTTGCTCTGGGTTACTCACAGTTTTCTTGAAAAACCCTGGGCAGGCGTACTGCAGTGATGGAGAGGCTGGCACATGAGTCCTCTGGGGCACTCTCTGTGTATAGGGACCAGGCCGGTGGTAGGTGAGGTGCCCTGGGTGTTGCAGGTTTAATGTGCCGGTGGCAAGATCCCTTTAAGTTTCGTGACGCCAGTGCTGGTAACAGTGGCACACCAATTGATGATAGGAATAATTGAGGAACAAGATGTTGTGGTGAACCAAAACTTCCTTTTACTGGAAACAGTCAACTATTTACAGTCTGGGTTCAGTTCCACATGGCAGTAGCAATAATAAGCAGGCTTTATAAATGGCAGGCACAATGTTCTTCCAAGATATTCACAGGAGTTGGAGAACAACGTGGCCCAATTGACCCTTGTGTAGTGCCCACATTTACCTAGTGGGACACTACACAAACCCTTCTTCAGATGAGACTGTACATTTCCGTGACCATCTGAAGATGGGGCTGTGCCCCAATACGTGTGAATTTTGAGAATAAACGTACTTTGGGAATCATTTATCAAACCAGATACATCTGGTTTTTAGTATAAAAAGGTCGCACAACATGCCGATTGCGGATTTTTTTTCTGACAATTCTGCGACATTTAGGAGCCACGACCCTTTGCAAAGTGGTCTATGCTTAAAGGGATTCTGTCACCTATTTTTACCCTATAGAGATGCGGACATGCTTGGCTAGATCGCCGCTCGCATGTCCACAATATACCTGTCCTATATCTCTGAGTGGTTTTATTGAGTGTAAAAAATGATTTTATATATATGTAAATCTGCCTGGTAAGGAGCCCAAGGGGCTGCATTAACCGTTCTGGAGCCCAGCCACGCCCCCTGTGAAGGAGCCCAGCACCGCCTGTATCCACGAATCTCCTCCTTGCTCACGAAGTCAGATCGCCGTAATCTCGTGGTGCGCGAGCTCGCGCATGCACAGTTCCTTCCCTGAGGCTGATGCCAGCACAGGGAAATAACACTATGCCAGCACTGCACATGCGGAATCTCGCTCATCGCGAGATTACGGCGATCTGACTTCGTGAGCAAGGAGGAGATTTGTGGATACAGGCAGTGCTGGGCTCCTTCACAAGGGGGCGTGGCTGGGCTCCAGAACGGTTAGTACAGGTACGTCCTGTGTAGTTCCGATCAGCACTGTATCGGCAATCGCTGCAAACCGCAGGTCAATTCAGACCTGCGGTTTGCAGCGCTTTTGGAAGTTTCTGATCCCCGCAGTCTGTAACCGCGGGGATCAGAAACTTCAAAATAACTTTATTTTATATTTAACCCCCCCTGCTGCCCTCTTTGTTATGTGCCGGCGGGCGTGCTGCCCTCTTTGTTATGTGCCGGCGGGCGCAGCGGGGGGGAGATCATCCGCCCGCCCCCTCTCTCAGGATGCCCGAGCGGTTTTAGCAGAGTATCAGCTTTGCTGACACTCTGCTTGAAACGGCTGACATCTGTGACATCAGATGTCAGCCGTTTAACCCCTTCCATGCCGCGGTCCGTAGGGACCGCTGTATGAAAGAGGTTAACAGAGAGGGAGCTCGCTCCCTCTTCCATCTGGGGCTGCTGTGCCTTTTCAGCCCCCAATGGGAGAGAGAGGGGAGTGGGAGACCTCCCCATCACCCACTGCTCTGTTGTGGCAGCGAGTGATGGTTACTTCACAGGCTTCCTGCTGTCCATGGTGCTGATCAGACTTCTGCTAAAGGCTTGTAAAGCTAAAATACAGTACAGTACACTATACAGTGTACTGTACTGTATTATACAGACATCAGACTCACTGGATCTTCAAGAACTAAGTGGGTCTGGGTAAAAAAAAAGTAAATAAAAAGGGAAAAAAAGTAAAAATAAAAAACCACATTTATCACTGATTCAAAAAAATAAATAAAAAATTCCTACACATGTTTGATGTCACTGCGTCCGTAATGACCTAATTTATAAAACGGTCATGTTACTTTCCCCGCACGGTGAACGCCATAAAAAAATAAAAATAAAAACTATGTTGAAATTTTGCCCACCTTACTTCCCAAAAAAGGTAATAAAAGTGATCAAAATAGTTGTATGTATCCCAAAATAGTACCAATCAAATCGTCACCTCATCCCAGAAAAAATGATTAAAATGGAAAATTAGGATGCATCTTTTTTGCGAAGTGCCGCATATAATAAATGCTCCATGATTAAAGTCTAATCTCACTTTTCAGCCTAAACCCCTTAGGGACCGGGCTAATTTTCACCTTAAAGGGGTTATCCCATCATAATGATCACTGTTAAATCTGTTAATGATTTGACAGTGATCATTTTTGTAAATATACTTGATTAACAAATTCCCACCGTTTAGGATAAAATTCATCCCCACTTACCTTATTGTTGTGACTCGGTCTCCCCTGGTTACGACCACCGCTCTTCTCCAAAATTCTGAGTCCTTCTTTTCTCCCGGCCGGGCCACTCACTATCCTGAACGCGCATGCTGCCGCGCATGCGCGACGGTGACTTCTTCCTGGCCAGAATAGTACAGAGCTGCGAACGCGCACGCCGGCTCTGTACTATACTGGCAAGAAATAAGTCACCATGACGCATGCGCGGCGGCTTGCGCGTTCAGTCCAGTGCACGGCCCGGCCGGGAGAAGACTTCAATCAAGATGAAGCCCGCCCCCAGCCAGAATCCAGGAAGTGAATGCGCGGTGGCAGCAGGTAAGTATAAAAAGGCAAAGTGGGATAACCCCTTTAAGGCCCAGGCCATTTTTTGCAAATCTGACCAGTGTCACTTTATGTGATGATAACTTTAAAACGCTTTGACTTATCCAGGCCATTCTGAGATAGTTTTTTTGTCACATATTGTACTTAATGACACTGGTAAAATGGAGTTAAAAAAAATCATTTTTATTTATAAAAAAATACCAAATTTGACAAAAATTTGGAAAAGTTAGCAAATTTCCAAGTTTCAATTTCTTTACTTCTATAATATATAGTAATACCTATAAAAATAGTTATTACTTTACATTCCCCATATGTCTACTTCATGTCTGGATCATTTTGGGAATTACATTTTATTTTTTGGGGATGTTACAAGGCTTTAAAGTTTAGAAGCAAATCTTGAAATTTTTCTGAAATTTTCAAAAACCCACTTTTTAAGGACCAGTTCAGGTCTGAAGTCACTTTGTGAGGCTTACATAATAGAAACCACCCAAAAATTACCCCATTCTAGAAACTACACCCCTCAAGGTATTCAAAACTGATTTTACAAACGTCGTTACCCGTTAGGTGTTCCACAAGAGTTAATGGCAAATGGAGATAAAATTTCTGAATTTAAATTTTTGGGCAAATTTTCCATTTTAATCCATTTTTTCCAGTTACAAAGCAATGGTTAACAGCCAAACAAAATGCTATATTTATTGCCCTGATTCTGTAGTTTGCAGAAACACCCCATATGTGGCTGTAAACTACTGTACGGGCACACGGTAGGGGATAGAGCGAAAGGTGCGTCGTGTGGTTTTTGGAAGGCAGATTTTGCTGGACCGGTTTATTTACACCATGTCCCATTTGAAGCCCCCCTGATGCACCCCTAGAGTAGAAACTCCATAAAAGTGATCCCATTTTGGAAACTAAAGGATAAGGTGGCAGTTTTGTTGGGACTATTTTTAGGGTACATATGATTTTTGTTTGCTCTATACTACATTTTTGTTAGGCAAGGTTACCAAAAATAGAAATTCTGAAATTTCATCTCCATTTGCCATAAACTGTTGAGGAACAACTAAAGGGTTAATAAAGTTAGTATAATCAGTTTTGAATGCCTTGAGGGGTGTAGTTTCTTAAATGGGGTCGCTTTTATGGAGTTTCTACTCTAGGGGTGCATCAGGGGGGCTTCAAATGGGACATGGTGCCAAAAAAAAGGCCATCAAAATCTGCCTTCCAGAAACCATATGGCATTCCTTTACTTCTGCGCCCTGCCGTTTGGTCATATAGAAGTTTACGACCACATATGGGGTGTTTCTGTAAACTGTTTGTTTTTAGCCGATTATCTTAGGTAGGGGCTAATTTTTTGCGGGATGAGAGGACGGTTTTATTGGCACTATTTTGGGGGGCATATGACTTTTTGATCGCTTGTTATTACAATTTTTGTGGTGTAAGGTGACAAAAAAATACCTTTTTTTGCACGTTTTTTATAAAAAACTTTTTACCGAGCAGGCACCCAGTTCTGATCACCACCCACCGCGCGGTGGTGATCGGAACTACACAGGTCGTACAGGTACGCCCTGTGTCCTTAAGTACCGGGACATCAGGGTGTTCCTGTACGCCCTGTGTCCTTAAGAGGTTAAATGACTTTGGTATTCCTATCTGCGGATTTGAATGCATTTTAAAATAGGAATATGAAGTCAGCTTCGGTATTGGCTGGTAACTCGGAACAGCCTCTTAAGTCCTCCAGTGGTCGTGTTTCTGGCTACTCCTTAGACTTCACTTTAATCCACTGCTTCTTTTGGCTAAAAGAAAGTTTAAAGGGTTACTTTGGCCAAAAATCATGGAGATGAACGTGCTGCCAAGATTTCATTCACCTGAATGGTGCCATTACAGAGATCCCCTGCTGTCCCCTACTAGGCCGCAGCCGAAGCCTGTGCTGCCATGACAACAGAGCAACGCTGTCCTGAGTCCCTACAGCGTCAGTACAACAAATATACGCTGACAGGATCACAGAATGTCACAATGATGGCTGCTCGCCTACAGGACACTAAGAGGATACCAGAGACGATGGGCCTAGATAAAGTTATGTCTCTCAGGCTCCATGACACATGGTTTCTGCAAGTGTATATTTTTGCCGCTGTGAGAGGGAATGAGTTGTATTCACCTGCCCCCTGATATCTATGTACGGGGCGGTAACTGCTATTCAGGTGACTCAGGTTCTGGTCTTGGAGTCATGGACGTGTCAGCCACTGGATGCTGCAATGTGGAAAACAAATAGTAACTGGAAATAAAAGGGAGCAGAAAGCCAGAACAATGTAAAAGTGGTCCTTTAAAGGGGTTGTCTCACTTCAGCAAATAGCATTTATCATGGAGAGAAAGTTAATACAAGGCATTTACTAATTTATTGTGATTGTCCATTTTGCCTCCTTTGCTGGCTTGATTAATTTTTTCATCACATTATACACTGCTTGTTTCCATGGTTACAGACCCTGCAATCCATCAGCAGTGGCTTTGCTTGCATACTATAAAAAAAAAAAGCACCAGCCTATGTGCGTTCCCACGGTCCTGGCCACCAGAGAGGCAGAGTAAAATTTTATGGAAAAATGAATCTAGCCAGCAAAGGAAGCAACATGGACAATCACAATACATTAGTAAGTGGCTTGTATTAACTTTCTCTACATTATAAATGCCACTTCCTGAAGTGAAACAACCCTTTTAACCCCTTAAGGACACAGCCCTATTTCACCTTAAGGACCAGGCCATTTTTTGCAAATCTGACCAGTGTCACTTTAAGTGCTAATAACTTTAAAACGCTTTTACTTACCCAGGCCGTTCTGAGATGGGGGGGGGGACATGCTGCATTATCTGAATAATGCAGACATTTCCGGATGGCCTTAAACCGGGAGCGTGTCATGGCCGTACTGTAGAGGGGGGTCTGGTAGAGGACGTCCCCACTCCAGTATTGCCTGACACTGGGTTTTTGCACTAGACCCATGTGCAGCACAAGGCCCCAAAATGTCCTCATCTCGGCTGCACTGACAGGCGTCCAGCCACCGGGTCTAGCCAAAAAGGAGCCCGGGTGCTGAGCAACGAACTGTTGGGCGTACAGGTTCGTCTGCTCCACCATCAGATTTACAAATTGGTCACTGAAAAAAAAGCTAAAAAAGTCCATTTCAGTAAACTCCACTGTGGGAATCTGGATTCCTGGATTGCCAACAAAATCCGGAATCTCGGGCTCAAAATCCACTGGGGGACACCAGCTAAGTTCACCGGCAGGGGGTTCCGGTGGGCTTATTTGGTGGGCCGGGAAACCAGTACGAGCCCCAGGACGGCTCGTACTAGGGTAGGCCACAGGGTCCCTAGCATGAGATGATGATGAGGAGGATGATGCGGATGACAAGAGGAACGTGGGGTCATCCTCATCCTCACTGGGGCTGGTGGTGAGGGGGCTGGGGGGGGGGGGGCAAGTGGCAGGGGGGGTCTAGGGTCTCAAAGCTAAAAAACAATAAGTTTAGATAAAGTGTTTATTTTTATTTTTTCCTAACTAACTTTTCTCTTCTATCCCTGCCTAACGGTGCCTCTCTCTCACTGACCCTAACCTACCTGGAGGGTGATGGGTGCAGGAGGGTGATGGATGCCGATGGGGGGGATCGCAGGAGCCTGGTGAGGATGGTGCTGGACGGTGCAGGTGCTGAACAGGAAGAGAAGGGGAGAGAGGAGCGCTGGAAGTTTGAATCTCGCGCCTCTCTCCCCGCACCAATCAGCACCCTGGACAGCGGCATTCAGCACCACAGCCAGCACCGCCTCTCCCAAATGCTCGGACTGTGATTGGTGGTGTGTAATCACACCACCGATCACAGTCCTTTTCCGCTTCATCGGGTCACCGAAGACCCGAATGGACCGGAAACGCAGCAAACCGCAGGTCTAAATTGACCTGCGGTTTGCTGCGATCGCCGATACGGGGGGTCACATGACCCCCCCCCGGCATTGTGACAGGCATCCTATTCCGATTAACCCCCGCCGCAATAGCGTTTTAAACCCAAGATGTATCGGTACGTCATGTGTCCTTAAGGACTAGGGAAACATGCCGTACCGGTACGTCATGTGTCCGTAAGGGGTTAATGACCATACTTTTTTGGTCTGTAGTGACTTTAATGAATTGTTTTCATTGCCTTCTTTGTTGCACAACCACCGATGCTGGATTGCAGGGTCGTCATAACTCCTTTATATGAGCAGTGTATAATGTGATAGAAAAATTTGTCTCGTCAGCAAAGGAGGAAATATGGGCAATCACAATACATTAGTAAGTGCCTTGTATCAACTTTCTGTACATGATAAATGCCATTTGCTGAAGTGAGACAACCCCTTTAAAGAGGACCTTTGACCACTCCTGAGATGCTTGTTATAATAGCTTCATGCATTCTCCATGTTAGAACGATTCTAGAGCATCTATTCTTATGGCTCTATGTTGAGCCATTCCTTTATTATTTCTACTAAAAGTAATTAATGAATTGCTATTAGCCTTCAGTAATGGTACAGAGGGGAGGTAACCAGTTGGGGGCGTGTACCTGCACAGTCTCACTCTATCCAGTCAGTGCTGCTATTTTCAGACTGTGCAGGTACACACCGCCAACTGGTTACCTCCCCTCTGTACCTTTACTGAAGGCTAATAGCAATTCATTCATAACCTACTGGTAGAAATAATAAAGGAATGGCACAAATAGAGCCATAAGAATAGATGCTCCAGAATTGTTATTACATGGGGAATGCATGAAGCTATTAAAACAGGCAGGAGGGGTGAAAGATTCCTTTAAGGGGTTAAATCATCATTCCTGCGACATGTCTGTTGGTGGAAACACAACCTCCATCTTCTGTCATTAATAGCACAAAATAGAGTTTCCTAACAAACAATATGAGCACACATCAAGAGCTTCAAGGTCATAAAACTTTCAAAAAGGATTTCTCTTTTGAATGAAAATGAAACCTGTTGAGTTTACACTTTACACTTTGGTTGTTATATACCCGGGAGGATGGAGTGATGCATTAGAGGGTTTCCTTCTTTTGAAAGCAATGATTCTATTTGTCATCCTTTGTTTGCTTTCTTTAATACACTGTATGTACTGAATTCATCTTTGTTCTTTTATAATATTACAGGCTGCTCTGTATCAAATTCCTACATTTCTTCTCTAGAGAGAGATTCAGCTTTTTTACCCGTTCTGGATATAGTGTCCTTCATATGTATTATTGTATTAGCTACAAAAGGATATTTATGTATGGAGCGACTGGATTGTTACTAGTTGGTAACTTTCTAAATATAAAGCCAATTCTTAAAATGACAAGTATGCTGCCTGTACCATTCTCTACTTTTCAGATGGAATTTAAAACATGAGCGATATAACTAATGAAAAACAGTTGGTATTTTTGCATTTGTGCACCCAGTCTGGCGCTCATTTGATCATTTTTATTGCTAAATCGTCTTGGCCAATGAACGGGTAGTAAGGACCAGCTCATTAACTCAACTAAAACCCATCCAAAGGGGGCTGCAATCTTCTTTCTGCTGCTGCGATAAGCTTTGGTTATTTGGCTTCTCAAAATCTGGCCCCAGAGCAAAGGCGTAGCTAGGCTTTTCTTCACCTGAGAGGACGGGGCATACTAGGGGTGAACTCCGGACAGGTTCCCACACAGGGCTGTTCTTGTCTGGATGCACTGACCCTATTCTTCAAAAATGGCCCAATAGGTTAAAAACAGGAACAGACCATGAAATGGTAACAGAATAGAATTTTGTCCAAATTCCCTTACTTTGGGAGGACTTGTCACTATTAGTGATTTGATTTGAGTTTTTCATATATTGGTTTTTGTAATATTATTAAAAACTTTATTAAACAAATTTGGACTTTTTAGTTCCTTTTGGTTGCTTGTACTACTACAATAGTTTTGTTTTGCAGTGTATAACAATTTTACTGATTACCTGTTACAGCCTTCCTTTGGTAGCATAGCAGGCCTGGGAGCTTCACAAGGACTACAGCTGCCATAACAACCACTCAGCACTCCGTGACTGCATCACTGGGGGGCTGATGGAAGGACAATGGGAGCCCCCATCCTTGGTTTATTTGCTCAGATGCCACAGTCACTGTTGACTGGGTTTGGGAGGCATAAAATGACCTAGATTAGAGTTATAAGCTCCTAAATCATATCCATAAACCGATTCCACCATGTCGGGAAGGGGATACAAAATATTCCATGCATAATATCCAGTATTGACTTAGCAAGACAAATTTACCATACAGTATTGCATTAGTTTATATGGACATCCTGTTGACTTCAATGGGCCCCATATAATGCACCATTGTTCCACTATTGCACCATACTCTGGAATAATCCTCTGGCACTTGTGGTCTTAAACTACATTATGTACCCCCACATCTATATGACCTACTAACATTAGGCCATGGATGATTCTCCTTTCTGTTTTTATAGACTGTGTTGCCAATAGTTGGTTACTTTTTAGCTACAAATTGACAACCTTGTTGAAGAATGACCTTCAAATCCTGGTCATGATTAAGGATTGGAAGATATTTTTTGATGATCTGAATAATTTTATTATTATCTGCAGTATAATTAGTAGTAAAAGTTATATCTGCATTAGGGTGGTTCTGTGGTTTCTTATTATTGTACAGATATTGTGTTCTAGAAATTTTGTCTGTACTTTGTTTAGTGTCATTAATGATATTTACTGGATACCCCTCCTCATTAATCAGCTTTTAATCCTATCACATTCCTGTTCATAACACTGGGGTTCACTACAGAATCTCCTGGCTCTCATGAATTCATCCTTTGGTAAATTCCTTGTTACGTGCACAGGATGGCAGCTGTGTGCACGCAGCAAGGAATTACCAGTGATAGGCTTCCTATAAAGGCTGGTCTCTATTTTATTTGTGGAGACATTTTCACGCAGACGTAAATCCTAAAAATCAATGGTGCATTGATTTAAAGAAAAAGTAAACTGAAGGTTTGCGTCATTTAACAGACACAGACTTAGGACAGGGAATAGGACAGGGATGGCCAACCTGCAGCTCTCCAGCTGTTGTAAAACTACAACTCCCACCATGTGCACAGTGTCAGAGGCTACTATGCTGACTGGACACTACTAGTGTGGCCAGCACACCTATACTCTCCTTTTTATCCACCATTTGGCAAACAGCATTGCTTCTACTAACCAGGCACAGCTAGCATGGCCAGCACTAGTGATGAGCGAATCAAAGTCCATGGAGTTGACTTCAATCCGAATTTCAGGGAAAATTCAATTCGTCGCAAAGCCGAATTTCCTCTTGCTTCGTGGTAACGAATCGATTTTCCCTGAATATCGGCAAAAAAAAAAAACATATTTACCTCATCTGCTTAAGTGCGAAGAGCTGGCTGCCACTATCCTGATTGAAGATCTCACACGAAATCCTGTGCATGATTATGTATGACATCACTACGTCAGCCAATGTGATGACGTCATCAGGGGCTGCGTGAGATTTCATGCTAGATCGTCAAGATGGTGGCTGCCGACTCTTTGCGACCAAATAAGTATGATTTATTTATTTATTTATTTTTTTCACTGTAAATTAATGTCAGATGCCATGATCAGCTATGAACGCTGCATCTGAGGGGTACAATGACGGGGACCCATCCAAAACTTCTCGAACACTCACTGTCCGATCCGCTAAAGAATACAGAGTGTCTGGCGAAACGTGTCGGAGGGCAGTGTTTGAGGGTTTTTAGAGCAGGAGTGGAGCATCTTGGAGTACAAGATTCAGTAAATAAGTTAGCAGCAATGAGGGACACATATACATATACACTCACCTAAAGAATTATTAGGAACACCATACTAATATGGTGTTGGACCCCCTTTTGCCTTCAGAACTGCCTTAATTCTACGTGGCATTGATTCAACAAGGTGCTGATAGCATTCTTTAGAAATGTTGGTCCATATTGATAGGATAGCATCTTGCAGTTGATGGAGATTTGAGGGATGCACATGCAGGGCACGAAGCTCCCGTTCCACCACATCCCAAAGATGCTCTATTGGGTTGAGATCTGGTGACTGTGGGGGACATTTTAGTAGAGTGAACTCATTGTCATGTTCAAGAAACCAATTTGAAATGATTCGAGCTTTGTGACATGGTGCATTATCCTGCTGGAAGTAGCCATCAGAGGATGGGTACATGGTGGACATGAGGGATGGACATGGTCAGAAACAATGCTCAGGTTAAACGATGGCCAATTGGCACTAAGGGGCCTAAAGTGTGCCCAGAAAACATCCCCCACACCATTACACCACCACCACCAGCCTGCACAGTGGTAACAAGGCATGATGGATACATGTTCTCATTCTGTTTACACCAAATTCCAGTCTTCAACAGTCCAATTTTGGTGAGCTCGTGCAAATTGTAGTCTCTTTTTCCTATTTGTAGTGGAGATGAGTGGTACCCGGTGGGGTCTTCTGCTGTTGTAGCCCACCTTTCTTTCCCATTCTGACATTCAGTTTGGAGTTCAGGAGATTGTCTTGACCAGGACCACAACCCTACATGCATTGAAGCAACTGCCATGTGATTGGTTGACTAGATAATCGCATTAATGAGAAATAGAACAGGTGTTCCTAATAATTCTTTAAGTGAGTGTAGATAAGAGTGAGCTGAAACTAGCGCACAAGGATCAGCACCTCACAGTCCCAGGCTAATAGTAGCAGCACTGTAGGAATAACAGGGCTCATATACTAAAAAAATAAAAGTAAAAAAGAATACAACACACTGAGAGTTTTAACAAGATTTAATTGGTCTATTGTTTATTTTATATAGTGATAATTAAAAGTTATGTTTTAACAATAAGTAACAAGGACATATGTGAAAATAAGCAGTTGTTAGTCTGAATGACTATTTGTAAATAATTTGTTAAAGTGCCTTTACGTATGTCCAGGGTCTGTTGTCTTTATAAAGCAATGACGGGGAGCGGCGTAATCTCAGCTCCCTGTTATTGCACCCACTACTTGCAAAGAAATTAGTTTCGTTATGAAGTAAATAGTCACAAAGTTAATTTTTTTTAGAATTCGGCGAAGCAGTCAAATCGATTTTTTCAATACTTTGATCATCTCTAACCAGCACTGATGCTTTTCAACTGCCATTTCTACTGAGTAGTGTTGGGCTCGAATATTCGAATAGCGAATATTAATCGCAAATATCGGCACTTTGAGAATTTGCGAATATTTAGAATATAGTGATATATATTCGTAATTTCGAATATTCTAGATTTTTTTTTCAACAGTAACCTCCCTTCTTGCTTGTGGGCCAATGAGAAGGCTGCAATGTCTTTGTCTGAGCTTAGCAACATCCCTAGCAACCAATAGGAAAGTTGCCTACCCCTTACTATATAAGAACCTCCCCAGCAGCCCTTGTATGCAGTATCTTGCAGATCTGAGAGAGAGCAGTGTTATTGCTGTGCTCTGTGCTTTCCTGTGTCATTACATTAGATAGTTAGTTAGTTAGCTTATATATATAATACAGATAGTGGGAGATAGTCAGTGTAGGTTAGATAGTGATATAGTGTAGCTGATAGGTTCTGCTGTCCATACATACTGTACATGCTACATACATAGTGCTGTGATGTCACAAGTTCACAACAATACTTAGTGCACCAATCACTAATAAGTAGTCAGACCTGTTAAAATGTGAAGTTGCACGTATTGCGCCAAAATATTCACATCATTGATGCTGATTTCGTAATCGCGATGCTATTGGAGCACTCTATCTGCATATAAAGCTAATGTAATGTTCTGCTGTGCCAACCATTTTCTCCAGTCTCCGGAAACTTTTAGCAGCTTGAAAAATGTAGCTATAGTGACCCACGCCTGTATTTCGAGTGCATTACACGAATATTATTTTGCCGATTTTTCGCGATCAAGAAAATAATCTTGAATTCTCGAATATATGACGAATATTCTACCAAATATTCGCAAAATATTGTGAATTCGAATATTGCCCCTGCCGCTCATCACTACTACTGAGCATGCACCACTAGAAAGGCCAGCACTGCTGCCTTTTAACTAAGGCTACGCTACTTTCACACCTGCGTTCGGTGCGTATACGTCTTGTATCTGCACAGACGGATCCGCACCGATAATGCAAACGCTTGTATCCGTTCAGAACGAATCCGTTTGCATTATTCTTTAAAAAAAAAGTCTAAGTCCAAACGGATCCGTTTGAAAGTCAATGGGGGACTGATCCGTTTTCAATTGCAACATATTGTGTCAGTGAAAATGGATCTGTCCCCATTGACTTACATTGTAAGTCAGGATGGTTCCGTTTGGCTCCGCATCGTCAGGCGGACACCAAAACGCTGCAAGCAGCGTTTTGGTGTCTGCCTCAAAAGCGAAACGGAGACCAAACGCAGCCAAACTTATGCATTCTGAGCGGATCGTTATCCATTCAGAATGCATTGGGGCTGAACTGATCCGTTTTGGGCCGCTTGTGAGAGCCCTGAAACGGATCTCACAAACGGAAACCAAAACGCCAGTGTGAAAGTAGCCTAAGCCACATACCATCAATGTGACCAGTATATCATAGCTGATACATAGTAGCATTGATCAGCTGCGGGCGCTCTTAATCATCATGGTTCACAGTATCACCACAAGCCAGTATTGTGGTCAGCTGTGTCTATCTGCGCTTTTCCTTTTTTTTCCGCAGACTGCCCCTTGACATGGAGATTACCGCTGATCGCGCACCTTTATTGTGATCAGTGCTGCTACATTCTTTCGTGCTTCTGATATATTCAGTAGCTACTTCTAGCATACAGATAGCACTATTATCCTCCGCTCTATGCTCCTGATGACGTCAATCCACCCTGGCAAAACACGTTGATCTCTTACACATTTAGCCTTTATTTAGAGGGTACTACGTGTATCCCAAACTGTTCCGACTGGAACATTTCTCTGTCAGATCAATGATCTTTGCAGCCCTCTATTAGACTATTTCAGCAGCCACTGAGAGTACATTTTTGAATGGCACACACTGTGTCCTATTGTGTTGAGGGAACAGTTTGGCATCATGGCATCTCCTTCATCTAGACTAGTACCCCTTTACCTAACCAGAGATACAGTATATGGACTGACACGAGGTTTAAGAAACGATTGATGACGTTTTAGATGAGCTTTTACAGCGTCAACCGTCTACCTATTCCTGCAGATCCCTGAGCAAATTTTCCTATGGGCACTGAGCTGATATAAAAAAAAAAAAATCAAATTTTTTTATTTTGTCAAAGTTTATTATTTTTATTTTAGTGTCCCATTCAGGAAATTTCTGAGCGCACATTTATTACCCTTCCTGTTAGGCTACTTTCACACCAGCGTTTTTTGGATCTGTCATGAATGATAATACAACCGTCTGCATCCGTTATGAACAGTTGTATTATCTCTAAAATGGCCAAGACGGATCCATCTCTAAAACTATTGTAAGTCAATGAGAGACGGATCATTTCTTCTTTTGTGTCAGAGAAAACGCATCCGTCACAATTGACTTACATTGCAAGTCATGCTGGATTCGTCTTGCTCCGCATCCCAGGTTGCACTCAAAAACGCTGCTTGCATCGCTTTTTTGTCCGGCATGGGAATGCAATGAAATCGAACGGAATGTATTCTTGCGCACTCAGTTCCCCTCAGTTCTGTTTTATCCCCATTGACAATGAATGGGGACAAAACTGAAGCGTTTTCCCCCACTATTGAGATCCTATGACGGATCTCAATAGAGGAATGGGAAAGTGCAGGTGTGACAGTAGCCTTAAACTTTTTCCCAGGTTCATGCACTGATTATAGCTGATCACACTATACATGTGAATGCTCATCGAATAAATGCAATCTTATAGAACCGTATTCTTTTAGCTTCATAGAAATTAAATATACTTGCAGAAGCAGAATTGTTTGCTTTTTATCTCTAGTATTGTGTTTGCATGTTATCTGTATAGGGTTTTTGCAACTATTTTATGTGCTATTTATTTAGACCATTAATCTGCCCCAACACAAGATAAAGTATGTGGTATTAGATTATACTGTATTCAATACAGTGAGCACAGCAGTAACGCAGCATTGGATAGCTCTACCTCATGATATAAACACACAGCTAAAAATAATAGATGCACAAAAATATAATGAAATATGGTTTGCAAACTTTGGAATTTGAGTATATTTTCAGTGGGTTAAATCCATTTTAGCTGGAAATGGTTGTGCCACTAGTGAAGGTTTCATAGATTCAACAACCGTTGATGAGAATTCAATGCGAATTTAAAAGACAATAGGACTTTATGAATATAAATCTGACATTATAGATATTGGATGGCATATATACAGTTGATATTAGAAATGCATTAAGATCACATCTAGAATTAAATGTATTTTCTCTATACAGTGGATCCAATCCATTTTATGTGTTTCTCTTTGTTATAAATGTTCATTAAAAAGCAATTGCTTATGCTGCCCTTGTATATCAGACCATACTGTGATTATGGCTTACAGATTTCACTGGATATAAACTCACCCCTCCCCCTCTGCTGCCTGAAGTTCTTAATATAAGCTGATTTTGACAGCAGCAGTGCATTAGCTTCCCTGCCTACATATTGTGCTGTTACTGCATGTTGATTAATCCTTATTATTTGGTCGAATAACAGATACCTGAATAAAGGTGATGTCCTCACATACAAAAAGTGGCAATGCACAAAGAGTAATGGGACGTGACTTTACCACAGTAACTTTGCTTTGGCCACAACCTGATGTTTTGAGCTAAAGACAAGTCAAATATCTCCCAATCCATAAAGTGGATCACTAGCTCTACAAGACCAGCATCCCCATAGATTGGTGACACTCCTAACAAAAAATAAATATATATATATATATACACACACACAGTCAGGTCCATGAATATTGAGACATCAACACAATTCTAAAATTTTTGGCTCTATACACCACAATAGATTTGAAATGAAACGAACAAGATGTGCTTTAACTGCAGACTGTCAGCTTTAATTTGAGGGTATTTACATCCAAATCAGGTGAACGGTGCAGGAATTACAACAGTTTGCATATGCGCCTCCCACTTGTTAAGGGACCAAAAGTAATGGGACAAAATAATAATCATAAATCAAACATTCACTATTTAATACTTGGTTGCAAATCCTTTGCAGTCAATTACAGCTGGGTTTCATCCCTGGTGATGCTCTGCCAGGCCTCTACTGCAACTGTCTTCAGTTCCTGCTTGTTCTTTGGGAATTTTCCCTTCAGTTTTGTCTTCAGCAATTGAAATGCATGCTCAATCTGATACAGGTCAGGTGATTGACTTGGCCATTGCATAACATTCCACTTCTTTCCCTTAAAAAACTCTTTGGTTGCTTTTGCAGTATGCTTTGGGTCATTGTCCACCTGCACTGTGAAGTGCCGTCCAAGCATTTGGCTGAATATGAGCAGATAATATTGCCCGAAACACTTCAGAATTCATCCTGCTGCTTTTGTCAGTAGTCACATCATCAATAAATACAAGAGAACCAGTTCCATTGGCAGCCATACATGCCCACGCCATGACACTACCACCACCATACTTCACTGATGAGGTGGTATGCTTAGGATCATGAGCAGTTCCTTTCCTTCTTCATACTCTTCTCTTCCCATCACTCTGGTACAAGTGGATCTTGGTCTCATCTGTCCATAGGATGTTGTTCCAGAACTGTGAAGGCTTTTTTAGATGTCATTTGGCAAACTCTAATCTGGCCTTCCTGTTTTTAAGGCTCACCAATGGTTTACATCTTGTGGTGAACCCTCTCTGTATTCACTCTGGTGAAGTCTTCTCTTGATTGTGCACTTTGACACACATACTTCTACCTCCTGGAGAGTGTTCTTGATCTGGCCAACTGTTGTGAAGGGTGTTTTCTTCACCAGGGAAATAATTATTCGGTCATCCACCACAGTTGTTTTCCATGGTCTTCCGGGTCTTTTGGTGTTGCTGAGCACACCGATGCGTTCCTTCTTTTTAAGAATGTTCCAAACATTTGTTTTGGCCACGCCTAATGATTTTGCTATCTCTCTGATGGGTTTGTTGTGTTTTTTTTCAGCCTAATGATGGCTTGCTTCACTGATAGTGACAGCTCTTTGGATATCATCTTGAGAGTTGAAAGCAACAGATTCCAAATGCAAATAGCACACTTGAAATGAACTCTGGACCTTTTATCTGCTCATTGTAATTGGGATAATGAGGGAATAACACACACCTGGCCATGGAACAGCTGAGAAGCCAGTTGTCCCATTACTTTTGGTCTCTTAACAAGTGGGAGGCACATATGCAAACTGTTGTAATTCCTTCACCGTTCACCTGGTTTGGATGTAAATACCCTCAAATTAAAGCTGACAGTCTGCAGTTAAAGCACATCTTGTTCGTTTCATTTCAAATCCATTGTGGTGGTGTATAGAGCCAAAAATGTTACAATTGTGTCAATGTCCCAATATTTATGGACCTGGCTGTGTATATATATATATATATATATATATATGTCCCAATATTTATGGACCTGGCTGTGTATATATATATATATATATGTCCCAATATTTATGGACATGGCTGTGTGTGTATATATATATATATATATATATATATCTTGTGACACTGAGAGGTTTTGTCTGGAAAAACAAGTATTTTCCTCCCAGCATGTGCTGCTGGGCTGATTTACAGCCAGGTGAGGTCAAATACCGGACCAGATTTTAAGTGCCGGTCCGGGATTTGGCAGCACCTGGCTGTCCTTAAAAAGGCAGCTGGGCTCAAAAGCGAGGTCTCTGTGTTGGGATCTGGGAGCCTTGTGTCTGGATGAAGGCTTTCTACCTGTTTGGTGTGAAAACAGGTTGGTGCTGCTGTGGTCAAGGACTCTTTGAGGCAGAATTGCCGCATGGTGTGAATTACCACCAACACTGCAAGGTTACTTTTAGTTTGACTATGACTGCTTGTTTTGTCACTTGCCTAAAGTGTGAATAAAATACTGAACTGTTTGATCCAAACAACTTGTTATTGCCTCTGTACTGCATCCGCTAATCCTGTCTACCAGAGTGAACCCCCACAATATATATCATACAGTATTGTTCAAATCTTACAACAGTTTCAGTAGGACCACAGTAGGATAGGAGCACCTGATCGTCAGTGAAGGAGACCACTACATTCACATGCAGTAATCCCTAGTGATCCTTAATGCCATCGTTTGTCGACAACAGAGTGCTGTTTAGATGGCACTTTTACAATGGCAGATTATTGCTAACAAGCGTCTCTATGAGCACTTGTTAGCAATGATCTGTCTGATGTTTGAGCGGTGTAAAAGGGCCTTAAAGGGGTTGTCCCGGCTTTTTCATATTGATGACGTATCCTCAGGATGCTTTCGATAAGTTGAATTTATTTGGACCCCAAAATAAAATCTGCCAGCCAATTCGGCTGAAATGGAACAGAATTGGATTTTAACAAATTTAGTCATCTCTAGGATATATTGCCTCTTCCAAGGTTGTCTGGTAGTTGCATTTGGCGCTGAGCTGTTAGTGTACAGGAAATAATGACTAGAGGGATACATTATTTCATCCCAGTGCCACACCATAATCCCAGCAGTAGGACCAGTGTGATGTTCCCTTGTGAAGGCCTATGCATGGCGTTGCCCACAAGGTCTCCAGATCAAGCTCTGGCTATCATTGCTTCCGAGACAAAAACAGATAGTTCAGATGTCCTTCTTTTACAGCGCTCTGCTGTTTATCGTGGGTGTAGAAAAAAAACCTCCATTGAATTTATCATATTAATAAATTCCCAGTTATTTAAAAAAGGGAGGTTCTGTGTGTCTACTGATGCTCTGTTGTACAAGATAAATGGCATGTAGTCACATTCATTTCTGGGCATATCCACAAAGCATAGAATATTTAACCCATAACAATACACATTCTGCAGACGTTCCTTCTTCATAATGTATATATTATGTGAGTCGTGAGGATGAAAATAGTAAGATGGTTTTATAATAGCTGTGTCTTTTCTGCACATTCAGCTGAGGAGCAATTTATGAACAAGAAGTATCACATTGCAAGGCGACGCAGCAGCCCTATTCTTGAATATGACCATAAAGGTATTTATTACTTTTACAAATTTTTCAAATAAACATAAGCAATGTTAATTGTCATCACTTCCTGACTATATTTAATTTTCTGTACTATACAGTGCATTTTAAATGCTATAGCATGCCTTTCCATTAGAGCCCTGCTTTTTCAAGGTATAATAATTTTGCTATCTTCTAAACAAATGGATTCCTGTTCAGGAAAGCATACAGGGAGAACATTCAAACTCAGTGTAATTGTTGTCCTTGGTTGGGTTCAAACCCAAGAGCTCAGTGCTGCCACGGTGGTGGCCATGGATAAGATTGGTGATGAACACAGAAGGAGGAGCTATGGTGGTTCACAGAGTGTTCTGCCCAGCAGGGTTAGAAAATGATTCTAGTTCATTCTGCCAGGGTCAGGGTAATTCTGAAGTGTTTAGTGTGGTTATAGCACCATCTAGCGGTGTTAAGTTGTATTACACTTTGTTTTCCCTGTTACAATACTACTGCACTGTGGGTGGTGCACTGCATTGTGGGAGGGCAAAGCATCCTGGGTAAGAGAAGTCTCCAGTTTCAAGGACACATCATCAGAGCTGATCTATGTACGTCTCCTTCTCAAACTCTACTATCCTTGTAAACGCATATCTGGTGAGAGAGATACCTTAATTTCAGGGATATTGTGTGTTGCAGAACTGTTCAGCTAGTTGTAATTGTTACTCAGGGAGTTGTTATTACTTTTAGCTAGCCATGCAATCCTATGTATAGGCAGCCATTTTACCATGTGCTTCAGTGTTAATGTAATGTCACAGTACATGCTATGCTTAATACTTATGCATACTCTTTGTATTCTTGTAGTTTTACCACACTTGTATAATCTCTCACTCACCTGCATCGCGCAGAGAGTACAACTTGGTGACCAATAAACAAGCTATGTAGGTCACGGACAAATCTAATTTCCCCTCAAGAACAGGGAAACAGAAAAAGAGAGAGAGAGAGCGCACAATAGTGTAATATTTTCAACCGGATAAGGATATCAAAGTGAGAAATATCCAAACTCACCTTATGGAGTTGTGCTCCGGCAGGCACAACTCTACTGTAAGCGTAATGAAAATAAGACCTTTAGACCAGGACTGCAGCCGCAGATTTGGTCGTCTCTTGGATGGGATGTCCAGTCCCCCAAAATAAATTTGTGGTAGAGAAAAGAGGTTCTGCGTTGGCGCGAAATCACTAGTGGAAGCGGTCTTATAAATGTATTCTTCTTTTAATCAGAAACAACGCGTTTCGGGGATCAAAGACTCCCCTTCATCAGGTTTCACAAACATAACATATGTTTGTGAAACCTGATGAAGGGGAGTCTTTGATCCCCGAAACGCGTTGTTTCTGATTAAAAGAAGAATACATTTATAAGACCGCTTCCACTAGTGATTTCGCGCCAACGCAGAACCTCTTTTCTCTACCAATAAACAAGCTAGATTACAAAGAACAGTCCTCTTATTTGGAAGACAGGAATGGTTTATTCTGAATGTCAGACTGCACACTGTGTGAACTTGTATAAAGACAGAACACAGTGTCATGGCTCTTTCATTCTAATAATCGGTGAGGGTCCCACCAGTCTGACTATCATTGATAAGCAATTGATGGCATATTCTAATAATGCCTATGGAATCAAGTACTAATCTCTTTCATGTTCACATGATGTTTCTGAGATTAAGATTATCTGAGATGTGGGAACAGCCAAATCTGTCAATGTTGATCTACTTAATGCTTGTCTTCATTATGATAACTCTTTAGTAATCAGTTCTCCCTTTGCTCTCCTCTTTCAGATGTATTCTGAACACAGTAGTCAAGCTCATAGTTCTGTCCCAACGCCAAACCAATGTCACCACCCTGTGTCACTGCACTGGTTGTCAATTCATTTTAGAAAACCATAAACTTATTTCTCTCACTCATAAAGCTCTCCACTGTGCTGCACCCCTCTATGTCTGCTTTCTCATCGCTGTCTACCACTATACCTGTGCTCTGTGTTCTGCTAACCATCTAAGATTAACAATGATCCAAACCTTTGATGTCCTTTAAAATGTCCCTATGGCTGCACCAGTTCTCTTAGCTAATCCGGACAATCAAGTTCATTCCCAACATCCACAGTTTTGAGCACGCTGTAAAAACACATCCTTTTATGATCACATTCCCTAACTGCACTCTTCTCAATTTTGACCCCTTCTGCATTACTCCTCAGAACCTGATCCCTTTATTCAACAGTAACTTCCCCACATTCACTTATCTATCAGATATTGGCTATACAATATTGGGGGGGGGGGGGGGGGGGGGGTTGGGGATTTATCAAGCCATGCTCTCCAGAATTCTGGCTTTGTGACTTTTTGAGGTCACTTGCTTAAACATTTTGCAGCTTTTTGAGCACTACAGCTTCCAGCGCCACCTACAGGTTCGGAGGGAAAATTTGGAGTGGATCACTTTTGTGATACATTTATGAACTCAACTTTTAAAAAAGTCACCACTCCATGCCAGGCATCCTCCAGGCATACTTTTACTGGAACAAGCACAACCACATTGTACTTGTGCCAATTTTTGTGCATTTTTTTTTATATATTTGGAAGAAGTGAGCATAGCAACTCCAACCTAAGAACTAACCTCAAATACACCTACAATGAAAAATCCCCCCATCCATGAGTTTATTTTATTTTGTTTAGGATTTATATTCCAAAATTTCATACTTTAAATGCTATTTTAAATAAGATATTTGCCTCCTTATCTTTTCTGCACAAATTGGTGCCAGGTTAATTTGTGTCATATTCTTGTACAACCACAAGCAGACATTCATCCAAACATGCCACTTTCAGTTTCAATAAAAGCTGTACAGAGCCAGCGCCTGCAGACATCAGACAACACACAGGTCTGAAAATGGAATGCAATGATGCCAGTTAAATCTGGACTGGTAGCTCTGTATGTAGAAACAATGAATCAGCACCTCTGACTTATCACATACATTAACAATGACATTGATTTGATTCTACATAGGTCAGTTTTCATGATATATTCTTATGGTCCATTTAGATAGGCAGATTATTGGGACAATTATGGGGAGTGAATATTTATGCGAACTCTGATTCCTGATAATTGCCTCATTTAAATGTGCCGCTGTTTACCCAACAAATGAGCAAAACACTTGTTTGTTGAACGATCCCTAATTTCTGCTGCAAATAAAATTATGATTTGACAACAGCTCCTTGCTCTGTGCAAACAGGGATGAACTGCCGACCAACAATGAATCTATATGGGGATGAATGATCGTAGTAGTAGTAACTTAAAGGGGTTGTCTTATCACAGACATTGGGGGCATATCACTAGGATATGTCCCCATTGTCTTATAAATGTGGGTTCCACCGGTGTCACCCGCACCTATTTCGGGAACGGAGCCCTGCAAGGTGGTGGCTGGAGGACTCCGGTCTGGCCACCACCAAGCGCGCTTCCCATAGAAGTGAATGGGAGTGGACCGCGCATGACCGGCCACCGCTGCCATTCACTTCTATGGGCCCAACGGAAATAGCTGAGCCAGCGCTCGGCTATTTTCGGCGCCCTTATAGAAAATGAATGGAGGGCGGCTGCGCATACGCAGAGTGCCCCCCAACACTTTTGGGGCTTCATTCTCGATATAGACCTGGGTCCCGCGATATGCCCCCATTGTTTGTGATGAGACAAACCCTTTAAACATCCATTGTGCAATTTCTGAATTGTTATTGAGCCAGTAAAGAATGCTGAGAGATTTCATGTCTGAGTCCAGCAGTTTTATGAAGGCAGCTCTGGATTATAATGCAAACTGTAATTTAAGATCAGCACAAGGTACATAAGTAATACAATGAATTTCGTTAAATCGATAATGGAATTCATGCATCATATGCCGAGGCCAGAGGTGATTGCAGGACGAGCAGTGCTGGCTGTGCTATGGCTGTTTCCTTAGCTCTCATTAACTTCTATGGGAGTTAAATAAGTGTAGCACAAACCACTCCCACTTGGTTGTGTCCATAACTTTGGCCACCTCCGACTGTCACATATAACAGGCATTTCAACCACAGCCATGAATGGTGGAGACAGGAATACCCAGGGGTGGAATGGCCATAGACCTTACAGGGAAATATTCCAGTGGGCCGATGCCCAGGGGGTCGTCTGAGCCCTCCTCAGTGGAAGTTTTTGGGGATGCATTCAGTGCTGTTGGCCTCCGTATTTTTTAATGGACTGTGGTATCTGGCTCTGCTGGGGTGGTATAATAGGCCACAATATAGTATTGCAGAGCCCACCTACTTATGTTGGCCCTGCCTTCCTTCAATTTGGACCCAACTACAAAACGGGGCCACTTTTAGTATTTTTTCCAGGGCCACTTTAAATTCTCAGTCCGCCCCTGGTAATACCTCTCTAACTGTTTTATGTAGGCTATATTGAGGCATAAACTGTAGAATGGTCTCCAAATGTGGAAATACCCATTCCAGGGGTTCCCCGGGAATGTAACACTGATGTCTCCCTCTTTGTTTCCATTGGTACAATTTGAACAGTATGAGTGGAAATACCAGGCATAGCCACATGAATGTCTGTAAGATACACAGAAGATCTCGGCCGAAATCCTGTGCGGCGTGAGATTACGTCATCATGACGACTGGCCTGGTGACGTATGACATCATCACGCCGGACTGCGTGATGATGTAATCTCGAGCCGAACGGGATTTCAGTGAGATCTTCAAGCAAGATGGAGGTTGGCGGCCCGTGGCCAGCAAATGGAAGCGGTAAGTTAGAATTTTTTTTATTTTTTATACTATTTCAGGATAAATCGATTTGCTGACACAAAGCAAGAGGAAATTCGATTTCTAAGCAAATCGAATTTATCCTGAAATTCAGATCGAATTCAACTTCATGGTATTCGATTCGCCATCTCTAGTACCATGATTAAGGACAAGTCATACTGTGTCTGAAACGCGTAGGTATGATTTTGAATCTTTTTAAGAATTTTCCAATAAAGAAGTGAAGTTTTCAGAGGGCTGGAGATTTTCTGTTATGAGTTTGTTCAGCAGGAACTTCTGTACCTAGGTAAACAATGAAGGATATGTGGTGATTATAAAGCACTATGGGGGAGATTTTTCAAAACTGGTGTAAAGGAAACCTGGCTTAGTTGTCTATAGCAGCCAATCGGATTCCATCCATTATTTTCCAAAGGAGTCAGTTTTCCTTTACACCAGTTTTAATAAATCTCTCCTTTTGTCCTTAATGATATGCTGATTGTGAGGGGCCCAGAACATATGGAGGTGGTGGGTGTTACTCTGTGTACTCTTTCTTCTACTGGTATGCATTAGGTATCGCAGGGTGGTCTTTTTTTATAGGTATGCTGCACTTGAAACAAGTAAGTGGTTTCTGAATTTTTATCACAACTTGCTTCTGGATTGTAAATTTTATACTCTTTGATATGAAATCAAGATTGAATCTACTTGTATGCTAAGTGCTGGACAGAAACTTCTGCCCCAGAGGACATGCTATCAATATTTATGTCCCTAAGAAACTCTTTAAAGAGAAAATGCACTATGAAATGGTAATGGAAATTTAGCAGAAGAAGGTTAGCAGATTTATATATAGTTTTGTGTGAAAGTGGTCAGTAAAACATGTCATTTATACTTATAAATATTTGCTTTTTCTGGATTTAATTGTTCATGGGGGAGGTTTTATCAGTGACTGACAGCTATCGCTGTATACACACATACACAGAGAAGGCTATCAATCACTTAATATAGTTGAATGTGCCACCTTGAGCTCAGAAAGAGCAGAGAGCTGTCAGTCACTAATAAGATGGCCCCCGTGTACAACTGAGCTCAGAAAGAGCACAGATTTAAATGCATTAAATTGCAAGTTTTATTGAATCTTTTCCCATTAAGCAATATTTCAATTTGCTCAGTTCCTTCTGCTCTATAACATGCTCTGCTGACGCCTCTTGTAATGCTTTTCTGTGGTTTTTCATTTTTCATTTTTTTTCTGCAGTCTGTATTGTGTCTATGGAGTAAAAGTACAGTCTGATTTGAATCATGCTAATCTACAAAGCATAATAAAAAGTGCATTCTATAAAACTTTATGATATATAGGATGAAGGTGATATAAAATTTGTGTGGCAAAATTACAATAAAATGTATTCCATTTATGACACAGTTATATAGTATCCATCAACTGGATCGACACCATAAGTGCATACGTGGGTGTACCCCCTAAATATAATTCAACAACGAGAGCTGGTACTACAATATACCCAAAATATCAAAATTTATTAGACATCAAAATTTATCTGCCTGAGGAGGTGGTGATGGTGAGTACAATAAAGGAATTCAAGAGGGGCCTGGATGTATTTCTGGAGTGTAATAATATTACAGGCTATAGCTACTAGAGAGAGATCGTTGATCCAGGGAGTTATTCTGATTGCCTGATTGGAGTCGGGAAGGAATTTTTATTCCCCTACAGTGAGGAAAATTGGCTTCTACCTCACAGGGGTTTTTTGCCTTCCTCTGGATCAACTTGCAGGATGACAGGCCGAACTGGATGGACAGATGTCTTTTTTCGGCCTTATGTACTATGTTACTATGTTATAAAAAACATACATACACATGTACAAACATGTGGAAACAATATATAAAGTGCCTGCAACGGCAGCTCAAAAAGATCCCATAAAATCACATGTAGCATAAACTGTGGGCTTACTAAAACTCAGCATCATATACATCAGGAGTTAAACATATCTACCATAACTAAAACCTAGAACCTAGATGTATGATGCGAGAATAGCGGGTGCTGATAACAAACATATCATATTACCAGCTCAATGTATGAAGTGTGCGCTAGCATACACATACAATGTCACATACATACAGAGCAGGTCTGGATCTCTCTTACCCGATGTCCCACAATAAATGAATGAGCTGTCGCTACCTGGCGCGTCCCTCTACGCGCGTTTCGCGTTTTGCTTCTTCAGGAGGATCCTGAAGGGCCCTATCATATCTGTGTAGACCCCTGTTTCATTCACAAAGTAACAATGAAAAAACGTTAGCAAAAATCTCTCTCTATATACACAGCCTGGATTATCAATACCCCTTTTGCTCCACACCCTCAGAAGCTACCTCTCGTATAGCATGCTCTCACAATAGTTTTATTGTGTGATATGATTGCCTACTGACAAATATACCATTGCTATTAAATTCCTTCATCAATTTTGAAATATGCCGTTCTAAAAAAAAAAAAGAATAAAAAGATGACTCTGAGAGCTTCAAAGTCAACCTTCCCTTAACTATTCCTTTCAACCTGCTTGCAATGTATATGTGTTCTCTTTGATTTCTTGAAGACTGAAATGGGCATTGAACACTTGATTGAAATTGCTGTTACCTATGTAATGACATTCATGCTTCAGGGAGTCAAAGTATCTATGTTTTTCTCTTTCTTCTATTCAGCAAGGTATCTGTAGCTCTTCCTCTTCTGCCTCAGTCAATTTACATTGGTGAAATTAGAGGATCAATACACTTCGGTTTATCATCTATTCACTTTGCTATAGATTTTATAGGTGCTAGTAGATGCTCATATTGGTATTATCCTGATTTCTGAGATTCAGGAAAAAAATAGAGTTAACATAACTTAAGTGCATAAAAGTTTACTAGACATTGGTAAAATATATGTATACAAAAGATATCATACAGAATAAAATAAGTAAATCACCAAAGCCTGTGAACCAATGAGCGAGCTCCCATCGACCAGTCCACAACATGGCACCCAGCCGACGCCCATATGATATAAAGAGAGGTGATGGTAGCGAGACACATCTTAACCTGATGATATCTTTAACGGAGCTGAGCTCTTTATTATATAGCAAGGTGTTTTCTAGTCTTCTGGCCCCTTCTAGTCACACCTAAAAGTCTGCAGTATGCATGTCTTCAGGAATGCCAGGTATCAGGTACCACTAACCAACTATAGTACAACAAATTAAAGGTGAAGGAAGCGCTAAATACCTTGCCATACACATATCATTTGGTCAATATGACCAAGAGCCGTTATTGGTGCCAGAAATCTGATTGATATGACCAATGGAAATGTCAAACTATCCACTGGATCAGAGAGACATCTTTGTATCTACTCTTAATTTAATAGATGATCCTAAGCGTCTATTTATTAGGATTTTTCTTAAAGGAATCATTTCACTTCATGAGACATGGTCTGAAAAAAGCAGCTGACTGCAACAACATCATTCAGCACAGAAGGACTTTGCAAGGTATTGTGAAAATGCATATGCATTATGGGAATGCAAAATTTACATCACAAGATTACAGACTAAGATACAATTGAAACACTAGTAGTTTTCAAAAGTGGTCCAGCCATCTTGTATCTTCAGCGTGAAGAAGTCCTGGAAGTGATGGTATTGCCCCCACAAAGCCCTGATATCAACATCGTCGAGTCTGTCTGGGATTACATAAAGAAACAGAAGGATCTGAGCAAGCCTACATCCACAGAAGTTCTGTGTCTAGTTCTCCAAGTTGTTTTGAACAGCCTATCTGTCAAGTTCCTTCAAAAACTCTGTGCAAGTGAACCTAGAAGAACTGTTGTTGTTGTGAAGGCAAAGAGTAGTCACACGAAATACTGATTTGATTTAAATTTCTCATTTGCTCATTCACTTTGCATTTTGATAAGTGATAAAAATAAACTATTACAACTTTTTTTTTTTTTAAAGCATTCTTACATTGCAGCACTTTTTCCACACCTGCCTAAAACATTTGCACATGTATTGTATATATGTATGTATTTATGGGCAACATCCTAAATGTGATTGGAAGATAATTTCCAATGATCTCTGTTTCCCTATATAGTTAATAATGGATAAATGTCACTAACAGTCTAAAGACACTCCACTCCTGTCTTTTTATCTTGTTATTATATCCATACATATAAAATGTTATATTTGGATTCTTTGTACATTTAATTACCCTGGTTGTACACTCCAAACATACATTGTGAAATTGATGATAATTTGTTTCTAAATGTGCAATCCTCTAATCATTAGTCTACATACAGATTGTACACATCGAGTGGATCCAGCTTTTAGTATATTGATGCCCTAGGGGATGTTATGTCCCTGTCGATAAAATAAACCCATTATTGAAGATGCTGTCCTCACAATTACAGCACATTTCCACAATATGACCTGCACTGATTCTATATTATACAGACATATTGACTATTGCTATGCATTATTCTCAGTCATGGCTTGTCCTAACCCCATTTGAGGTGTTTCCTCATCATCGAAACCCAATATGCAAAGATCGGAAACAAATTTCTATCCATTTTTGCATGTGTGGATTTCTCATAATGTACCGCACATGAGATTTTTAATTTGTAACAGTCAAATGAACATGTTCTAACAGAAAATGCATACACTAACTACAGGAAAAACTTATATTAAAGGGACATTGACAGGCCCAAAAAGCATATTTAGGTATATATATGACAGTACAGGTCATATAAAGTGTATTAGAATCATCTAAGTATCCCCCCTGTCCACCTTATAAATACAGTAAAAAGAAGTTTTATAACCTGCTTTCATCGTGTTCAATCTGCCCAAGGGGCGGTGTTTCATCTCAACTTGCGCCCAGCCAGCCTCGCCACAACTGCCGTTTGAAGCGCCGCCGAGCTAATCAACATTCACTTCGCTGGGCGGCTACTAGTGTCCCCGGCCATCTTCAGCGCATGCGCCCGGCACCCTCACTGGCCGGGATCGCATCGCGCCTGCGCACAGTCTGATTCCCAGAGGCCAATGTAGCCTCTGCTTAATGCGCATGCGCCGGGCACAGCAGCGCTTCAGAGTAGCCGCCCAGCGAAGTGAATATTGATTAGCTGGGCGGCGCTTCAAACGGCAGTTGTGGCGAGGCTGGCTGGGCGCAAGTTGAGATGAAACACCGCCCCTTGGGCAGATTGAACACAATGAAAGCAGGTTATAAAACTTCTTTTTACTGTATGTATAATGTGGACAGGGGGGATACTTAGATGATTCTAATACACTTTATATGACCTGTACTGTCATATAAATACCTAAATATGCTTTTTGGGCCTGTCAGTGTCCCTTTAAATATACTGGCTTTCTTGTATTTTTGTGTGATGGGGCTGGTTAAAGAGGTTGCAAAGTAAATATCTTTCTTCTAAAGAAGCGCTCACACACAGCGCTGTCTGCTCACTGCTGTAGAAAGTCAAAACCTTTGATATGGCACTAAGACATGTCAGCAGTTTGTTAAATGTACAGGCACAATTTTAGTTCGGATTCCTCACTATGATGTGTATAGTACCAAACATATTCAAGCATGAAGAATAGATGTAAATCCTTACTTAGAGGGGGTAAATAATGTGGTACCAAATCTGCCCAAATAGGTGGTTTACCCTGTTACCCAAAACTGTGTTTACTCCTGCACTACCATGTGAGTATACAGTTCTCCCGCGTATCACCATACACCTGGCTTCACCACCCGTCACACGTGTAAATCATGTCTATCTACTTTTTATAACATTTTTTTTTTTTGGAAGGGTAAAGGGCTTTCCATCAGTGGTTGAACCGGAACCAGATTGACCCTTATTTCAGGTTAGCTCTCTTACGTTTTTGCACCTCTAGTGGATTTGCAGTAGATTTCTACTTTTACCCTCTGATGCCAGGTTTAACCACAATGCACATACTGTTCTTTGAGGATATTTCTAGCACGCAGTATCTAAGCCATAGTTATCTTCCCATTTGTTTATCAGACTGAGATAAAACAAATAATGGCCCCTTTATACATAAAAAAATAACAATAAAAGTTCACGGATATGCAAATATAAAGTTGTAATAATTTAATGATTAACATTTACAGGCTGTGATGGGAGATCAGTTTTAGGTCATTTACTGTACATGGGCCTATAGTTTGTGCAATCGCTTCTGGGATGTTAAATTGGTATCATTATTGGGATGTATGTACAGACCTTAAGATGCCAACTTCATGACGTCAGCAAGGTGGAGTTACACAGTGGGTCTGTAAGACTACTGCCGGCTCAAAGCCAGGCTCTAGCCGCAATCCCTATCCATCTGTGACCTTGAGACTAACGTGGTTGCCATCATTGTTTTAGTTCCCGATGCTATAAATGTTCTTGCTGCTTTTCCTTATTTAGAATCTGACCTAGATATAACACTTGTGTTATGAATTACTTAAAGGGGGCGCGTCACAAAGCATATTATACATTTTTCAAACCAGCACATGGATCTGAAATACTTTTGTATTTGCATGTAATTAAAAATTTACTATAGCCAGTGAGCTATTCAATAAAATGCATCTGTATAGCGCCACCTGCTGTTTGTTCTTTTCCTTATTTTTTGTCCGTCTCATTGAGCTGGTCGAAACTGATCATTTTAAATCTTCAACCGCCACCAGCCATATGTTCTGTTAGAAGCAGTGGCAGTTACAGGGAGAGAGCTGCAGCAGAAAGGACACGTATGTTGAGCTGTGATAGGAAGAGAGCTGCAGCAGAAAGGACACACCCCTGAGCTGTGATAGGAAGAGAGCTGTAGCAGAAAGGACGTACCCCTGAGCTGTGATAGGAAGAGAGCTGCAGCAGAAAGGACACGCCCCTGAGCTGTGATGGGAAGAGAGCTGCGGCAGAAAGGACACACCCCTGAGCTGTGATAGGAAGAGAGCTGCAGCAGAAAGGACACGCCCCTGAGCTGTGATAGGAAGAGAGCTGCAGCATAAAGGACACGCCCCTGAGCTGTGATAGGAAGAGAGATGCAGCAGAAAGGACACACCCCTGGGCTGCCAGGCAGAGCAATTGGAGCAGTGAATGTGGAGATCTCTAGACCCATGTGCCATGCAGGGCTGGTTCTAGCTTTGTAATAAAGGTATTGTCATGTACTATATGATGTCTGATTTTCATTTTTTTACATCAAACATGGTATAACCTCTTTAAAGGGGGTTGTCCAGTTTAGAAAAACATTTTTCTATACCATATGAGGGAATTCAGAGTGAATAGAGGGGGGGGGGGGGGGGGGGGGTCCTCGGTTGTGGTGGAGCTGCAAAGAAATTGAACACTTTTTTACAGGTTTACCCATAGTTAACAAGACATTACATTTTTAAAAGTATTCTTTTAGGCAACAATTATGTCATTTGATCATGGTCATCCATGGTGTTTGTTCTATCTATCTAACTCATATCTATCTATCTATCTATCCATCCAATATCTATCATGTATCTATCTATCGTCTATCTATTTATCTATCTCATATCTATCTGCTATATACAGTAGCTATCTATTTTTTTTGCCAACTTTTTTTTTAAACATATCTATCTATCTATCTAGACAAAAATCTATATGCTGGGCAGCACTGCAGAGAAGGTGGAAAACTGAGTGCCAGCGGCCACGGAAGCGATCCAACATCCAAATCAATATAAAAATGAAAAACTCCACGGCACTTCCAAAAAATAAATAATGTGCTTATTTCACCAACTGCGACGTTTCGATCCTCTCAATGGAACCTTTGTCATTGCTTGAAAAAGGTTCCATTGAGAGGACCGAAACGTCGCACTTGGTGTAAAAAACACATTATTTATTTTTTGGATGTGCTGTGGAATTTTTCATCTATCTATCAATCTCCTATCTATCTCATATCTAATCTATCTACCTATTTATCTATTTAACTCATATCTATCTATCTATCTCATATGTATGTGTGTGTATATCTATCTATCTATTATCTGTCTATCTCAATATCTATCTATCTATCTATCTATCTCTCTATCTATGTAGCTATCTGCTCAACAGTTAATATTGGAAAGTCACACTACACAAAGTCTCCCTGTAGCCTCAGTCACACGTCAGTATTTTTCTATAATCCGAATTTCGGTCCGTTTTTTGCGGATCCGTTGTTCCTGAAAATGTTTCCGTATGTCATCCATTTTTTGCGGATCCGCAAAAAACGGAAACATGTATACATTTCAATAATCAAATAAAGTTGTTTGGATTTCTTTGAAAAAAAAAATAAAAAAATAAATAAATAATAATATTTGCTATGTGTTTCCAGGAACGGATTCCGCCAAAAACGGAAGACATACGGAATGACATCCGAATGTCTTCCGTTTTTTTCGGAACCATTGACTTTGCATTGTACCAGGATCCGATTTTTCAGGAACATAATAGGACATGTTTTATATTTAAACGGACATGCGGAACGGAACAACGGAAACGGACAGCACACATTGTGCTGTCTGATTTTTTCCAGGACCCATTGAAAATGAATGGGTCCTGATCTGGTCCTGATCTGTTCCGCAAAAAACGGAAAAGATCAGGAAAGAAAAAACGGATGTGTGAATGGACCCTAACAATACCTATATCTCGGCTCTCCCAGAATTATTGTTTCTATTTGTATCTAACGCCTGTAAAATGTGAATAAGAGCAGGAGCACAGTATAGTAGAGGCTGCATGCTCCTAATGGCCACTAGGGGTCACTAGCTTCAGAAAAAACACAGCAAGCAGGAGTGAGTGTGCATGAGCATCCAGCCTGCTCACCTCCCAGGCACATTACAATGCTGGCAAGCAGGGGAGTCGGCAATCAGGAACATAAAGCCCTCGTTCTGTCAATCCTGCCGCTTTACATAGGTAAAACTCTTCCCGGGATGTTCAGGGGAGACTCTGTAAGAGCATGCTTTCACCTATAGACATGTCTGCTGCTTGCAATTCCTCTTCTGTCCTGACTTGATACCTCTCTCCACAATCCATGTATATGGAACAACACCAAAAATAAGACTAAAGCAAGAGGTGGGGGGTGATGGGAGGGGATGTCAGTGATGGGCGAGTAGTAACCATGTGTTTGCTTGCAGTGACTACAGAACCTGTCTTGTGGGTGGGACTCAGGAGTTAACCCATGCTGTGCTGCCAGGAAGGACAACTACGTGAGTATATATTTAAACTTTCCCTCTCTCGCAGCCTTGCACTGGGGGGAGTCTCACGTGGTCCGCATGCGTACTGAGCCCAGGTGATGAGCAGACAGCATCACTCACTGCCTGGATGGGGCTGTCCCTTCAATGGGTTTAGTAAAAGTTGGCTCACGAGAGACACTCTGGATTATCACGGTGGATGTTTTGCATTCAATTTTATTTAAATTTTTATTTTTTAATGTTTTAATTTTTTGTTTTTATTTTTAATAGCAAGCGTTGATGCTCTATACCTTGGACATGATTTTACTAGTATCTCACTGTACTTTATACCTACATTGAAATATTAAATGTTAATATTCTGTGGGTGGGGCTCAGGATTTAACCCATGCTGGGCTGCCTGGCGGACGACGAGGAAAGAGAGAAGGCTGAGTAAGGAACAAGATCTGGGTGAAGAACATCAACAAACAAAACTATTGCTGCAGCAGCTGACACCAGGACGACCAGTGAGCCTCTCCAGCCTGCCCTCCCAGCCAAGGTAAGACATCTTGTCACCCTTCAGCCTTCCCCTGGACGGACAGGTTGGTTTTGCATTGCTGTGGTGTACAGCACCACGGAGGAGGATGTTTTCTTCCACTCTGTGTTACGTTCCGTCACCCACTTCCAACAGGCAATGTAACTTCTTTGCTTTTGTCCTGTTGCCCTCCCTGTGTATAACATAGCAGGCATCCCTGGCAGATGGGGGAGAAATCAATCCGGCGGCTTTAATTGTGAGTCACATGCTGTGTGACACAAACTGGGGAGAAAAGTACTCGATGGGATCTGTCAGTTATAATAAGAGTCCATCCCTGTGAATGCCCTGTGCACTGGCCACAACCCAGATTCCGCTTGGAAATAGGTTAAAGCTGCAATGTATCGCCCTCGACGCTTGCGGACAGAGGATGGGATTATGGCTTTGTCTTTTGCTCTGTGGTGCATGCATTTTGGACGTTGTTCACACTCGTCCATGTTTTATTTGATGCTGAGGTGTGAGAAGCTAGCAATGGTTTAGGCAAAAGTTAACTAGAAGTGAAAATGTAACTGCGTTAAGTAGTAAAAAAGTGCTTGACGGGAATTTGATTTTAGTCCTAGGGCGAAAGGAGTTAATTTTTGTGAATAATTTTATGTAAAGTACTACAGAATATGTTGGCACTATATGTACTGTATATATATTAAATTTATTTATTTTTATATAGTGCACAACATATTCTGCAGCACTTTACAATCAGAGGGTAAATGTACAAACTAAATCAATTGTTTATTTACTATATGTTTACACGTACCATACATAGCGGCTAGTTGGATTTGTTACCTTTTAGATACTGCAACAGATTTACCTCCAATCCTACTGAGCGCTCAGCGCAACTACAGTGTATGACGCAGCCCAGCACTGCTACATCTGACAAACACCATGCTGTTATGTCTGGCTAAGTCAGCCCAGCTACATACAGTAAGATTCTGCACTACATCTAACAAGCACAGTCCTGATTGCCAACTTACACTGACAAACGTGGCTACGCCGTATATCTATATAGTATATCAGACCCTCGTCATTTCAAGAAGGATCATCCGAATGCATCTTTAAGGTAGAATCACTTGACCTAAACAAGTGGGGGTAAGGATGGATCCTCTTCACAAATCACTGGCAAATGCCTCCAGATGACTGCTAGCCGAGGAACGTCTGCTAAATGTTCTACTGCTCTGTGATACACTAATAATTCATGGGAATGCCCCATTTTTTTTACACTCTGGATTAGGGAAGTCGGAGAATTTGACAATGAAGTTGATTAAAGTAAATGGCAAAGAAAATGAGAAGTGTAGCCGCCCATTTGTGTATATATACCGAATATCTATAATGAGGCAGCACTCCAAAATATGGTGAAAAGGGCGGCGAACGCGCTTTTTTGGGGGGGCATTTTTTGAGTATCTAGTGGACCTTCTGTTTATTGACCCGGCAGGATGGCTTGCAATGCTTACAGTGACAGTGTTGCTGTTTTTTTCTTTGTTTTTAGTATCTATCTACGGTATCTATCTATCTATCTATCTATCTATCTATCTATCTATCTCTCCATCCATTATCTATCTATCTATTATCTATCTATCTATCTATCTATCTATCTATCTATTATCTATTTATCTATTAACTATCTATCTATCTATCTATCTATTATCTATCTATCTATGTAGAAAAAAGCTGTTACCCCATGGGTGATTAAAATACCCTTTTTTTCACGGATATTTGAGTGCTGCCTTGGCCTTTTTTACATCTATCTATCTATCTATCTATCTTCTATTATCTATCTATTTATCTTCTATTATCTATCTATATATCTATCTCTTATCTATCTATCTATCTCTTATCTATCTATCTATCTATCTATCTATTATCTATCTATCTATCTATCTATCATCTATCTATCTATCTATTATCTATCTATCTATCTATCTATCTATTATCTATCTATCTATCTATCTATCTATCTATCATCTATCTATCTATCTATCTATCTATCTATCTATCTTCTATTATCTCTCACTCTATCTATCATCTATCTATCTATCTATCTATCTATCTATCTATCTACCTATCTATCATCTATCTATCTTTCTATCTATCTATCTATCTATCTATCTTTTTCTGGCAAGGTCTTGACTCTGTTAGCAAGATGTTGAGAAACAGATCTATGTTCATGTCAAGGCTCATATTTATTAGATGAAGGAGTTCTAGGAGTGTCTCAGGTAATTAGGTTTATGTGTGACAGATCCCCTGACCAAGGTGTATGCAGAATCATTTAAATTTAATGGGCCCGTATCTAAGTATATTCAAGAAGAAGGCCATGCAATCCTCTCCTGGAATGCAGTGTGTTAATCACACTTTGATGAAACCTGCTGTGCTGTGCAACCTTTTAAATATTGAGACTGATGTTACACATTTAGCAACTAAGTCTGAAATTAGATTTCCGAAGCTGTGTGTGTGATCTAGATTCAAAGTGAGACATTTGCCGTGTGCTTCAGGGAGGTCGGGTTTGAACCTTGGCAAATACCAGAGCGATATCTGCGCCGTAACGCCGGGCTGTTTGAAGTTTTGTTCTCTTTAGGTGATGATTAGGAGTTTCTGCGCAAGGGAGAAGTGTGAACGAGGCAAGGTATTCCTTTTAACCGTCCACAGCAGAACCAAGAGCAAGTGGATCTGAGTCAAGGGCAGTGGGAGGGAAATGACAACGGGTTGTAGAAAGGGAATATCAGATTGTGGTGGACTGGTTGGAAGGGCTAAAAATAAAGATTTGCAGAAAGAGGCTTCAAAGAGGATATAACATACATAAAAATAGGCACATAATAGCCATATATGTGTAGAAATTATATTTTAACATAAAAAGCTTACATACAGATGTAGCAAATCCAATAAAAAATTGTCATTTTTAAAATTGCCACTCAGTGGCAGAAGAAGGGCCCAAGCTGAAGCCTTGCACCAGGGCCCATGAGCCTTTAGCTACGCCCCTGGCACACCTCACCATATGCACCATTATGGATACTTTATTAGAGCAGATGACATGGACCCAACAATTAAAAATATCTAAAAAGAAAACAAATTTCCTCAGGAAACAATAAATATAAACATGTCTCTGTACATGGCATCACACCTAATAAAGCGATAATTTAATATGCCCACGATACATACAGGTCCCTGAACATGTGATTGCAAAATGCCACCAATTCAAAGCATGATCAAATAAAGTAAAAATGAAGGGGTACATTTATTAGGACACTGGTCTTAATAAAGCCCTAACCTGGCGGTGGATCCGCCAAAGTTATGAAGAGGTGCCTGCCTATACATAACTTTGGCGCATCCATCTCCGCTTCTAAATGTAAGACAGCTTCCAAGCTGTCTTACATTTAGAACATTTTCTATGCCTAAAACAGGCGTAAAAAATGATGAATGAGACGGGCATTCCGGCCTGTGCCCGCCCACGCTATGCCCACTGTTTTAGACCTAGCGTGAGCAGGGAGAAGTCACAGATTGCGGCCAAAGGACCTTTGCGCTACAATCTGCGCCAGAAATACACCTAATTTAGGCATATTTCTGTTTCATATACGACCCCCAAAGTTTTTTTGGACAAATGACAGCACATTGGTAACACATTGCCCCATATTAAAAACTAAAGATAGCTGTTGATCGAACACTTATTTTGCTGACAGGTGGTTCTGCCGACCTCACTGCATACACATGCATGCTTGGTTTGACCTTAAAGGGGTTCTGCAGTTTTTTTTAAACTGATGGTCTATCCTCTGTATAGATCATCAGCATCTGATCAGCGGGGGTACGACCCCCAGGACCCCCACCGATCAGCTGTTAGAGAAGGTAGAGGCGCTGGCAGTAGTGCCGCGGCCTTCTCGCTGTTTACCGCTGGCCCAGTGACATCACGACTAGTATCACTGACCTGGGCGGGGCTAAGCTCTGTTCACTTGAATGGAGCTTAGCCCCCCCAGGCCAGTGATACTTGTCGTGACGTCACTGGGCCTGTGGTACACAGCAAGAAGGCCGCGACGCTACTGCCTTCTCAAACAGCTGCTCCGTGGGGGTCCCAGGTGTCGGACCCCTGCTGATCAGATGCTGATGGTCTATACAGAGGACAGGTCATCAGTTCAAAATAACTGCAGAACCCCTTTAAATGAATATGCTTTTAATGGGAGAGAGGAGTAAGCCACTGCCAGACACCTCTGGCCGCAACTTATTAAGGCTACATGCACACGACTGTATGTGTTTTGCGGTCCGCAAATTGTGGATCTGCAAAAAAGAAAAAAAACGGATGACATCTGTATGCCATCCGTTTTTTTGGCGGATCCATTGTAACAATGCCTAAAACGGACAAGAATAGGACATGTAATATTTTTTTGGCGGGGCTACGGAACGGACATACGGATGCGGACCCATTGAAATGAATGGGTCTGCATCCTATCCGCAAAAAATAAAATAAATATGGAACGGACACGGAAACAAACAATGTTCGTGTGCATGTAGCCTTACTCTGAAAACCAAAGTATAGTGCAGGTATCCAATAATGCAAATAAGCCCCACTTCCGCAGTGGATCTCTTTAAAAAAAAAGCCTTTATAAATAGAACACATTGTAAAAATGCCATAAAAACATGCCATACATAACCAATGATGTATGCAGCCCAAAAATACCAAATGAGGGAAAAAGGTCAGACCACGATGGGATTATAAAAAAGAAAGCTTCGGATCCAAAAACTCCCTCCTCCAAAAAAAAAAAAAGCATGTGTGCACTACATGTCACAGTTCCCACAAACTTACAGCTAACATCTGGAGATGACCTTTAAAAAATGCACAAAGGAAAGCAGTTAAAACTTCAAATGTCTGCAAAGACTATGGGGGTCATATTTAATCAGAAAAACACAGAAATTAGGCATATTTCAGGTGCAGATGTTGGACTCTCGCCAATCTGATATTGATTGCAACACCTTGAACCCCCAATGATGAGCTAATGCCACAGGTATGCCCATTTAGGTAATTGTAGCGTTGCTCCCATTGAAGTGAATGGAAACAATGCTGCAGTTACAAGATCTATTCACTACAATATGAACGGAGCTGTGCAGTTCCAGAGCCAACACTCTTCAATGTCAAAAGCAGTACACCAAACTATAGTCAATGGACACATGCCACACCAGCTACTAACAAACTAGAAACATGACGCACATATCACACACTGAACACATGATACACGCTCATTCACACACTGGACATGTATTACACACACCATGCTCATACTGGACATATGATATGCTGCAAATGTAGGCACAAGGAGGGATTTTTCCCTAACACATGTCATATTAGAGAGCTATTTTCCACTAGAAATACCATATGGAAGCACCATATGGTATTATATGACATCCCTACAGCTTGGATGTATGGAACTATAGGGGCTCTGTGTGCTAATATAAATGCTCTGTGCAACTGACTTTGCTAAGGGAATGAGGCCTAGTGGTAAAAGTGGTACAATGGAGTGCTGGTAGCCATTTGTGATTTACTGTTACTTAGTTACCAGACTAAGGCCCATTTCACACGGGCGAGTATTCTGCGCGGGTGCAACTCGTGAGTTGAACGCATTGCGCCCGCACTGAATCCGGACCCATTCATTTCTATGGGACTGTGCACATGAGCTGTGATTTTCTCGCATCACTTGTGCGTTGCGTGAAAATCGCAGCAAGCTCTATATATTGCGTTTACGCAGGCCCCATAGAAGTGAATGGGGCCGCGTGAAAATCGCAAGCATCCACAAGCAAGTGCGGATGCGGTGCGATTTTCACGCATGGTTGCTAGGTGACGATCGGGCTGGGAACCCGATCTGTATTATTTTCCCTTATAACATGGTTATAAGGGAAAATAATAGCATTCTGAATACAGAATGCAAAGTAAAATAGTGATGGAGGGGTTAAAATAAAAAAAATAAAAAAACTCACCGAGTCCACTGGAACGCGTAGTTGCGGATCTCTGTCGTCTTCTGTAATGTTGAGCTGCCCGCTAAGGACCTGTGGTGACGTCACATCACATGATCCAATCACATGGTCCCTCACCATGTGATTGGACCATGTGATGAGCACTGTGACGTCATCAAAGGTCCTATTCCTGTGCACAGCAAAGAAGGAGACAGAAGAGATGCCGGCTGCGCAATCAAGTGGATTAAGGTGAGTTAAATTATTATTATTATTTTACTAAGCATTCTAAGAAAAAGGGACTAAGATATTGGGGGTGACATTAGTCAACTCTGATTCAGGCCTTGATATTGTTATATCTGTGTCAAGCCTTTTTTTTTGTGGTTGGAGGTTGTGTATTATAACCAGTAGCTCCATCACAAGGTGATAGATTTGTCTTGACAAGAAGAGACGTGTATGTTAATTTGTGCCTGAAAATAGAATGTCTTATATATAGAGAAGTACAGTAAATGTTGGCCATTAGTGGATAAAGCACAGGTTGAATAGTCTCATCATTTCAAAGTCACATTGTGGGCAGCAACGTTCTGTGGTTTGTTTACTGTATGTGGTTTGGTCAATCACTTTAGATGTACAGTAGATCAAGCAGAAACCTAGATATTTTAAGAATAATAATTCTCTTGCTGAGCTTATTATAGAGATTGAAATTCATCTTTCCTGTGATAATTGTCAGTGATGAGCGGCAGGGGCAATATTCGAATCCGCAATATTTTGCAAATATGTGGGCGAATATTCGCCATATATTCTCGAATTCGTGAATTTGGAAAATTTTCGATCAACACTACCCCTAAAGTCAAAGATTTTGCAGCCTTCTCATTGTCCCACAAGCAAGAAGCAGTGAGGGATCATGGGTATGAAAAAAAATCTAGAATATCCGCGATTACGAAGATATAGCACTATATTATAGATATTGTGAATTCTCGAAGTGCCAATATTCGCGATAAAAATTTGCGATTAGAATATTTGCGATCAAGACTAATAATTGTTATCTTTTTGCTTCTTAAATTAGAATCACACCTTTCCCTACTCAGTCATATACATTCCACATAGAAGTGTTTAGCATATCCAAGGAAGCATTTCATTAGACCAGCCACATTTTAGCTTGTATTGGATCTGCTTAGCAAGTGTTATAAGCAGAGATGAGCGAATTTCATATTTTAAAACTCATTCACACTTTGTTGGTTGAAGGTGACTTGCGTTATAGATTCCGGTACCACGGACCATAACGCAATTCTATGACGGAATGCATAACGGAATGCCTTTAGAGGCATTCCGTTATTCATTTTGTCATAATAGAGGTCTATGGGCGGCAAAACGGATCCGCCCCGTTTCCGTTATGCAATGTTCTTGCATGTGAAGTCCTTTTAATGCAAAGCATGTGCACGTGTTTAATGGAGTTGTTTCCTTGGAGGTAACCATGGTAAACAGAAGAAGACAATGAGTACAAGCACCGCCCCCTTTTAAAGCAACCAGTCTGACATCAGCTACCTTGTCTTTGTCAAAACACTTTCTCCTGAGCTAACCAGAAGATCACTGAAATGAGGTTGGCAGGTCATTTTGTGGCAGAGCTCAAGTGCAATTGAAATGTTTTTTTGCGATTAAGCTAATTTTCATGGCAAGGAATGACTTTGCAAGTAATTGGGAATCGTTGAAGAAAGATCCCAGCAGACGTGACTTCAATGCTCGTGAAAATTTATTTGCACATAACAATATGTCCCATGGAAAAGGACGCAACGTATTTCGGCTCAGTTGCCTTTTTCCCTACCTGTTGAAAAAGGCAACTGAGCCAAAACGCGTCGCGTCCTTTTCCATGGGACATATTGTTATGTGCAAATAAATTTTCACGAGCATTGAAGTCACGTCTGCTGGGATCTTTCTTCAACTATACGTGGAATTAATCCTATCCCTGAGTGGCGTGCATTGCAGCGTGTGCCGGCCGACTTCTCTCAGTAATTGGGAATCATCTTGTCATTCTTCATAACAATTTAAAGTTAATGCAAATTGTAACTATAAAAACCGAGCAGCAAGCTATTGTGAAAACCAAAGTTTATGTCAGTCTTAAAAACTTTGGCTATGAATGTATTTTAATTTCTATAAATGTCAGTCTTGAGACTGTTCTTGGTAGTGTGTCACTCTCTTGTTTAATTCACAGGAGCCCCATCCCAGGACTGTGTTATTTCACAAAGACCTCCACTTGGAATATGCTTCTCAATATGCAACCCGTGAATGGTCTTCACTAACTCTGGCCCTTAATACGACTCCCCTTCTATAAACAACTCGGTTTAGTCTGTGGCACCACCTGAATTGAACTAAGTACCTTTATGCCTCCAGGTATCTAAGTATCCACTATAGTTCCCTCACTAGTCCCTGAACTGGTCTATAATACAGCCCCCAAATGGACCCAGCTGTAGTCTTTCCTGGGTTTCAGCTCAGCACTGCTCACCCCTTCTAGTTCTTTCCAGGTTTATATTATCTTCACAGCCTTAGCATGCTTTTCCTAGAGCTACCCCCCCCCCCCCCCCCCCAGGATAACAATAGACTCAGCCTATACTTCAGTGGCTTTGTAGTGTGACGTGCCTAGAGCTCAAAGAAAGTGGCGCACAATAGGGTAGTATGTTCAGAATTTTATTTTTAGTATAGACAGTGTGCAAAATGGAGGCTCACCTTGTGGGGTTGTGCTACTATCTTGTCAACGGGTGTTCTGCCGCAGGTCGTAGTTCCTTTGGAAAGGGATGTGCAGTCCCTCCAAAAGGTGCTTTGAGAGAAAAAACTCTGATTCCTGTTCCGGCACTTCAAAACCCAGTGTAGACAGTCCTGAGTGTAAAATCTTCTTTATTTCATTAAAATGCGCACATGATAGTACCAACGCGTTTCAGGGAAGCTATAGTCCCCTTCATCAGGTTAGCATTAATAATCATACAGTACATATGGTGTCAGTAAAGGTATATATACAGAAAAAAAAGCGCCCAAAAAAGCATCTGTGCGTGGTTACTGTCCTGTGGGACCTTCCACAGATGTTGTCCTATTAGCATAAACATATGTAAACCATATAATTATATATTGATTTATTTCCACATAGTTGAAATAAAGCAATGCGTGCATTGGAATTGCTGATGTGTTAAATTATTTGTTGTTATTTTTGTTAATTTGCTTTGATTAATTTACCCCTTATTTACATATGGGATGGGCTGGGGAAATTCAGTGTCACGTGATCGCAAAGTTCCCGATCACGTGACTGATTTCTTAGCAACCAGGAAGGCTATGTGGTGGTACGGCCTATCTCACGTGGTCACGTAACTGATGACTGTCACGCGTCACGTGACCCGTCTAAGGGATGTAATAATGGCGCTGGATCGAGCGAACTGTCGCCAGTTGTCCGGAGGCGGTGACACGTGATCACGTAACTCGTTTGAGAGATGTAATTATCGCGCTAAATTACACGAGCTGTGGCCAGTTGTCCGGAGGCGGTGACATAGTGGATCGGGTCATGTGTTTTTTATGCGGTCCCGTGATCCATTTCCATGGGACTGCGACGTTACTGGAAATAAGATGTATTGGAAACAAGACCTTATATGGTTTGAAAAAGACCTGACAGGTGGACTGATATTCAATCTATGTATATATATAATCACTATAAAAAAATATATAAAAGGACATGATGTGTGGCCGTGTGGTAGCTATTAAATACGATAGTAGCATTGGAAATTAAATAAATAAATGAATTGAATAAATTGATGAAATAAATCGTGATTGATAAATAATAAATGGTGAATAGATAATAAATAGAAAATAAAAATAAATGATAAATAATAAATATAAAATATTGGTTTAGTAACAAATAATGAAAAAAAAAATATATATACAATGAATAATGAATGATAATAAATGGTCAAAAATGGCAAATAATGGATAAATAGAAACAAGACAAATATGAGAATATATACATATATGAGAATATATATATGGCATGGATAGCACATTGTCATACCGAGATTTTATTGTAACATTGCATAAATGTACAGTAAGTTACTCTCTATTTAAGTGCGCACTCATACATGCGTATATTTATGCTCATGTCATTCTGTCATGTATAGAAAGATGGATATCTGCCCTTTCGGGGTAATCTTGAATCCCACTGAGCTTCCTCCGTGGTAGTCTGATGCGTGTCTCGAGATGCTATGTTTAGGATATTTTTTCTTTATGTTGGATCTGTGTTTGTTTAATCTGTTTCCGAGTTTGCTTGGAGCCAATATATTTTTCAGGGTGCATGCTCTTCTATATGTTTGTTGTGGCACTCTTGAAATTATTTTGCTAAGGATAGGATCCTTTCTTAGGCCTCATGCACACGACCGTTTTTTTTAAGGTCCGCAAAAACGGGGTCCGTAGGTCCGTGGGTCTTCCTTGTTTTTTGGAGGATCCACGGACATGAAAAATGAAAAAAAAAATCTAAGTCAAGTTTGCCATTGAAATGATAGGAAAAAACGGACACGGATCACGAACACGGATCTCGGACGCGGATGACAATCTTGTGTGCATCCGTGATTTTTCACGGACCCATTGACTTGAATGGGTCCGTGAACCGTTGGCCGTAAAAAAAATAGGACAGGTCTTATTTTTTTCACGGCCAGGAAACACGGATCACGGATGCGGCTGCCAAATGGTGCATTTTCCGATTTTTCCACGGACCCATTGAAAGTCAATGGGTCTGCGAAAAAAAATGGAAAACGGCACAACGGCCACTGGTGCCGTTTTCTGGCTTGGCTAGGATAGATTTGACCGTATTATGTCTTTGATTATAGGTGGTGATGAAATTGCAGTGATACTTCTCGATTTTACAGACTTGTTTCTGTTGGGATTCGAGACATTCCGACTGTGTTAATCTAGCTGCCTTCTCATGTGCAGCAGTAATGATACTTTTGGGGTAACCTTTTTCATAGAATCTAATCGATAGTATTGTACTCAGGTGTTTATAGTCTTACTCCAAAGTACAGTTTCGTCTTATTCTTTTAAATTGGCTAAACTGTATATTTTGTTTCCATTTTGTGAAATGTGTACTGGTGTAGTTGAGATAGCTGTTGCTATCAACCTTTTTGAGAAATGTTTTGTTAATGTTTCTTTATCTTTGGAAAAAATCTCAAGGTATAGAAACTCTATTCTTTCGGGGTTGTATGTACCTGTGAAGGATATCCCCCAATAATTTGCGTTAAGACTGGAAATAAAACTTTCGATACTTGTTTGATCTCCTTTCCAGATGAAAATCAGATCATCAATATAGCGTTTGAAATATACAATGTTATCTTCCCAGTGGTGTAACTTGTATATAAATAGATCCTCAAAGACCCAAATAAAAAAGTTTGCAAAGCTTAGGGCAAATTGAGTCCCCATAGCGGTACCCCTAATTTGTTTATAGATCTGGTCTTGGAACAGGAACACATTATGAGTAAGAATAAACTTGATCCCTCTTATGAAGAAATCTTTTTGTTCTCCAGGTATTGTAAGATCTTCATCGGGAAATTTAGATGTACATTCTACTCCTAGTTTGTGAGAGATATTGGATTATAAAGATAAAACATCCAATTGGCATCCTTCAATCCATGCAATACCTTTTAGTTGTTTGATTAGGGCCGTGGAGTCCTTTAGATATGATTTGAGATTGATTACATTTTTTTGTAAGAATACATCTATATAATGAGATAAATTCGAGGTGAGGAAGGAAACTCCATAGATAATAGATTGACCCGGGGGATTTTTTAGGTCCTTGTGGATCTTGAGGAGATGGTAAAACGTGGATAGAGTTGAATCCTTTACTAGAATGTACTCTTTTTCTTTTTTGTCTAGCAAATGTTTGGCTGACTTTATAAGTGTTGAGAATTCTACTCCGACTTGTACATAGGGGTCATTATTAAGTGGTATATAATATTCCTTATCAGATAAGATCCTTTTTGGCTTCTTTTACGTAGTCTTCTCTATTCTGGATGACTATATACCCCCCCCCCCCCTTCCTGTCTGCATTGCAAATAATGATGTTTTTATTTGATTGTAATTTTTTTAGGGCGCTTTTCTCAAAGGGTTTGAGGTTCTGTTTGCTGGTGAAATAGATCAATATATAATTATATGGTTTACATATGTTTATGCTAATAGGACAACCTCTGTGGGTGGTCCCACAAGGCAGTAACCACCCACAGATGTGTTTTTTTGGCGTTTTTTTGTACTGTATATATACCTTTACAGACACCATATGTATGATTATTAATGCCAACCTAATGAAGGGGACTATAGCTTCCCCAAAATGCATTGTTCTTATCTTGTGTGCATTTTAATGAAATAAAGAAGATTTTACACTCAAGATTATCTACATTGGGTTTTGAAGCGCCAGAGCAGGAATCTGAGTTTTTTTCTTTATGCTTCAGTGGCAGCCTGTAGAGAGCACTATGAAACACCCTCCACCAAAGCCAACATTTTCTTGTCCCAGACTAACATGCGGTCACTGTGTCACATCACCATCTGTTCCTGTAAAAAATGCCTTGCTCAGCAACCAGACTGCAGTCCCCTCCAGAGACTCCCCAAAACATACCACATTACCCCTCACACAGCTTCTCGTCAGGCCGCACTTCACAGCTCCCAGGCTCCAGCCCATGACCAACCATTTAATGGACAGGCAGCTTTAGCCTCTAGTCCACTTTGGCTACTCCTGATGATTGCAACTTCACTAAATGTTCTCACTGTAACATAACAGAACTGCACCACCATATATCATGCTCCACCACCCAGATGACCTGAAACATACAATTATTATGTACACAAGATAATATGAACAATTTTGTTACATGTACAAACAAATACACACCTTGTCAGTCTCTTGGATAACCATTTACCATTTTTCAATGGTACATACGCCGTATATGGAGACCATAAGCTTTTCTCTCACCACATACACAGCTACTGTATATCAACAAAAAAGCTGAAAAAACAAATGCTTCATTCAACGCTGGGATGCAAAAAGAAAAAGTCAAAAACATTTTCTTGTGCTCAAGGTCCTTAAGTGGTGAAATAGGACCTGTAGCCATGAAAGACAATTTGCAGACAGCATGTAATAGAGCAGGAAGAGCTGAGCAGATTGATATCGTTTTGTGGGAAAAGATTCAGTAAAACATGTAATTTATACATTTACATCTAAATCCCTGCTCATTCTGACTTCATTGTTCATGGGGGAGTTGTTATCAGTGATTGACAGAATTCTCTGTGTAAGTGTGTATATAGCGATAGCTGTCACTGATAACACCTCCCCCGTGAACAATGAAATCAGAAATAGCAGAGATTTAAATGTATAAATGACAAGTTTTACTGAATCTTTTCCTACAAACAGTATATCAATCTGCTCAGCTCGTTCTGCTCTATAACATGCTGCCTGCAAATTGCACTGCATTTTGTGGTGACAGGTCCTCTTTAAGCTAAGTTTGGATGTGCAACCAAGTAATAGTAATATTTAAATGAATAACAGTATAAAACAAAGTGCTAGATTAGTCCAATAGCGGCAAAAACATTTTTAATACATATACATATAATTATGGAAGTAATTTTAGTGTAATAGATATAGAGTAGACTATTTATCCATTGGAGGAAATAATAAGGAGGTGCTATGGATTTTAATATTGATGGCCGGTCTTCAGGATAGACTATCAATATCTCATCATGGAGGTCCAACTCCCCACACCCTGAGGATAGGCTATCAATATCTCATCATGGAGGTCCAACTCCCCACACCCTGAGGATAGGCTATCAATCTTAAAATCCTTGAGAACAGCTTCTAAGTATGTGTACAGCAAATTATCTCATCAAACTGCTCACAGCAATATCACTGACCATGCTGCTGCTGTCATATCATTGGTGGGAAATGACCATATTTAAAGGGAACCTGTCATCAACTTTATGCTGACCTCACTGAGGGCAGGATAACGCTGGGTTCACACCCTTGAGCGTACTCTGTATGCGCTCTGTATGCATGATTTTATCGGGCGTTTACATGCGCGGCTCCAGAAACAAGCAAACGCCCATTGTCACACGTTCCCGTAAGTCTATGTGCGGGAACGTGCGACATTACGCCCCAAAAAAGATCCTGTACTTCTTGGGGCGTAGGGCGTTTTACAGCGCGTTCGTACGAGCTGTAAAACACTCAGGTGAGAACCATGCCTATAGGGAATCATTGGTTCTTGCCTGTTGAGCGTTTTACAGCGCGTAGGAACACGCTGTAAAACGCTCATGTGTGAACCCAGCCTTAATCAGTGACAGAAATGCTGATTTCAGATGTTTGTCACTCATGAGCTAAAAGTAAGTGGTTGCAGAGAACCAGCATCATAAACATTGCAGTCCAGGCACTGAAAAGAGTCCTGGTTATTGATAATCTCCTGCTCTCCGCCCATCTGCTGATGATTGGCAGTTCTCTCCTAGACAGAAAGGGATAAAACTAGGTAGAAATCTATTAATCATCAGCAGGTGGGCAGGAGAGCAGGAATTAATGAATAACCAGGACTCTTCTCAGGCGGCCGTGACTCTCTTCCAGGCCCAGTCTGCAATGATTGTGATGCTGGTTCTTGGCAACCACTTACTTTTAACTTATAAATGACAGAGCGCTGAAATCAACTTATCTATCTCTATTTTATTCTGCCGTTAGTATGGGCAGCATAAAGTTGATGACAGGTTCCCATAAGTGTAATATGATAAAGAGCTGTGTCATCACCTTTTATGATTGTCTTGTAGATTATGGCATATAATCTATATAGAATCATCATAACACAGATCTCCAGAAATGATGAACCCAGGGAATTGGATCACTTATCTTCTTTATTCACATCCTTCACTTGTAAAGTATAATTCCTGCATGAAACATAACTGAAGTACAAATATTCATTGAGCGCACACACACAACAGCTCTATACATCAAACTTGACATTTTTCAAATAATACTCGTTATGCAACTATTGCAAATCTGCAGATACTTGCTATTCTAAATGTTAGTTTTTTGGATACATTCATTGATGAAAAAAGAAAACTCTTCGAGATGGAGTTGTTGGAATTGAATGAAACTTTCACTGTGTGAACTGTGAATGTAATGATTACAATATTAGAGAGAAAGGAGAAGTTTATTGGGGACAACTGTAAGGAGGCTCTAGGACCCTGTTGGCCCACATTTAGCCTGGATACAAGATGAGATACAGTTGGGCATGGAGGCATACAGGTTCCTTATGGTATATTGCAGCACATTTGCCCAGAGATGATGCAGCTGGGCCTGTAGATACTGCACACTTGTAGGATGCTGGAACTTGCATCCCAGCTGGTCCCATCAATGCTTGATTGGCAATAAATCTGGCAACCAAGCAGACCAAGGAATCTGGCAATCTGGTGAACCCTTCCTCTGTGTGGATAAATATTATCCTGCTGCAAAAAAAGTTAGTTGGAAGCCTTCCCATTAGAAACAATACATGTGGCTGCAAGAGTTGTTAATGTAACTCATACCACTATTAGTGGTCACTGACTGTCGTATACCATGGCTCCCCAGATAACCACACCACCAGAACACTATTACAAACAAAGGTGACGAAGACTGGCTTTCAACGGCAGGACATGGACACTGTGACACTAAATTACCTTCTGCTCAATGCCTAGAAATGGTTCGGGCAGATATATGGATGTGTAATAATGGTGCCACTGTGTCTGGATCATCGATAATAAAACTGTAGTGGCTGCTCGTGTTTGATGAAAGATCAAATGATCTTCTCTACTGGTGGTCTATGGAGTCTGTTCACCATATTTGCATACCCTAATGTAACCACTGCTTCCAACACCTCCTAACAGCTAGTTTGGAATGGCCTGGGTGGTGGGCAATTTTTCAAAACAACCATCCTGCTTCTCTCAGTCCAATGATGAGCAACTAGGCAAAATGTCTTCAAGTACATCAAAGAGGCATGTCTTTCACCAAGAGGTATGCTACCCAAAAGTAGCATCTAAGAGCCTTTTTAAAGGCCAACAAGGGAAGCACTTTTATCCCTCCTTGTGGCAAGAACACTGGAGTCATTTATTAAGACTGGCGTTTTAGACGCCAGACTTAAAAAAGCCCCTACTCTGGCAGTGGATCGCCAAAGTTATGTAGAGGCTGTCACGAAACCAGCGGGTGTGAACCCACTGCGCCAAGTGTCCTACCTCCTCTAAGGGCGTTGTCTAAGTGAACCCCTCGTTCTTCACAGTATGGTGGGGATAGATTTTCCTAATGGGAACACCAGGTCACTACCTCTTGAAAAGCATTGGTACACAGACATAGTCAGCAGGCCGAGTCTTAACCAGGAGCAAAAGTGCAGGACCAACGGATAAGGCAGAGACGTAGTCAAACAAGCAATAGGTCAGGGCAAGCAGCACAGGTACAGGTCAGGCATTCCGGGTCGGCAACAGGAGAGTGAAGGCAAGCAGGCAGGGATCAAACAGGTAGCGGAGTCCAGAAATACAAGCAAGAGTCAGGTACACAGGATCACAAGAACTGGCAGCATATCACCTGAACACGGCGCTCGGGACCGTGGCGGTAAGCAGGGGAACAGTAGTGCACACCAGCCGCTGTTACAGAGGTGTTGGCCTCTACATAACTTCGGCGCACCCAGCACTGCTTCTAAAATGTAGGCGAGCGTCCTAGCTGTCTTAAATCAGGTGTAGAAAATGATTAATGAAATGGGCCTACCAGCCCGTCCCCTTCCCATGACCACGTCACACCCACTTTTTTATACCTGGTGTGAGTGGGTAAAAGTCGCAGATTGCAACTCAACTAACTGTTGCTCTGCAATTTGCCCCAGAAATATACCTAATATAGGCGTATTTAAGGTAATAAATGACCCCCCCAAGTGTCTAATTAGACCACACCTGTCTAAATGATTTGTACTTATTTGCATTATCATACTAACTATGCTGTCTTTTACCTTGTAATAAGCTAGCACTGTACTCGCGATTTATATTCGCTCGTCATCATTTTGTACAAATCTGCTTATAAACCATTGTACAATCTTGCTTTTCGGCACCATTGTTTTTATCATCATACCTTTTTTACAAAATCAATAAAAAGATTTAAAAAAGAAAAAAAAAAAAAGACTACACCTGTAATAATTTACATATCTGCCTGAGACATAACTGAAATCCAGCATTTATATTTGGTCGAGTAATTTTTTTGGGCAATGAGTGTATATGATTTGGAAACTTAAATGTGTTTTTTTTTTCTTTAGAAACAGTGCTACCCTTGTCTATTTGCTAAATCCAGTATTGCAGCGTGGCCCTATTCACTAAGAAACAATATCAGACACAGTCCATGGACAAACATAAATTCATAAACTCCTGACTTTTGAAGCTATTTCCAACTTCTGTCTTTAAACATGGCGCCTGCACAGAAGCTTAGCAGTCTCCATTTTCACAGGGTTTCTGCTGTTTCAAACAGCAGACACCTCCAGCTAATGTCTGCGATCGGCTGTAACGCAGATCACAGACATTTAACCCCTCAGATGCCATGGTGATTTGTGACCACGGCATCTCAGAGGCTTTTCCCCTAGCGCCCCTGTGTCCCGAACAGCTTCCCTGCCGTGTTCATTTGTTGTGGTAGCCTCAAGCCTACTACAGGCTCCGAGGCTACCACAATATATATATATATATATATATATATATATATATATATATTTATATATAGATCTGCCTTAGATAGATAGATAGATAGATAGATAGCAGGGGTGGACTGGGAACTTAAAATGGCCCTGGAAAAATGTAAAAGTGGCCTTGAGTCCAAATTGACAGAAGGTGGGGCAGCACAAATAGGCAGGGTCAACACAAGCCACAAGTAGGCAGGGACAACAGAAGCAGGCAGGGTCAGCAGTACCATGGTGCAGCACAAAATACTGCCCCAGGAAAACGAAATAACACAGTGCAGCATAAAATAGTGTCCTATCACCATACTGAGGACGGTGATACAGTGAAGTTCAAAAGCTCACCAGCGGCTGCTGGCCAGGTGCATAAGTACCTGATGTCCCTGGGCCCCCCTGGGCATCGGCCCACTGGGAAATTCCCTTGTAGGGTATATGGCCACTTCGCCCCTGAAGTAGGTAGATGGGTGGATGAATGGATGGACAGACAGATAGATAGATAGATAGATAGATAGATAGATAGATACTTGGTAGGAAGGTAGGTGGATAGAAGGATTGACAGATGGATGGACAGACAGGTAGACAGATTAAAAGAAAAAAAGAAAGATAGACACAGACAAATAGATAGATCGATCGATAGATAGATAGTAAAAGTAGGTAGGTAGATAGACCGACAGATATGGAGGCACATGTTGTAATATAGAAATAGTTTGCTCCTTAAATCTTTTTGCTTGCACTGGAAGATTACAAACCCATCTATTGTAGCTTGTCCATGAAACGGTTAAAGCAATTATTTTTTATTGCATTTGAAGCATTGTGCCTCTCTCTCCCACATGAGCAGCATGTGTCAGAAATGACTGAACAGCAGGCTCCTGCTCATGACACGATATTCCGCACTCTTTTGTTGCCTGCAGTCCAATATTAAAGTGGCAAAGAAAAGCCACAAATAGGAGCAATGAACACCTAGAACTTGCTGTGCTGCCGCTCACCCTTGTATGAAGAAGCGAGTGATATAAGTCTTCACACAGGAGGTCATTGCTATTTAAGCGGCGATTGGTGAATAAGATTGTAACGAGGGTCTTGCTGGCGTCTTCTGGCACCGTATGATCGTCTGAGTGTACTCCAGATGGGCTTTTATGAGGATTACGCTGATCTATACATTTTATAAAATACTTTTGCTCGCATTGATTTGTGCTTTAACATCAATAAATCATTCGGCTATTTCAGCTGGAATCTTTCTCAAGTGTGTTTTTTTTTTTTTTACATTGCTAGGAGCCGATCTTCCAACATAATTAAAGCTTTAGAATCACTAGCTGTTTTCCTAGAGGATAATTCATATTTAGTATATCCCCATTTGGCATGCATAGCATTTTAAAGTACTGTGATAACAACATTATGATGCAAGAAAATGAACATTATGAAGTGCAGATCGTAGACTTGTAAAGTTTGGTGGAGAACCTAGATTAAGGAGGATTTACTAGGAATGTAATATGGCCAAGCTCTCCGGACAGGTCTGTAATAATTATATTCCCCATAATGTAACTATTCTGGATCATCCTTTCTTATAGCCCTGTCCTGTGCTGTTATGTTCTCTACCAATATTAAGTAATCCCCGATTCACAGGATAGCGGATAACCATTAGATTGGTGGGAGTCCTACTGCTGGGACCCCCACCGATCACAAGAACAGGATTCCCATACCCTGTTGAGCCCCTGAAATGAACTGAGCGGCTAGTCACCCCATTCATTTCTATGGGAGTTCTGGAGATAGCTAAGTGCAAAGGCTGGGTGCTTCTTTCATTTCAGGGGGCTGCACTGCTTATGGGGACCCCATTCTTGTGATCAGTGGTGGTCCCAGCAGTAGGAAACATCCGATTTAATAGTTATTGCCTATCCTGTGGATAGGGGATAACTTAATATAACCGGAGCACCCCTTTAACTTCATGTATCTTGTTTTTTTTGCTCACAGACAGAAAATACGCTCTCCAAATGGTTTCTATTGTTTATTATTCTGCTTATAAAAAAAGATTCTAGTTTAGAAGACAAATAAAAGATTAGAAAGTTAAAACCTGGCCTCCGCTGTTTCAATGCAGTAGTGAATGGATTGTTTATATGCAGGATATATTGCATGGTAAAGAGGAGCCGTCACCTCTCCTGACATGTCTGTTTTGGTAACAACTTGCATTCCCCGTGTAATAGCAATTCTGAGGTATCTATTCTTCTGGCTCTGTTATGCCATTGCTTTATTATTCCCGCTAGACGTTATGAATGATCTTTCCTTTACCCCTATATTCAATCTCTTGTCCGCTCATGCTGCCTGCACCTCAAAAACATCTCTAGAATCCGCCCCTTTCTTACTGTGGAAACAACAAAAATTCTCATTGTTGTCCTGATCCATTCCCATCTTGATTACTGTAACTCATTACTAATTGGCTTCCCCCTCATTAAAGAGGACCTTTCATCTGGCAAAACATTGTACTGAGTGTCATGATCTGTACAGCGGCGCCCAGGGATCTCACTGCACTTACTATTATCCCTGGGCGCCGCTCCGTTCTCCTGCTATGCCCTCCGGTATGTTCGGTCACTTGGTTATAGTAGGGGGAGACTGCCCTTGTTTTCCTGGGCGTCTCCTTCTCCCAGGCTTTGAGCTCTGCGCTGTGATTGGCCAGCGCTACAGCCTAGGAGAAGGAGACGCCCAGGAGAGCAAGGGCAGTCTCCTCCTACTATAACCAAGTGACCGAACATACCGGAGGGCATAGCGGGAGAACAGAGCGGCGCCCAGGGATAATATTAAGTGCAGTGAGATCCCTGGGCGCCACTGTATATATCATGATACTTAGTTCGCAATATTTTGCCAGATGATAGGTCCTCTTTAAGCTCTCTTGTCTCCAATCTATTCTGAACGCAGCAGTCAGGCTCATCTATCTGTCTAACCTCTACTCTAATGCCTCCGCTCTGTGCCAGTCATTGCACTGGTAGCCCGTACAGTATAGAATCCAATTTTAACTGCTTGTCCTCACCCACAAAGCTCTCCACAGTGCTGCACCCCTCTACATCTCTTCCCTCATCTCTGTCTACCACCCTACCTGTGTCCTCCATTCAGCCAATGACTTACAACTGACATCCACTGTAATCCAAACCTCTCACTCCCTTCTCCAAGACTTCTCCCGATCTTTACCAGTTCTCTGGAACCCCGTACTCAAGAAATTAGGTTAATTAATAACATCTACAGTTTGAGGCACTACCTAAAAACTCATCTTTTCAGATTAGCCTATCACATCCCCTGATCAAATCCTTCTCCATTCACGGTCCCCACCGCCTTTATACCTCTGAACCTGATTTATCAGCATCCCCATGCACTCAGAGGCACTACAGAGATCACCTGATGACTGGCTCATGTGGCCTTATATCTACTCCACTATTGTGTTAAGATGGCTGGACCATGTACTTCAACCTTTTGTCTCACCCCCATCTCCTCATAGATTGTAAGCTCTTGTGAGCAGGGCCTCATTCCTCTTGTTTTAATTGTTGACCTATTGGCTACTATGTTATTTAGGAATTATGTATGATTGTACATGAACCCACTGATTGCGAAGAGCTGCGGAATATGTTGGTGCTATATAAAAAAACATTATATTATTATAAATGAATTCTTAGTAGTTTGCACTGAAGGTCCAGATGGGTGTTTCCAGTTGTGGGGTGTCTCTGCACAGTCCGACATTGACGGCACAGATTAGATAGTGCCAGACTGAGCAGGGATCCCCCCCAACTGGTAATAGTCATCTGGACCATCATTGCAATCTACTAGCAATTCTCTCATGACTTCTATCAAGAATAATAAAGGAATTGTGTCTCATGGATTATGACATGTGCGAATCAGAATTGTTATTACAAGGAGGATGCAAGTAGTTGCTAAAACAGTCACGTGGCACGTCCTCTTTAAAGTGCGGACTGTAGTCGAAAAAGTCTATTATTTGACATAACAAGTTAATATGATGCTTATTGTTGATGGGACAGAAAATACTAGCACTGTATTTCCTAGTTACACGTCTTACAATCACTTTTTATATGGGTAGTGTATACAGCATCTGGGGCTCCCCACTTCTCAGGAAAAGTAGGCTCCTCTGATGTCCACACGTGTGGCTGCCTACCTTAAAGGGAGTCTGTCACCACATTTTAGCATGTTAGACCGTTAAAATAGGGTTATGTGATCCAGCCAGAACATAAAAACGGTACCTTTGTGGTAGAAAACTGACTTTTCTTTTTGCCGAAAATGAAGTTATAAGATTATGTTCTGAGCCCTCTCAAGTGCCCAGGGCGGTCTCTCAATCCTCGGAGCCCCAGGCAGGCACCTCCTAAACGGCTCATAACCCCGCCCTCCGTGCGCCTCTGCCCGCCCGTTTACTCCCCTCCCCTGTCCTTTTCCACTGCGGCTGTGCGGTCCAAATCGTAGCGGGCGCATGCGCAGTAGGTATTGCGATGCCCTGCCGGGAGCAGGCATCGCATTGCGCAAGCGCCCGCTACGATTTGGACCGCACAGCCACAGTGGAAAAGGACAGGGGAGGGGAGTAAACGGGCGGGCAGAGGCGCACGGAGGGCGGGGTTATGAGCCGTTTAGGAGGTGCCTGCCTGGGGCTCCGAGGATTGAGAGACCGCCCTGGGCACTTGAGAGGGCTCAGAACATAATCTTATAACTTCATTCTCGGCAAAAAGAAAAGTCCGTTTTCTACCACAAAGGTACCGTTTTTATGTTCTGGCTGGATCACATAACCCTATTTTAACGGTCTAACATGCTAAAATGTGGTGACAGACTCCCTTTAAATGTCACTACCATTGGAAATAAGATGAGGTCCCAGTTCCAGAAATGTCCCCCACCAAATTTGCTTAGGACCTCCAATATCTCAATGTATTTATTTGTAAGCTTCCCATATTGATACATAACTGGGAATATGTGCTGTTCAGGGTTGTGAAAATGCTAGATCATCACCCACTAGGGTAGTTGTCATGGTGGTTATATTGTTCTTTACTAAGCTTTACGCCGAAACAAATATAACACTGTGCACATTTTATTTTTTGAGTATGTGTTGTGCTGATGTATACTATGGACATATAGCCCCAGCATATGCAACATTATGTTATTTAGATGTACTTTTCACTTCTGACTACCAATGAAGTATTGCTTTTGTACCAAAGAGTGTAGTAGACTCAGCTTGTAAATGCTAGTAAATATAATACAGTAAAAAATGTGTTCAGCTACATTCCATCCAAATGCATAACAAGATGAGATTTCCTGCTGTATGTGCCAAATGTGGTGTGAACATAGCCTTCCAAACTATTCGCAAGTCACGAATAGGACAAACTTTAGAGAAGCCTCAAACTCAAAGTCCTGCAGCTCATAAAAGTGCAGCCTCTGAAGAGTTGCTAATATCACGACAGGCATGCAAGCAGGCATGGGATTCAGCCAGTTCTCTCCAGTTCTCCATATCCGGTTGTTAAAATTACAACTGGATCGGAGAACCGTGTTACTGGCTGAGTTCTGATCCGGTGCTTTGGCGGCGGCAGGGCATCCGGAGATGTTTGCTTCCATTGCTTTGCGCGCCGTTGATAGTTTAGCTCCTTAGTTGAGTGGTATGTGTGTGTAGTGTGTACCATGTGTATGTGTGTTGCATATATATGGTGTAAGTGTATGTAAACATGTGTCGTGACGCCGTGTGTCCTCTGTTCAGTAGGGAAGCTGTTGTTAAAAGTCTGAATCCCACCCCTGCGTGCAAGCCATTGTTTGGAGGCTGTCAGAATTAGAGATGTGTGAGGTAGAGTAGTAGTCATGGTAGACATGCTTCTGGACTTCTTTAGTAATTCTATTCAGGATTCAGCAATTAGGCTGTTAATGATATAAAAGGGCAGATGACAAGAACCAAAAACTGAATCTAACAAGTAAAACTGAAATTTGGTTGTGTCCCTTTAAGTAATTCCCTCAATCCTGAGTCTTATAAGGCAGCTAAGAACGTCAAATGGGATTTATGAATGTGCCTGTCTCAGTCCAATAAATTACACGTTCATATACTGTATATGCTGCATATGGGAGCTTATAATTAATGTATTACAGACAAGTAATATAATGGGGGAATGGATGTATGGGATGTGTTGACATCAGATTAATATAAAATCGATTAAGGCAACACAACATAAAGTTTTCATGTATTCATTCATTAGTACAGCATGTAGAAAGCGTAGGCCTTTGCAGAATGACCTCTCTTATGGGTGTCATTACTGAGCAAATTGGCACAAAATGATGTTTAATTTTAGGCCATCATTATTAGGCCAGATACAAATAGCAATGATGTGGCTGTACTGCACATTACTTTTCTGCATAAAAACCCCCATGTGCTTCAGCTAAAATGATATTGGATACTCTTTAGCATGAGAAGGGGGTAGTCCAAGTGTTGCAACGAAAAACATGGATGCCAAAATGCTTTGGGGCTTACCCACAGTTGACATTTATCCCGCCTGAGCCCCCAAGTCCTCCTCATTGCAGGACCAAAGTGTGGAGGAGGTTGAATGGAGTGGTGGTCGATGCACCCAGTTGCTCTATTCTATGGGACTAACAGTGGTAGCCTGACCTGCTCTAGATCTGTGTTCCCCAGCTCCAATCCTCCGGGCCCACCTGTCATTTTGTAAGAATATCCACAGAATGAATACCTATGGTCCTACAAGTCCTGATGCATTGCCACTAATTAGATCACTTGCTGAACAGTAAGGAAATCCTCAAAACATGACCGGCAGGCGGACCCTAAGGACTGGAGTTGAGGAACACTGCTGTAGAGGATGATTTTAGTTGCCCAGATGCATGGATCTGGATTTGCTAGACAGATGCATAGAAGACCTCTGAGTCAAACATGGCATTCAAATTATTTTAAGTTGTTTTTTTGGGAAACTTTCTTGCAAAGTGTGCAGTGCGAGAGACAGAGGAAATCAGAGACCAGTCCTGCATCTTTCTGCGCCGAAGGAGTAGTCAGACTGCTTCTGCTCAGGCCTGGTATGTACAGCTTGTGTGCACATTTGGGTACAGTTTGGCCGATTTATGCAGTTTAGCACTGGAGTTGAAAAAATACTTTATTTTATTATGTTGGGAGGAAGGGGATCTGTCTAAGAATATAACTTGTGAAGGGAGTTAAACATTGGTTCTCTCAGCTTTGGCTATTTTGTAGACACAATACCTCTGAGTATATAATGGGAGTAAAATATTGCATTTATTGATCAACACAATTAAAATTCTCAACATTGAGTTTACAAGCAGTAAACAAATAACAGCCAATTAACAAATAAAAACAGACAACCAGCAAATTGGTGGAAAATCAGGTTCCATATGTCAGGTGCCTGGTTTTAGTATCAATGATATAATCAGGGGCGGATTGGCCAAAGACCTTACAGGGAAATTTCCCGGTGGGCCAGTGCCCAGGGGGCCGCCTGAACCCTCTTCACGGCCAGCCAACGGAAATTTTGGGGGAAGTATTTTGTGTTGAACTGTGGCATTTGGCTCTGTTGGGGTGGTATAATGTGCCATAATACGGTATTGCTGACCCTGTCTATTTGTGTTGGCTCTGCCTTCCATCAATTTGGACCCAACTACAAAACAGGGCCTCTTTTAGTATTTTTTCTAGGGCCAATTTAAGTTCCTAGTCTGCCCCTGGATATAATCCTTAAGCCTCGTCCACATTTCTGTTTTTCACTGATTTGTGCCGTCCGCATTTTTTTCAGACAGCACATGTACCCAATGATTTCAGTGTGTTTGTTCACACATCAGTATTTTTTTAATGACCGTGGATGACCAAATACGCCCAATTGAAGTCTATGGATCCTTGAAAATCATGGACACAACACAGATGGCATCCATTTTGTGTCCATTTTTCATTGGAGACTGATAGAGGATGCTTTGGAAATAAATTTTCAGCTGAGCAGCATCCGTGGATTACGGATGACGCATGGAGGGTGAATGTAGACATACGGACCAAACACGGATCCTTAACTGACATCTTCACAGATGAGACACAGATGTTTTTTTCATGGATGTCCAACTAACACGGAACTGTGGATAAGTCTTTAGTGTTGTCTAAACTGGTTTTGTCCCAGGTGCCACCAGTGCACAATCATACTTCCAACAGTACAAGAACCACATTCCTGGGGACCTACTGCTACTTTCTAGGAAACATCATTTACCTGTAGTTCAATGTGTGCACAGAAAAATCTAATTAATTATGCATGTAGGGGTGAAATAGTAAATTGAAATTTAATTGGTAGCACGTACCGCGGAGTGTCAATGTAGTGTGTCCTATGCAATTAGATAAGTTCAATTATGTCAAGCTTGCAGGGCATAGATAAATTGCCATGGCATAGCTAGACCTAAATTCACTGATGTGTTATCTGAACTGGAAGCCCAATCCCCATCACTTGCATAATACACTGCATAATTCAGCTTCTCTCTATGAAATACACTAGACATAGCAGATTAATTGAATTCAGAGGCAAATACCTCTTTTGTGATGCATCGAGGGCCATCACTTTACCAGAACTGAAATCTGTTCCAGCAATAAGCTGGAGTAGATTTCAGGTGGATTTTAGGGGTTGTTCTATGAAAAATATTCTACATTTTTCAAACCAGCATCTGGATCTAAATACTTTGGTAATTGCATGTAATTAAAGATTTAGTATAGCCATTGTTATTCACTGAAATTGTATTTGTATAGCACCACCTGCTGTATGTCCTATTTCTATATTCTCTGTCCAGCTCACTGAGGTTGACATACTCAGTTCCGTCCTTCACCTGCCACCATCTGCAGTAGAAAGGACATGACCCCTGAGAAAAGTGCACTCCTCCTAAACTGCCAGCTTGAAATTAATCTAGCAGAGCAATTGGAGCAATGAATGGGGAGATCTCTGGATCTGCGATTTGCTCTCCGGTATGAGAATGGAATGGAATGTATTTTGGAGCACTCCGTTCTGTTCAGTTCCGTTTTGTCCCCATTAACAATGAATGGGGACAAAACGGAAGCTTTTTTTCCAGTATTGAGACCCTATGACGGATCTCAATACCAGAAAATATTGACGCTAGTGTGAAAGTAGCCTTAGATCAGCACCATGAACTATAATGCTGGCTTCTTCCTATGGAGGTGCCGTGGTAGATGAAAACTCATTACTAAGGAATTAAAGGTGGGGAAAATTACATATATTGTCATTTTTTACAGATGTGACCATTGTTATCTAGTAGCCATACAAGTTGATGTGATCTTCAAGATGTAGTATCTGCTTGCCTGGATCCTTTAACTCTGTTTTTTTAGATTATCCATATACTCTTCATAGTGTTTTAATATAAACTATGGACTACTGTATTATTCTTGGTTCACTGAATTTCATTGAAGAAAAGATGAATATTAATATTTGCATGGAACACAATGCAGCTACTGAAATTAGATTCTCTGCAGTATAGTGAATTTTCCCCATATCTGGGCACCTGGAATAACAAAGACAAAATGATGGTGTAACTCCAGCTCACACTGATCTCAATAACCCTAGTGTCTTCTTAGGATAAAAGTACTCTACAAACAGCCTAAGAACGCTTTCAGACAGGTGATGTTTTCATTCCGATGCTGTCCGGGTTTAGCGCAGACAGTATCAGACTGAAGACCAATGGGTCCATTCACATATGCAATTTTAGGCACAGGCTGTTGGTTCATGTAGAGCAAATCATAGCATGCTCCATCTTTGTTCATTTTTCCTGCAAGACTCATTCACTCTGATGAATTGCTCTGGGGTAAGAATGGAACATACATAGTCCATGTTAAAACTCATCTATGTTTTTGGCCGGAACACAGACGAGTTTCTTATCATCCGTTTGACAGGGACCTAAATGTTATCATTTTTGCGCTTGCCACCCTCTTCTCTAGCGGTATGTTTTTTTTACATTCTTAGGGGGGCAATTATCAATTGCGGTTGTTTTTGTGTCAGTTTTAAATCTGTCTTTGCTTTGTGTGCCTGCACCAAATTTATGATTTGGTGCAACTTAATAATATACCATATTTGGTGTGAGTGCAATGTGGTTTAAACCTATATGTGTAAAAGTACACCAGGGGGTTGCCTGACATAGGTTTGCAACTTTTTTGTGACTTTTGCAGAAGTCGCACATAGCAAATGTGCCATAATCCAGGTCTAATCTCACTTTTAGCTCTTAAAGTGTAACCGTCATTTTTTATTTTTTTTTGCCAGTTTATTAAGAGCTAGGCAAGTATACCTGAGTTAGTCTATGAATGACTGTCAAAATATCTGTACTTACCTCATAATAATATCTTTCATTAATGTCCCCTATCCTTTTCAATTGATCCCTTAAAACAACGTTGCTAGGGCTTTTCTTTCTTCGCTTTAGTGTAAACAGAAGACAGAGGGGTGGTCCTTCACACGGCGTGTCTCTCAGTAATCCAATCTGATTGGCTGGCAGGAAGCTGCTGGATAAAGCAAGTGTGTATGGGAAGTGAGGGAAAGCAGTTTTGGCCTCAGAGAACTGACAGAGGAACCATCTAGCGAAGATTCTCATATTGTAGGGTTCAAAACAGCCATAACTAAGGAGAAATCTCAAGGAAAACGGTGGTATGTGAAGAAAGTAAAGACTGATTTATGTATAATGCTGCAGCAGTAACATATGCTAAAATTGTTTTTTTTTATTTTATGAAAAAATGATGGTTACACTTTAAACATAGACCATGACTTGCGACTTTTTAAGCCACAAAACATACAACATATTTGATTTGATAAATGTCCCCTTAGTTCATAATGCTGGTTTAAGTCAAACTAGAGAGATAGAATAAACCACTAGAATTTTAAGGAGTTTTCTGGAATTTTTTATATTGATGGCTTATCCTCAGGATAGGTCATCAAAATGAGATCGGCGGGGGTCTGACTCCCGGCATCCCCATCAATCATTGGATAGCAGCTCTGATTAGTATTGTAGCTCAGCCCCCCTTGGATGGCACTGAGCTGCGCCTTGGCCATATGACTAATGTACAATGATCCAAAGAGTTTCAGTCGGCACATAGATACAGTACAGTGAAGTGTTTCAGCTCTTGCAAGAGCCTTCTTCAAACATGAAGAAAGCTCTTGCTAGAGCCGCAAACGCGTCACTGTACTGTATGTATGTGACAATAAAATACATATGATTTACTACTTAGTGAGTGCCGATCCTTCTCTTATGATGTACAATGACGTCACACGACCTATTAAAAGGACTAAGTGCTAATGGAGCTCTGCAGCCTCTTCATACAGCTGATCAAAAGGGGTGCGGAGAGTGGGACCTTCACCAATCCTGAGGATAGGCCATCAATTTCAAATTCTGGGAGAACTTCTTTAATGAGTTAAGTTATTTACCACTGAGATGATAGACAACCTTCTCTAAGAAACTAACGTACAGTAACTAGCATCTGCCAAAATTGCATAATTTCAAAAATCCATAGAGAAGAGGAAAAAACACATAGCCAAGAACATATAGAATATAGGTCATAAGATGATCGTTCCGAATAATCTACCAGAGTCTTTAGCCATTTTCAATTGAGGCATAAAATTAACAAAGATATGTCACCACAAACCATTAAGGAACCTTCCATCAACTTTCAAAATCTATCTGCTTTGGATATTTGTATCCTGCATGGTATAATGTTGGATGATTACTTATCCATTTTACCTATACTGTACATATACATTGTGCATTTACCATCGTATCCTTCTCTGGAAGAAGTCCACTTTATATAACATATCAATATTGTTTGATGGTCGCTCATTTGCACTTTGCTTTATTATCATCCTGTTGGCTAATGGTGAAATGAGCCCCCCAGGATCTCTTCTGTGTGCCTAATGAATCAGCAGTGCTTCCTTTTTTATGTTATGTTTATGTCCCCTGTATTATATGAGCGATCTGCTGCTCACTTTAGGTTTATATATTGCATAAGCTTCAACATGTGCAGAATCAGATCATAAAATAAGACACAATTTTCCTTTTTCCTTTTCCTGTTATATAGAACCTAAAAATAGTGGGGGTGTTCCCATTACACCTAGAGTCTCTGCTCTCTCTGTATCTGCCGCACCCTTAAAATTGTGGACTTCGATTAGGGCCCATTTACAATGGGCAACTATCATTACAATTTGCTTGTTTCTGTTAAATATTTTACACTGACCTTGGACAATTTGTGCCATAACACTTACCGGTGCCACGATCAGTAAATGTAACCAATGTTCATAGTAACATTTCTCAAGACCTGCTCTTTCTCAAGAATGACACTCCTTTTTCTGAAGGAACTATTGTCAGACCCTCAGGAATGGCTTTTCAAATCCTCACTTGTTTGCTAGCGGTATAGAAAGGCGTTCTGTGTAATGAGATCTTCACTGGCTTCGGTAGATCGCATAGGAAAATAGGCATCAGGACATCAGTAGTAATCTCATCATACAGATCCTTAGGGTACAAGCACACGGTCTTTATCCGTTTGGGTCACAGCCAGCTACGGACACAAAACGCACAGCCAATTAGGCTGCAGCTGTCTGATATTGAACTAATGAAGACCACACTGTATAGGCGGTCTGAATTCTTCATGGCCGCGGCATATAGAAGGGGAATGGATCTACATGGCCATGCCGGATTGAAGGGGAATGGATTACAACCGCGCCGTGTGGCCATACCCCTACCGGTGTAGTATTCTAAATGTGTCTAGGGCATCATGCATATTACAGATATGCATTGTACAAATCTGCAGAATAGTGCCTATACCTATAGCCTGCTATTTGTCCATTCTGTACGTTCATGTGCTCCCAATTTTATACAGAGGCATACTTCTCCAGATTCAGAATTAGGACATGCAGCAGGCTAGAGCAGGTCTTCTGCCTTGAAGCTTTGCTTCTGCAGCAGTAATCGTTAATTTCTAACGATAATTTGTTTTCCCTTAGTCCTAACAGTGGCACAGATGGGGTATTCTGCCCCTGTGGACTGGTTAGGACAGGTGGAAGTTTTAATGAACAATAAAAAAAAACACTGGCATGCACACGCCCTCCCTGCCCCCAATAAAGAGGGGCATAGCCCTCATGCTATTGTGTAATAACAAGTAGACAAAAAAATAATAATAAACAAGGGGGGGGGGAATTTGTGTGCCACTGTTAGGACTAAGGGAAAACAAATTATCGTTAGAAATTAACGATTCCCTTACGTACTAACCAGTGGCACAGATGGGGATTTAGCAAGTAGAAACCCCCATGGGAGGGTCCTCATGCCTGGCGGAAGATAACACTGTCCGGCCAAATGAGGAATAACCATGTATTCTAGTATCCACTCTATAGTGTGAGATAAAAGTGGAGTGAGAACTCCAAGAAGCTGACTAACAGATCACATCCAATGGGATCGAGCTTCTCTCTGCAAAAGAAGTGGCCACTGCTCGAGTAGAGTGGGCCCTTACAAATTCAGGGGGCTCCGAGCCCTGAGACATATAAGACTCCTGAATTGCCTCTTTAATCCAGCGACTGATGGAGGGCTTAGAGGCTTTCCTCCCCTTATGGGTACCGGAAAAAAGGATAAGGAGGTTTTCATCCTTCCTAAATACCTTGGAGCGTTCCAGGTAAATCCTAAGACATCTCGCAATGTCGAGGGTATGGAGCCCTCTTTCCTCAGAGGAGGGGGATGGAGCCAATGTTGGTAGGGAGATCACCTGGTAATATTGTCAAAGGAGGGAACCTTTGGGATGAAGGTAGGTAAAAATTTGAGGAGTACCCGATCCTGCAGGAACTTTGTATAAGGCTCAAAGGCAGAAAAACCCTGGAGTTCCCCAACTCGCTTTGCAGAGGTAGCAGCCAACAAGAAGGTGATCTTCCAGGTTAGGAACCTGAATCCCGCCTCCTCTAGGGGCTCAAAGGGGGGAGATGATAACCCCCTGAGCACGACCGATAAATCCCAAACAGGGATGGGTCTGATTACTGTAGGCTTTAATCTTGAGGCTCCCTTCAGGAATCTCTTGATAAGGGGGTCTTGAGAAACAGCTCTGTTGAGACAAGCAGAGATTGCTGAGATCTGCACTTTAAGGGTAGAGGGTGATAGCCCCCTGTCCAGACCGTCCTGTAGAAACTGTAGGATCATCGGGATGGAAGCTTCAGCGGATGTTTGCTGATGCCTAGAACACCAGGACGAAAAAATCTTCCAGATTCTGGAGTAGGCCTTGTTGGTAGCTTCTGATCTGGAGTGCTCCAGGGTTCTCAAGACAGACCCCGATAGCCCTTCTATCCTTGGAAGGGGCTGATCAACCTCCAGGCTGTCAGGTTGAACATTTGAAGATTTGAGGAGACCTGGGTGCCCCCCGACACCAGTACTCTCTCTGGGGGAAGCCTCAGAAATTGACCCCGACTCATCTGTAGGAGTTGGGTAAACCAAGCTCTTTTCGGCCAGTATGGGATAATGGCGATAACTGACGCTTGGTCCTGCCTGATTTTCATCAAGACCCTTGGTATCAAGGAAATTGGAGGGAAGATGTAGGCCAGCCTGAACCTCCATGGGATTGACAGTGCATCTATTGCCACCGGGTTGTCCTCCCTGTAAAGGGAGCAATACCTCTCCACCTTGGTGTTGAACCTCGTTGCCATGAGATCGATCTCTGGCATGCCCCACCTGAGTGTCATCTCCTTGAAGACCTCTGGATGAAGTGACCATTCTCCGGTTGGAAGACCTCGGCTCAGGCGATCCGCAATCACATTGTGAACTCCGCGAATGTGAACGGCTGATAAGTGGGTGAGGTTCAGTTCTGCCCAATCCAAGATCACCCCTATCTCTCTCAGGAGACTTTGTGACCTCGTGCCTCCCTGCTTGTTGATATACAACACAGCGGTCATGCTGTCTGACTGTACCTTCACCGCCTTCCCTCGAATGATAGGAGCAAAATGAAGAAGAGCTAGCCTGATTGCTCTGATCTCCAGGAGATTCGATGACAATAACCTCTCCTGAGGTGTCCAAGTTCCCTGGACTGTCTTGTCCTGAAGATGCGCACCCCAGCCTACTAGGGATGCGTCTGAAGTAAGTATGATCCAAGAGGGCTGGATCAGGGACTTGCCGTCCATGAGGTGGGACCACCACCTCAGAGAGGATCGGACTTTGTAAGGCAGGGAGAGCACGGAATTGAGTCCTACCGGACTGTGATTCCACTTGGCTAATACTTCCGACTGGAGCGGACGTAGATGCCACAATGCCCAAGGCACCGCCTCTGCGGTTGAAGACATTAGTCCCAACATCCTCATCCACGTTCGAATCGTTACCTGTTTTGGTACAGAGAGGGAATGGGCTGTCTGTTGTACGGATTGCTTTCTTTCGGGAGTGAGATGAATCGTCATCCTGACTGAATCCACCATGAACCCCAGGAACCTTACCGAGGTGGCTGGTTGAAGTTGGGATTTGTCCCAATTGATTATCCATCCTAACTGATGTAGGAATGTAACAGCCTGTTGGATGTGTTGGGACAGGATCGCTTGGGAAGGAGCTCTGAGGAGCCAGTCGTCCAGGTATGGAACTATGCTCAAGCCTTGAAGTCTTAGTGCGGCCACCACAGAGACCACCACTTTGGTGAAAGTGTGTGGGGCTGAAGAAATCCCAAACGGGAGGGCCACAAATTGAAAATGCTTTAGGACCCCCCCGATGTTTACCGCGATCCTTAAGAATCTTCTGGACCCAGGATGGATGGGAATATGGAGATAAGCATCCTTGAGGTCCAAGGTTGCCAAGAAATCTCCCGGCATAAGAAGATTGGTCACTGACTGGATAGTTTCCATACGGAATTTCTTTTGTCTTATGAAACGGTTGAAGAACCTCAGATCTATAATCATTCTCCACCCTCCGGTACTCTTGGGTACCAGAAAAACTGGGGAGTAGATACCTGTTCCCCTCTCTTGGAGAGGAACCTCTTCTAAGGCCCCCTTCTGGAAGTATTCTAGTACGTAACTTTCTAGAATCTTCTGCTTGTTGCTGGGAAGAAGCCTTGTCTGGACAAATTTGTCCAGAGGCCGACTGCTCAAGTCTACCAGGTAGCCCTGAGAAATTACACGCAGGACCCAACTGTCCTGGATATGATCCTGCCAACAAGGTAGAAAGTGTTGTAGGCGACCACCTACGGGAATGTGGGGAGAAGGGAGCCCGAGATTTCCAGTCAGACCGGCTAAATACCAAGAGCCTCGAGGAGGCCCGCAATCAGAGCGCCGAGGACTTCTTGGGGGGTCTAGAACCCCGAGAGGATTTCCCTCCTCTACGGGAACCCCAATTCCTCTGGGGTCTGGGTTGTGGTTCCGCTCTGGAACCATACCCCCTGCCCGACCACGAAAGGACTGCTGGGGAAGGGACTTGCCCTTCTTGTCCGACAGCCCCTCCATTATTTGGTCCAGCTCTGCACCAAAAAGTTTGCTGGGTTCATACGCCATGGCACAAAGATTGTGCTTAGAGGTCGTATCGGCCTTCCAGGGTTTCAACCAAAGTGGACGCCTGCCCGCGGTTGAAAGGGCCATAGACTTAGATGCCAGCTTCAGTTGTTGTGGAGCTGCGTCGCACAAGTAATCAATGGCAAGGCTGGCCGTCTTGCATGAGGCCAGAATGTCGTCCCTAGAGACCCCATGGTCCAGGTCAGACTCAATTTGGGAGAACCTTGTTTTAAGAAAATTCGCCACTTCGGACGACGCAATCGCGACTGAGGCGGAGGCGGAGGCCGAGGAATAGGCGCGCCTAAGGGCGCAGTCCGCCTTCCGGTCCATTGGGTCCAACAAACTTGACCCGTCGTCTGAAGGGATCAGGGTCCTCCTGGATAATTTCGCAATTGCCATGTCCACCTTCGGGACAGGCCCCCAGGAAGATACCTGATCCTCTTTGACCGGAAACACGGCCTTGAACCTTTTGGTCAACACTGGACCCTTCTCTGGCTTTCTCCACTCTGTTTTCATCAGAGATAGGAGAGAATCATCCGCTTTAAAGGCCCTAGGCCCCCTAGAGGCAGAGGATGAGGCTTCCCCCGGGTCAACGTCCTGGTCCCCCGACCGGACGGATTTTAGTAGCCGCTGGGCCTTCTCCAGCGGGAAAAAATAGGAGAATCCATCCTCCGCGTCCGAGGAGGAGGCGGAACCTTCCCTCGCCTCCTGACCCCCCGAGACCTCCATCGCACGATGGGGGGAGGAGGGACGATGACGCTTGGTGACCAGGGCGTTCTTCAGTTCCTGGATGGAGGCGTTGACCTGGGTCATGTTGGACTCCATGTACCCCTTCACCCAATCAACCACGTCGTGGACAGATGGCTCCAACTGGGGGAGTGACTTGGCCCTACAGGGTGGGCAACGGGAGAAATCATAAGAGTCCTCCAGGACAATCTGGCAGTCATGGCACTGCAAGTGGCGCCTCTTGCCCGCGGATTTCCTACTGGGCTCTCGCTCTCCGTCACCGGTAGACGACATGGCTGAAAATCAAAAGAAACATGAATTTAGGAAAACTCCAGAAAGACAGAGCTTAATCGCAAGCTTCAGGATCTTTACCCAGAAGATCCTAGCAAGCTCTTATAATAAGAAACAAATGATTTTCAGCACAGAGGTAGTAAAACTCTCTAGCACCAAACCACACTCAAGGTTGACAGCAAGCTGCGCTCCAGGAGACTGAACCTGGAGCTTCACCAAGTTTAAATAGGGTTTGTTGGCGCCAAAACGAAAGCCCCGCCCCCAAAGGGGGCGGGGTAAACCTCTGAGTTTTTCTCCTTTGAGAAACAAGGAAAAACTCTGCATTAGGGACCCAGAAAAGGCCCCTGACCACTTTAAAGGCCCCCACGGCCCTAGTTATCTAAAATACACCTCCGGCCGACGTTATCAAACGGCCGGAGCGAAAACCGGAAGTGACGTCACTCGACGTCACCTCCGCAAGATGGCGGCGCCCAGCTAAACATGCGGGACGCCGCTACTGCCGCTCCAGCCACTCCACCCCCTCTCATAAGGGAGAGGGATAGTTAAACGTCGGCCGGAGCGAAAAACCGGAAGTGACGTCCCTGACGTCACTTCCGCAAGATGGCGGCGCCCGCCGAACATGCGGGACGCCGCTACCGCCGTTCCCCACTCCACCTCAGGACAGAGGTAAGCCCCAGCCTAGGGCTGTGCCAGACAGACCGCTGGAGACCACAAAGCTACGGCCGGAGGACATCCTCCGGCCGCATGGGAGGAGCGGCATCGTTCCAAGGAACCATAATAAAGAAAAAAGGTAATAGCACTCTCTCCACCAAGGATGGAGGAGTGCACCACCCGTCCCGTCCTGTCCGCAGGACAGAAAAAAACACAATAGCATGAGGGCTACGCCCCTCTTTATTTGGGGCAGGGAGGGCGTGTGCATGCCAGTGTTTTTTTTTATTGTTCATTAAAACTTCCACCTGTCCTAACCAGTCCACAGGGGCAGAATACCCCATCTGTGCCACTGGTTAGGACGTAAGGGAATGCGTGTTTCAAGCAGGTACCACACAGTAGCACACCGACTTTTCTATGCGCGTGGCTTTTGTCACGATATAAATTGCTGGAACATGCGTAATTGTAAGGAATAATACTAATCAATTTAATTGAAGAAAAAATGATAATAGTAAAGACAAGGAAATAGTTGATACACCTTGCTGTCTTCTCAATGTCTTTACTTTTTATTAGGTAACTACTGATGACTTAAAAATAGTGCACTACTTCTCATCCATCAGATAAAGACCTACAAAGGTTCTGCAGGCATACTCTGAAGACCTGCAGTGCCACAAGAATGACAACCAAATACCAAAAGTCTAATAAGACAACATTTCACTTCTACATTGTCTCACTTCAGTAACTGGCATTTATCATGTAGAGAAATGTAATACAAGGCACTTACTAATATACTGTTATTATCCATTTTGCCTCCTTTGGTGGCAGGATTATTTTTTCCTTCACATTATACACTGCTCATTTCCATGGTTACAGACCACCCTACAATCCATCAGTGGTGGTCGTACTTGCACAATATGGTAATAACAATACATTAGTAAGTGCCTTGTATTAACTTTATCTACATGATAAGTGCCACTTACTGAGACAACCCCTTTAAATGTTATGTAACTTTGACAACCAATTACTTTGCTTAGTAATGTTGTGGTCTGCCATTTTCTTCACTGATTTCAAAAGTCTGTTGGTTGCCTGTGATCTGCTAGTCTGCTACTTGCCATTGGCCTACTGGTCTGCTACTTGCCATTGGCCTACTGGTCTGCTACTTGCCATTGGCCTACTAGTCTGCTGCTTGCCATTGGTCTTCTAGTCTGTTGGTTGCTCTTCCTCCACTGGTTGCTCTTGGTCTGCTGGCCTGCTGGTTGCTCTTGGTCGGTTGCTTGACCTTGTTTGCTGTTCTCCTGGTTGCTCTTGGGTTGCTAGTCTGCTGCTTGCCCTTATAGTCAGCTAATTGTTTTTGGACTTCTGGTCTATTAGTTGCTCTTGGTCTGCTGCTTGTCCTCGGTGTAATGATTGACCTTAAAAACAAACTATTTGCATTATCCTGTCACACATGTGATCTAAGTTTATCTAGTTAGCTTTGTGAACTTGCTAAATGCCATTACCCGTAGTTCACTGCCTATGAAAACCCCAAAAATCACACCAGAATATTGATTTTAACATGATGTGCAAATGGAGAAGACATCATATAGCTTCAGATCAATGTAAGGTAAATAAACAAAGTGCCTACAAAATTACTCAATATTACCTATAGATGGACACTGGGAAATGTTAAAGGGGTTCTCTAGGACTGTTTAAAATGGCACCAGCAACCTGTCCTAAAATGTGAGCAGGACTGGTTGCCCCCACTTGCAGAGCTGCCTAGAGGGGTGAGGGGGTTGGTGTCTCACTACACACTTTTCTCTGGCAATTGCGTACAATGCACATTGGTAAGCATCCCTGTCAGACTGCTCAGCCATGATGGCATATCATAGACAGGATCACATCATTACCATCTATTGTACAGCAGTGTAGTCTGTAGTGAAGCCTCACCCCCATAGGCAGCTCCGCAAGTGGTGGCAGCCAATCCTGCTCCCATTCTAGGACAGGTTGCTGGTGGCCATTTTAAATTGTTTCCAGAGTAGCCCTAAAAATAGGGTTTTCCTTTATGTCCCATATTGGAACAGTTATCTTAATGTTATTTTAAACATATCTCCATTTATGATCAGAAATGTTACTCTGAAACTTAAAATCTGCAAAACAATTGTCAAATATAAAAATGCTTAGATTGTGATTTTGACCATGGAAATCCAACCTACTAAAACATATTATAGCATAAATCATCAATAATGTATATCTAAAGTGTGCCTCCATAATACATCTCAGCATAATCTATTTAAAGAGGAAATCAGACAGATGGAAGAAGAGAACACTCTAAGAAAAGACACATCAACTAAGTACGTTAAGCTAATAGCTATCAATAAAATGTATACATAATTCAAGCTTGCTGAATCATACAAATTTGTGCCCCTACTATTTACTGCAAATCCCTACTTGGATTTAGACCTAAAAGTAAGCTTAGATGTAGAAATAAGCTCAGATCTAAAAGTAAGCTTAAATCTAAAGGTACAGTGCCTTAAAAAGATAATTATATCCGTTGAACACGCTACACCCACAAGCTATGTATTGAGCCCCCCTGAGTCAATACTTTGCAGGCGCACTTTTTGCTGCTATTACAGCTGCAAGTCTTTTCGGGTACATGTATGTCTCTGCCAGCATTGCACATCTAGATTCTCATGCTCATTCTTCTTTGTAAAATAGCTCAATCTCAGTCAGATTGGATGGAGAGTGTCTGTGAACAGCAATTTTCAGGTCTTGCCACAGATTCTCAATGGGATTTAGGTCTAGAGTTTGATTGGATCATTCTAACACATGAATATGCTTTGATCTAAACCATTCCATTGTAGCTCTGACTGTATGTTTAGGGTCGTTGTCCTGCTGGAGGGTGAACCTCTGCCCCATAATTTTATAGCTTCTAACAGGTTTTCTTCTAGGATTGCCTTGTATTTAGCTCCATCCATCTTCCCATCAACTCTGACCAGCTTCCCTGTCCCTGCTGAAGAAAAGCATCCCCACAGCATTAAGCTTTAGGGTCTTTAGGGTGATGTGCAGTGTTAGTTTTCAGCTACACATAGGGTTTTGCATTGAGGCCAAAAGATTCAACTTTGGTCTCATCTAACCAGAGCAACTTTTTTCACAAGTTTTCTGTGCCCCCTACATGGCTTGTGGCAAACTGCAAATGGGACTTCTTATGTCTTGCTGTCAAAAATGGCTTTCTTCTTGCCACTTTTCCATAAAGGCCAGATTTCTGGAATACACGACTATTAGTTGTCTTGTGGACAGATGCTCCCACTCGAGCTGTGGATCTCTGTAGTTCCTCCAGAGTGACCATGGGCCTCTGTACTGCATCTCTAATTAGCACCCTCTTTCCCTGGGTTGTCAGTTTAGGTGGACAGCAATGTTTTGGTAGGTTTGCAGTTGTGACATACTCCTTCCATTTTCGGATGATGGTTTTAACAATGCTCAGTGAGATGTTCAGAGCTTGGGATATTTTTTTAGAACCTAACCCTGCTTTACACATCTCCACAACTTTATCCCTGACCTGTCTGGCATGTCCCTTGGTTTTCATGATGCTACTTGATCACTAATTTTCTTTAACAAACCTGTGAGGCCTTCACAGAACAGCTGTAGTTATACTGAGTATAAATTACACATAGGTGGACTCTAGTTACTAATTATCTGAAGGCAATTGGTCACGCTGGATTTTATTTAGGGGTATTAGAGTATAGAGGGTTGAATACCACACTTTTGAGGTTTTTATTTATTAAAACTTTTGAAAACCATGTATCAGTTTCTTTTCACTTTACACATACTTCCTACTTTGTGTTGGTCTATCACATAAAATCCCAATAAAATACATTTACATTTGTGGGTGTAAATTGAAAAAATGTTGAGAAGTTCAAGAAGTACTGTATGAATACTTTTTTGGTGCGCTGAAGCATAGATCTAGAAGTAAGCATAAATCTAGAAATAAACATAAATTTAGAAGTACCATATGCATAGATTAGAAATAAGCATAAATCTAGAAGTAAGTGTAAATCTAGAAGTAAGCATAAATTGAAATGTAAGCATAAATCGAAATGTAAGCATACTGTAGGTCTCAAAGTAAGTTTAGATCTAATAAGCACAGATCAAGAAGTATAAATCTAGAAGTAAGCATAAATCTGAAAGTAAGCTTAGCTCTAAAAGACAGCATGGGTTCCTGATACATTTTAGCTACAGCACTCTGATTCTTTTTTTTAATTTAGGAAAGAAATTACATCTGTTAGGGCCAGTGATTCTTGAAGGGAAATAAAAATAGTTTGCTGCATGGTTGACTTCGACAATAAGTACAGGAGCAGGACTAGCATATACATCACAAATTCATGACTGACCTGTTACTTTTCTTGTGTATGAGCTGCTGCTGACATCATCATGGATAAACAATGACAGGGCTTGTCAAATATTAGAGAAGGTTCTTGCTTTTAACTACTTCATGTCCAGAGAATTGGCCTTAAGGGCAAAACTGAGTTTAGCCATATTTACGCATGTTAGTTTAATCTCTGTATCTTTTTTCTGTAATTTTTTTTCTGTCATTCTGTCTTTAGCCGGCCATACGCATTAGATGTACTATATGTTGGCCAAACCCTCTAATTTTGGTGAGTTTGGCTGACTATATAAATTGTGTACAGCGGCAGTGGTGTACCTGCAATAGAGGCAGACCATGCAACTGCTATGGGTCCTTGGGGGTGGTCAGCACAGAACTTTTCCTCTCTTTCCCATGTAAAAATAAAGTATTTTCATGCAGTCGTCACTAGGGGGAGCTCATTTCAAAGAGATTATTACAGCATCCATAGTAGTTGTATTAATTCCTATTCACAGAGCTCCCTCTAGTGGTGGCTGCATGCAGCCAGCTAGCTTTGTAATAGAAGAGAAGCAGATTTATCAATGTATTTTTTGCTAGTTTTCTGCATTGAACTATGGTGTTCAAAATGGGCACCTGTTCCACTTTTTCCGACATAAAAGTCAGATAAAGTGGGTGAGGCCAAAGGCAACTTTTTCATATTGCAATTTTTATTTAATAAAACTTCTTCTACTTGATAAAAAAAAGTTAATTCATCCGAAATCTGGGGCGTCGTGCATGTTCTGCATTGCCTGGGAGTGATTGATGCACATACACTGGGAAACTAGGTGCAGGGGGCCCATACTAAGTTTTGCTATGAGATCTGTGTACGCCCCTGTATGGGGGCCTCCCTTCTTTCCTCCTACAGCATATGTCAGGGGAGGAGTAGGATTGGACAGTTGGATTTCAACATGCCTCATTCTATTTTTCACCCTCCAAAAGGTGTCTGACAACAGCTTTCTCTGCTAAACCAAGAATACGTATATTGGAGGATCACTAGAGATAGTTCTTGGCCAAACAAGCATTGGGCCAGCAGTTATTTATTTTATGCACTTATATAGCACTGCTATATTCCGCAGGGCTGTACAGACATTAGCATCAGGGAATGTAAGTTCCCTATCAGTAAGTCTTTCGAGTGTGGGAGGAAACTGACACAAACACAGGGAGAACATATAAACTCCATGCAGATGTTGTCCTTGGTTGGATTCAAACCTAGGACCCCAGCACTACAAGACGCCAGTGCTAACCACTGAGCCACCATGCTGCCCAGGTTAGCCCATGTGTATGGCTGGCTTTAGAGTTTGTTACAATTGTATCCATGGAGTCCAAGCTGATACATTTTAACTACAATGATATTTTGTAGCAAACCATCAGCACAAGTCTGCATGCATTCACTGAGAGCAAGCAGAGATTTTAAAAAGGAGACTTGCATAACATTTCATTATATCGTGATTCAGCCTTGTTTTTCTACTGCTACAAAACCCCTTTAATTCATTGACTTAGAACCATGGACAAGGACTAATATGTGTTCCCATCTGATGCATAGCTTCTTAACACTTCAAATTTATGTATGCTTTGTACATTCATCTAGTGTAAAATGCACAATTGTGATTTACTACCAATTATTAATATCATGTATGTGCACAATACAGAGTACTCTCTCTCATCAGTCATATAGCTGTCCCCCAGGATACCCACCATTTCCCATATCTCAGGCACGACCAATCTCAAGACAGCCATAGCAGTTTGCATCGCATTACAGCTTAACCCTCCCCACACGCGGATTCACTTTCTCTTTCTGTTTTACTGCATCTTGACGGATGGAGTAAATCCTCTTTTTATGTGAAGGGCAGGATTGACATGCCAGGAGGGACTCATAGGTTAGTGAGAAACCTTATAGGCTTTTTTCTACCCTCTGATAACGTATACAATAAAGACAGTGCCTGATTAGAATAATTGTCAGCCTAAACAAACCATTACATTATATCTACTAGTCATAACTATTAACTAATTGCTTAAAATACCAGAATGGCTTGTTAATATTCCTAACCTATAGAAGATATTGGAAAGTAGTCGAATTTCCAGAAGTCTCATTGCTTTAGTGAATGGGAGCTGAGCTGCAGTACCCCACTATCACGATCGGCGTGACTATCACATATGTGACACAGAGGGAGGGAAAGAGGAAGGCCCTGCCCAAGTGAGAGGGAAGGTGGTGACCCCTGACTCACCTTGCGGCTGGCACCTGGCTGCCCTGACGTCCCTAGACGGGTTCCTCACCCGTACGCCGATCACGTGCCTAAAACCCTGGCTTTCCCTAAGATGAGCCCTAGATAGTGAACAGGGCGGTGGGAACACTAGTCCGCACCACTAGCTCTAAAGGAAAACACCAAGGGGAGGACAGACAATACAGACTAAACATATAATCCCAGGTAGGCGACAACAGGAGACAACAAAAAGCCCAACAGGGATCCGGAGGGTAGCACTCTGGAACAACAACCAGGATTCACAGCTCCAGTGGGTCAGTATAGATGTCCAGGCAGGAAGCTCTATAACTGGCAACTAGAGAAGTGTGAGAGGAGAATATAAGGAGGTTGGGAGTGGCAGACAAGAAACAGCTGAGGAGGAGAAGCTACGGATCCCTGAGAGAGACAAAAAGGATTGCAAGGCAAACACAGAAAACAATCACTAAGAAACAACGTGATCTTTAGACATAGAGCGCGCAGCCACCCGCTGCGACTTCCTGACCCCGGGTATAACGGAGTCAGACGTGGCTCTTGACACCCTCGTGACACCCACATGACCACTACACAGAGAACGGAGCTATACTTCCTGTCCTGCTCTCTCTGTTAGCCCCAGCATCGGTGGCTGCTATAAACAGCTGATTGGTTGGGGTGCTGGGCATTAGACCCCCACTGATCTGATATGGATGATTTATCCTAAGAGTAGATTATCAATATCTATAACCTGGAAAACTTCATTAATTTGCAATATCAGCGCGCAATCATTTTTGGGCGTTTCTGGTTGGCAAAGTCCTTCATCGGGATTGGGCACAATGTGCACCTGGTTTCAGGACTGTGACAAAGCATTTTGTATCGCAGTCTGATGAAGGAAATTCCAAATTACTGTGCACCGATATGACATCCCCAAAAATATGAATGTAATAATGATGTAAAAGGAATGCTCTCTTCACATTCCAAGAACTTCTATGTTACTACTGATCCATGGGCAGAGGGGTTCCTTTATAGACATGTGCCCACCCTGCAAATGTGTTAACTGGAATGCCTTTAAAAGGGGAAATCTGCTGAGAGATAGAAGGGGGAGGTAGAAATCTGAAGCTCCCTGGACAGGCATTTTATTGATTTAAGACTCCCTGGATTCTCGTATTAGACAGGAAAGCTGTTACATTGTACATCTGAAGAAATCCAATAAATAGTATAAATTACCCGAGGTTGAATTGGTTAAATCGCAAGGATATGCCATTACTTGATGATCCGTGGGGGTCTGATCTTTAAGAATAAAGGCAAACTGCAGCACAGATCGATTCTGGTGAATGAGGTTCAACTGCAGTTTCCTGCTCAGCCAGGTGTTTGGGGGCGCCACTGTGCAGAGAAAAACAGTAAAGTGGCCACTGCACTGAATTAGCTATGCAGCCTCTTCATTTTCTAGATTAGTGGGGATCCCAGAAGCCAGAACCCTACTGATTATTAATGGGGTTGTCCGGGTTCAGAGCTGAAACCAGATATATCCCCTCCTTCACCCAAGCAGCCCCTTTGAGATGAGCATCGGAGCATTTCAGCAGATCTGGTGAGGTACTGGGTCTCTTCTAGGCGGAGGCTTCCTCATAGCAGTGTTCCCGCTGATGTCACAAGCACCAGTGGGCAGGCTTTAGAGCTGCCCTAGCCTGTAAACAGGCTACGGCAGAGCTAAAGCCTGCCTATTAGTGCCAGTGACGTCACTGAGAACACTGCTAGGCGGAAGCCTTAGCCTAGCAGTGTAGGTTTGTAAACAAAAAAGCCCTTGCCCTGTGCAATACAATGCAGAGCAAGGGAGCGCCTCGGAGCATGAAATGCGGGATTATCTACTCAGAAGGGCTGCCTGAATGAAGAAGGGGATATGCCCGGGTTCAGCTCTGAACCCGGACAACCCATTTAAGTGATGGCATATGGTAATATCACAAGGACTTGTATATTATTAGGACCACGGCTGTACTTTCCCTTGAAAGCATCAGCAGACAGATGTAACATTTGGGTCTAGATCAACATTAGTCCTAAAGAGGACCTGTCATTACTCCTGCCATGTCTGTTTTAGTAAATAATTGCATTACATTTTGAAATGGCAATTCTGGACCATTTATTCCTAAGACACAATGTTGTGCTGTTCCTTTATTATTCCTATTAGAGTAAATGTACAACTGAGTGTCACCCCGTAGGGGGAGGGGTGTCCCTGCACAGTCTGATGCTATCCAATCAGACTACTATAGGGCAGGCTATGCATGGACCCCCCCCCCCCCCAACTGGTAGCTTTCAGCTGTACATTATTTAATAAACTTCTAACAGCAAAAATAGAGGAACAGCACAGAATAGAGGTATAAAAAAAGATGCTCCAGAATTGCTATTATATGGGGAATGCAATTAATTTCTAAAACAGGCATGTCAGGAGAGGTGACAGGTCCTGTTAAGGTTACACTGCAGTAGTTGCTGTTAATGAACCGGGACGAATAGCACAGTCAGCACCGCTACATCTAATTTACAGTAGAGATGTAAGCTCACACTAGACTATAAAGTTTACAAGTTCCCTATTTAAAAACATTCAAGCCAATATAATACACATAGTCCACATTGTCACAATCTGTCTTCTGTGCTCTTTGTGAAGCTTCTATTGGCAGTGGAAATTCCCTTGTTTTCCAGGACAGGTAGAACAGGCAGCATTTATTCTATGCAGTAAAGGTGATTTACAACGGAGCAGAATTGGCCATTTTAACCCCTTAGTGACCAGCCTGTTTTGGGCTTAAAGGAAACCTGTCACCAGGATTTTGCGCATAGAGCTGGGGACATGGGCTGCTAGATGGCCGCTAGCACATCTGCAGTACCCAGGTCCCATAGCTCTCTGCGCTTTTATTGTGTTAAAAAACAGTTTTGATTGATATGCAAATGACCTGATATGAGTCCTGTATCCGGAGATGAGTCAAGCGGAAAGGAGCCCAGCACCGCTTCGTGTCCTCCGAATCTCCTCCTTGCTGGCTGACGTCACAGAGCTGGAGCGCCGAAATCTCGCGATGCGCAAGCTAGCGCATGCGTAGTTCGTTCCCTGTGCTGATGCCAGTACAGGGAATGAACATGATGCCGACACTGCGCATGCGCTAGCTCGCGCATCGCGAGATTTCGGCGCTCCAGCTCTGTGACGTCAGCCAGCAAGGAGGAGATTCGGAGGACGCGGAGCGGTGCTGGGCTCCTTTCCGCTGGACTCATCTCCGGATACAGGACTCATATCAGGTCATTTGCATATCAATCAAAACCGTTTTTTAACACAATAAAAGCGCTGAGAGCTATGGAACCTGGGTACTGCAGATGTGCTAGTGGCTATCTAGCAGCCCATGTCCCCAGCTCTATGCAAAAAATCATGGTGACAGGTTTCCTTTAACTGACTAAGCGTTTTTCTTCCTTTTTCATAGTCTCGTTCCAAGAGCTATAACTTTTTTATTTTTCCGTCTATATAGCTTTATGAGGGCTTGTTTTTTGCAGAACAAGTTGTAGTTTTTAATTGCGCCTTTTTGGCATACACTAAACTTTCTGATTTAACTTTTATTAACTCTTTCTGGGAGGGAGATGGGAAAAACAGCAATACTGCAAATGTTATAAATTTTACGGTGTTTATTTTTCGGTATAAATAACATAATATCTTAATTCTCTAGGTCAGTACGATTACAGTGATACCCAATACATATATTTTTTTTTGCATTTTAATTTTTTTGCAATAAACGCCCCTTTTTTTAAAGACGACTTGCGGGGCGACTTGTATTTTTTATTGGTATCATTTTGGAGTAAATGGTGCTTTTTTATCGCTTGTTATTAAGTTTTTTTAGTGGTAACCGTAGGGGATAATTTACATGATATTTATGTATTTTGGTTCGTTACCAAACATATGGGGAAGATTCTTTTTGTTGCAAATTTTTTCATTGAAAAGCGTGTTTTCAATGGAAAAAAAGCGTCATTTTTTTAGTGGAATTTTTTGGGGAGTCCGCTCCCTCTGTCAGCACTTTTCCTGCGGCGGGCGCCATTGCCCGCGGCATTTAAAGTGTCAAACAGCCGGTTCGGCACTCCTGCCGGTCCGGGCTGTTAGAGAAGGGCCGCGGCTTTCATGTGCTCCCGCTGCATGGGGGGCCCATGTAGAGGGGTTAAAGGGAGTCTGTCAGGTAGTTTTCACTAATCTAACTACCAGCAATGACCATCAAAATGTTGTACAAGTATGCTAAACATAACTTTATGTCGTTTGGAAAGGATTCCCAAGGTTTCCCTGCTTCTCCACTGACGTCACGACTATGCAGCGCTTCCCTACTGTCTGTTACTTATCCGCTGAGGAATCTGCAGCGATACACATGGGGTTCTATGACCTGGCGTACTGATCTGGTCCTCTCTATGTGGGTACACACCTAGCCCTGAGCACGCTATCGATTTAGGGGGTCATTTGCTATTATGAAATACGCCTAAATTAGGCTTATTTCAAGCGCAGATGGTGGCACAGCAGTTAGTTGCACCCCTATCTGTGACTTGTTCCCACTCAAGCCAGGTCTAAAATTGTGGGCTTGGGCGGGGAAGGGCTGGCAGGCCTGTCTCATTTACCATTTTCTACGCCTGTTTTAGGTGTAGAAAATGGTCTAATGTAAGACAGCAAGGAAGCTGTCTTAGGCCTCTTTCACATTACCGTATGGCTATTTCAGTGTTTTGCGGTCCATTTTTCATGGATCAGTTGTTCTGTTTTTTCTTTCCGTTGTGTCTCCGTTTCGGTTCCGTTTTTCCATTCCGTTTTTCCGTATGGCATATACAGTAATTACATAGAACAAATTGGGCTGGGCATAACATTTTCAATAGATGGTTCCGCAAAAAACAGAACGGATACGGAAGACATACGTATGCATTTCCGTATGCATTCCGTTTTTTTGCGGACCTATTGACTTTAATGGAGCCACGGAACGTGATTTGCGGCCAAATATAGGACATGTTCTATCTTTGCACGGAACGGAGATACGGAAACACGGAAACGGAATGCATACAGAGTACATTTCGTTCTTTTTGCAGACCCATTGGTTCCGTATATGAATGACCCTCTAAAACATTAGGGGCGAGTGCCTACTGCTGATCTGACCTTCTAAAACGTTATGGGCAAGGGCCTGCTGCTGATGTGACCATCTAAAACATTAGGGGTGAGGATCTGCTGCTAAGCTGACCCTCTAAAACATTAGGGGCGAGTGCCTGCTGCTGATCTAACCATCTAAAACTTTATGGGCGAGGGCCTGCCGGTGACCCTCAAAAACATTAGGAGCAAGGGCCTCCTGGTGATCCTCTAAAACATTAAGAACAAGGGCCTGCTGGTGACCCTTCAAAACATTATGAGCGATTGTCTGCTGGTGACCATCAAAAACATTATTGCCGAGGGCCTGCTGGTGACCCTCTAAAACATTATGGGTGAGGGCCTGCTGGTGACCCTCTAAAACATTATGGATGAAGGCCTGCTGCTGAGCTGACCATCTAAAACATTAGGAGAGAGGGCAGCCTAATAAGCATGTTGATATGATTGAGAAGGAGGATGAGAAAAGGGAGATTGAACCATGCACCCTTTTTAGTGGTGGAAGGGGTGCATGGGAATACAGTGTATTCAATACACCATAAAAGCCACATTTAGAGTGCCTTTATGTTCAGCCGCTTTCCCCAGGTGGAGTAGAGAAGTCAGGGGCAATCCAGGCCTTGTTCATTTTTATAAGTGTCAACCGGTCAGCATTTTCAGTTGACAGGTGGATGCACTTATCAGTTATTATGCCCCCAGCAGCACTAAATACACGCTCTGACAAAATGCTGGCGGCAGGTCAGGCCAGCACCTCCAAGGCGTAGAGCGCCAGTTTGTGCCACGTGTCCAGCTTTAACACCGAATAGTTGTAAGGCACAGAGGGATCACTGAGGACACTGACACGGTCTGCTACGTACTCCTTCACCATCTTCCAAAATTTTACCCTCCTTGTGACACTGGGCCGCGCATCAGGTTGAGGGTGCTGGTGGGGTGTCATAAAACTGTCCCAGGCCTTGGAGAGTGTTGCCTTGCCACTGTTGGAACTGCTGTGTGTTCCCCTCGCCTCCCTTCCTTGGTTGGCCAAGGAACTACATACTCTGCAGCCAGCGTTGTCAACTGGAAATTTTTGGAGCAATTTTTCCACAAGGACCTTCTGGTATTGCATCATTTTGCTCGTCCTCTCCACCACAGAAATGAGAGATGAAAACTTCTCTTTGTAGCGGGGGTTAAAAAAGTTAACTACCAGTAATCGGTGTTGGCTAAAATGGGTACAACGCAAGGGTCACGGGAAAGGCAGCCATGTGTGCCAGAGTCCCAACAGACAAGACTTCACTGTCTTCATCTGGAGGATGACCCTCAATCTCCTCATCCACTACCTCCTCTTCTACCCATCCACTCTGAACAGATGGAATAAAACTTCAATGGGTGATACCCTCTGTAGCGGAGGCAAACGTCTTCTTCTCCTCCTCCTTCTCATCATCCAATTTGTGCTGAGAAGATGAAATGAGGGTGGTCTGGCTATCACCCTGACTACTGTCTTTCCCCATTTACACCTCTTCTACATGCAAAGCGTCTGCCTTTATTGCGAGCAGCGAGCGTTTAAATAGACACAGAAGTGGGATCGTTATGCTGATAGTGCGTACTCACGTCGTACACCAGTCAGTGAGCTGGCAATTTAAGCGCTGCTGCAACATTGCCAGATCAGCGGAAGCTGTCGAGGACTTGTGGAAATGGGCACACACGTGGCGCACCTTCATCAGTATCTTGGGCAAATTGGTGTAGGTTTTGAAACACTAGGTTAAACACGTGGGCTAGGCATGGTATGTGTGTGAGCTTGCCGAGCTCCAAAGCCGCCACCAAGTTACGGCCATTATCAGACACAACCATGCCTGGTTGTAGGTTGAATGGCGAGAGCCACAACTCAATCTGGTCCCTCATCCCCTGCCACAGCTCTGCGGCGGTGTGCTTTTTGTCACCTAAGCAGATCAGTTTAAGCACGGCCTGTAGCCGCTTCCCCACTGCAGTGCTACACTGCTTCCAGCTACTGACTGATAGCTGACTGGTGCTGCAAGATGATAATTCAGAGGTGGAAGTGGAGAAAGAGGCAGGGGAGGAGAAGGGGGGGGCATAAACCCTGATGGAAGTAGGGCCCGCAATCCTTGGCTTCGGTAGCACCTGTGCCATCAGAGGGTACGACTCGCTCCCGGCCTCCACAACATTCACCCAGTGTGCGGTCATGGAAATGTAGCATCCCTGGCCAAAAGCACTTGTCCATGTGCCAGTTGTTAAGTGGACCTTCCCAATAACTGCGTTAGTCAGGGCACGGGTGATGTTACGGGACACATACTGGTGTAAGGCTGAGACTAAACACTGTGACAGAGGTGGGGACAGAGTAATGCGGGACGGCCACCGCCATTGGGCTGTGGAAAGCCTCAGTGTCCACAAGCCTAAATGGCAACATTTCCAGGGCCAGCAATTTGGAAAGGTGCACATTTAGTGCTATGGCCTGTGGGTGGGTGGCTGGGTATTTGCGCTTTTGTTCAATGGCCTGGGGTATAGACATCTGTACGCTGCACTGGGAGCACAGAAGTGGATGTTCTTACTGATGGTGCTTGCGAAGGTCCAGGTGCATGGCGGGAGGCATCTGGGCCTGCGTCTTGGACAGGGGATTTGCCAGCATGTAACACAGGGGAAGAGGAGGAAGTGGTGTGACCCGCAGACACTGATTGTGGACCCAGGCATTCGGCCCACCTATTAGGGTGCTTTGATATCATGTGGCGGATCATGCTGGTGGTGGTGAGGTTGCTAGTGTTCACGCCCCTGCTCATTTTGGTACGGCACAGGTTGAAAATGACAATTCTTTTATCGTCTGCACTTTCCTCAAAAAAGCGTCAGACTGCGGAACACCTATATCTTGGCAAGGGAGATTGCCACAATGGGGTGCTCCGGGGAACAGTTGCGGGCCTGTTTGGTGTGGCCCGCCTTCTCCCTTTTGCCACCCCACTGCCTCTTACAGCCTGTTGCGGTGCTGCGGATCCCTCCCCCTCTGTACTGATGTCCTCGCTCGGCTTGCCACCTTCCCAGGTTGGGTTAGTGACTTCATCGTCCACCACCTCCTCTTCCACTTCCTCACTCTCGTTATCCTCCTGACTTGTTGACCTAACAACAACCTCAGTTATTGAAAATACCTAAATCAAGAAATGGAGATGAATAGAGCTTCTCTGAATATTCAAGTGTGGGATCACTTGTTTTCCAAGACTCTCCATGGTGGGAGGAAGGAGTATCAGTGTTATTATTCTGTTGACCAGACTCTTGGCTACTGAGACTGGATTTTGTGGAAGACAGGGTGGTGTTTGACCGACTGGAAGCATTATCTGCTGCAATCCAACCGTCCACCTGGTCGCACTGTTCTGACTTCTAGAGTGGTGTCCTGCGCCGCCCTGCAAACTGGGACACAAAGCTAGGTATCGTGGATGAGTGTGTTTCTGTCACGGCGGGGAGTGGGGAAAACCCCCTGCCGTGCAATAGCTGAGGCTGCAACGCCAGATAGCAAGGAACAGGGAGGAGGTCACCTCCTAATGTTACCCTGAGCTCTCCCTAGACTCCTAGCGCATGAGCCACCTCAGAAGGTAAGGAGACTCATGCTCACCAACCTAGGACCCTGCTATCCCTGCTATGCCCTAGGCCTGATGACAGGGCAGAGAATACCTGTGCATCCACGACACAGATGACAGGCGTCTCCAGAGGCCCAGTAGCTGACAGGATGCAAGGCTATGGGTGAAGCAGTACGGCAGGTAAGTCACACAGCAACATAACGATGCTATCTACACTTAGCTGCCGCAGCCGAGATGAACGGAGGCTCCAGGCTGGGAAACCCACAGTCTTGCCTTTCCTTAACCCCTCCGGGAAAGCACGCCCCTTCCGGAGCCGTCACACACCACAATCAAACCTCCAAGCAAAACCCACACCATAACTACATACACCAGGTGGTGGGAGGAATGACAGAAACACACCGGAGGGGACAACAGACACAGCAAAGGAAACAGAATAATAAATAAGGGTGACTCACACAGACAATCACAAACAGCCCAGGAGCAGAGCTCCACACCAAGTTGACAACCAAAATCAAACTGACCTTCAGGCTCCACCACACCAACATATAAGGAGGCCTGAGGTCACACCCACCACACACACCTTAACCCCGTGCATACCAAAATGGGGAAACACCACATCCAAGGAAAAGTGCCTCATATGCAAACCACGTTGCCAAAGGCAACCGCATGTGAAGACACAGAGTCATGACCTAACCAAGGGTCGTGACAGTTTCTTGTGCTTTGGCAGCAGGTACAGTTTCATCGTGCCCAGGGCCACGGCCTCTGCGTGTAGCATCTGCAGCATGGCCACTTCCCCGTCCCTTACGGCTCGCCTTGCGCATATAAATGGTATATACAGTCAGGTCCATAATTCGCTGGTCCCTTAACAAGTGGGAGGCACATGTGCAATGCAAACTTTCGTAATTCCTACACCGTTCACCTGATTTGGATGTAAATACCTTCAAATTAAAGCTGACAGTCTGCAGTTAAAGCACGTCTACTTCGTTTCAATTTAAATCCATTGTGATGGTGTATAGAGCCAAAAATGTTAGAATTGTGTCGATGTCCCAATACTTATGGACCTGACTGTATGTTGCAAGTATGTCAGACGTACAGTAGCGCAGGTTTTGTAAGTGTATGCGCAAATGAATTACACAGAATGTCAAAGATGGTTTTAGGATGCGCACACGTTAACCAGGAGATGTAGCACAAATAATGTCGCTGTCAGCAGCGTCTATGAAAAAAGTGCGCAGAATTTTACAGATAATTTTAGGATGCGCAAACGTTATACAGGAGGTATAGCGCAGGTAATGTTGCTGTCACCAGCGGCTAATAAAAAACTACACTGAATTCATGTCACTGATATTTAGGACGCGCAAACATTGTACAGGAGGTATAGCGCAAGTAATGTCGCTGTCACCAGCGGCTAATAAAAAATTAAACTGAATTAATGTCACTGATATTTAGGCTGCGCACACGTTACACAGGAGATGTAGCGCAGGTAATGTCGCTGTCACCAGCGGCGAAAAAAATTACACTGAATGTCACTGATATTTAGGCTGCGCACACGTTACACAGGAGATGTAGCGCAGATAATGTCGCTGTCACCAGCGGCGAAAAAAATTACACTGAATGTCACTGATATTTCGGATATGCAAACATTATACAGGAGATGTAGCGGAGGTAATGTAACTGTCCGCAGCAGACACAGTCTACGGAAAAATTACACTAAATGTCACAGATATTTTAGGCTGGGTTCACACTTGAGCGTTGCGCAAACGCGCGTTTTACTCGCGTTTTTGACACGCATTTTTATGCGCGTTTTTGTAATAGTAAACGCGCGTTTGACGCGCGTTTGTGTGATTCACTACAGTGTCCTATGGCCACAAACGCCCCAAAAGTCGCTCATGTACTTTTTGGAGCGTCGGGCGTTTTACAGCGCGATCGTACGCGCTGTAAAACGCCCAAGTGTGAACCATTCCCATAGGGAATCATTGGTTTCTCCTTGTTGAGCGTTTTACAGCGCGTAGGAACGCGCTGTAAAACGCTCAGGTGTGAACCCAGCCTTAAGGCTGTGCACATGTTACACAGGAGATGTTGCGCAGATAATGTCGCTGTCTGCAGCGTCCAAACAATTGCAAGCTACTTAGCACAGGTTGCGCTAATAATTATATTGCTGCCAGATACAACAATAGTCCTTAAAAGGACTTTTGGGTCTCTAACAATTTTTTTCAATAAAATATTACTATTTCACTCCCTACACAATCTCAGTGGCGTCTCTAGCTTTCAAATTTTTTTTGGGGGGGCACACTGGGGGCCAGGACAAAAGTAGGGGGACAGCTATAACAACGATACATTTACACAAGTACGCTTAGAAATGCTGCGATACTTTACTCAACCTAAAACCGCAACAGGAAAAAAAAGTCCTGCTGTTTGTGGTTTAAAAATAAATAAAAAATCACTCAGATTTCAACATGTCCTAGCTGCCTGTGGATGACACTTTTATAGAGAGGGGGATCTGTGGATGACACTTTTATAGGGAGGGGGATCTGTGGATGACACTGCTATGGGGGGGGGGGGATCTGTGGATGCCACATACCGTATATAGCATCTTATCCTATATGTGTCATCCACAGATCCACCCCATGACAGTGTCATCCCCATTTCCCCCTCCATAACTGTGTCATCCACAGATCCCCCTCCTTATAACAGTGTCAGCCACAGATCTCCCTCCCTATAACAGTGTCATGCACAGATCTCCCTCCCTACCTCTCACAGGAGTGTACATTTGACATTTCTAAACTGTAATCCATATCCTGCAGTAACTTTAACTTTAAATCAGGATTAAGCGGCCGCTCATCTCTACTAGTACCTTAACCTTACACCACTCGGCTAGCTTCGGTAACAGGGCCAGGCTACAGCCTACAGGTACTGCCTGTTAATTGTTACCAAGCGAGTGCTGATTTCTGCAGGTCAGAGCATACGGATTACAGTTTAGAAGAAATGTACACTCCTGTGAGCGGTCCTGACCAGTGGCGGATCCAGAGCCTGGTCTCGGGAGGGGTACTTCCAGATTATATTCTGTCCGCCGCCACAGAACAAGGGTGCTTATAGAACAGACTCCACAGTGTAGAGGTATACTGTACATTGTGTGGCACAGTGTAGAGGTATACTGTACATTGTGTGGCACAGTGTAGCGGTATACCGTATATTGTGTGGCACAGTGTAGGCTATATGTGTATAACAAACATATTTCACATGAAAACTTTCAATTACTTGGCTTAGCCCTTGGGGATCTCGGACGCCACTTCAACACTTTGGCCGGGGCTCGGCGGAGCTGATGTTGTGTCTTATCCTAATGAGAAAGATTTCATAATAAGGATTTGGAGAAGGGGCAGAGGGACAGCAGAGCAGAGAGAGGCTGATGCTGCTACTAGGGGGTCATACCATGGGGGAGTAATAAAGCCCACCATAATGCTCCCCCAGTAGAAATAATTCTTCTTATAATGTGACAATGCAAAAAATACCCCCTTGTAATGCAGCCAGTTGAGCTAATGTCCCCCATAATGTGCCAGTATAAAATACCCCTATATAGTGCCCCCAGTAAATGCCCCCATAGTGATCCTTTCCCCCCTTCCTCCTAGTGGCCCCCATAATGTACCAGTATAAAATGCCCCATGTATCGTGCCCCAGTAGATGCCCTCAGTGTCCCCCATAATTTGCAAGTATAAAATATCCTTTCTTAGTTCCCCCCGTAGATGACTCCATAGTACTCCTCTCCCCCCTTCCCCATAGTACCCACCATGTGTCCCAGTATAAAATGCTACTGTACAGAGCCCCCCCATATAAAATACCCCTTCTTTGTGGCCTCAGTAGATGCCCCTATAGTGCCCACCAATAATGTGCCAGTAATAAGTGCCCTCAATAACGTGCCAGTAATAAGTGCCCCCAATAACGTGGCAGTAATAAGTGCCCCCATCAAGTGCCAGTAATAAGTGCCCCCATCACGTGCCAGTAATAAGAGCCCCCATCACGTGCCAGTAATAAGAGCCCAGCCCCCATCACGTACCAGTAATAAGAGCCCCCCCAATGTTCCAGTAACAAAAGCCCCCCATCATGTGCCAGTAATAAGCCCCCCCATCATGTGCCAGCAATAAGCCCCCATCATGTGCCAGTAATAAGCCCCCCATCATGTGCTAGTAATAAGCCCCCCATCATGTGCCATTAATAAGCCCCCCATCATGTGCCAGTAATAAGCCCCCCATCATGTGCCAGTAATAATTCCCCCATCATGTGCCAGTAATAATCCCCCCATGATGTGCCAGTAATATGCCCCCCATCATGTGCCAGTAATAAGCCCCCATCATGTGCCAGTAATAAGCCCCCCCATCATGTGCCAGTAATAAGCCCCCCATCATGTGCCAGTAATAAGCCCCATCATGTGCCAGTAATAAGCCCCCCCATCATGTGCCAGTAATAAGCCCCCCATCATGTGCCAGTAATAAGCCCCCCAATGTGCCAGTAATAAGCCCCCCCAATGTGCCAGTAATAAGCCCCCCAATGTGCCAGTAACTAGAGCCCCCCTAATGTGCTTGTAAAACTATTGTAAAAAACAAACAAAAACACTTATACTCACCTCCATGTCAGCGATGCGATGCAGGCCTCTTCCGACCTGTGTCCCGCACTGTATGGCTCAGGCGGCGCAATGACGTCATCTCGCCGCCTGCGCCGGCCTCTGATAGGCTGCCGGCCTAGTGCCTGCAGCCTATCAGAGGAAGGGGAAGGGACATGCCTCTCCCTCCCCTGCACCGCCGCAGCACAGGCAGATTACTTTGGAGATGAGCGCAATGGAAGAGCTCATCTCCCTGTGCCCGACTGCGGCGGCTCACTTGGGGGGGCATTTTAGTTGGGGGGCACATGGGGTGGCACAGCGTGATGTGGGGGGGGGCGTGGCCCCCTCTGGCCCCCCTGGCGACGCCACTGCACAATCTGTCCCTTCTTCAGTACTGCTCTCCCTGTCTAAGACTGAGGCGAACACGTGTCATATGGTGCTATATAGCACCCGATGACGTGTTCCAGCCAGCCAATCACTGTAATGCCAGTAGCCAGTATTGCTCCGACATTACAGTGATCGGCAGTAATTACCTGCACGTTTATTGGCTGCGTAGCGCTGAGGAGACTCGAGCACATGCGGTGTTCGGCCGAACACCTTGATGTGCCGAGCATTGCGATGCTCGAGTAAAATTAGTGTTCGGCAGAGCATGCTCGCCCAACACCTGTAGGCACCTCACAAGTGGATATATATTTTCATATTAAATGGATGGTACCCTCTCTGTTTTGGAAATTAGATCCTCGCTGTGTGCTGTCTGCATCGCCCTGATATCAGTGGGGAACGGGGTGGGAAGCCTTGGGAGGGTGGCAGGCTTGGGCACTTTCAAAAGCAAAGCTCTCCCTGCAGGGCACATAGAAGCCGTTTTTCACAGGATTAAAAGTGCTTTTCCTGGACATACGATAAAGAGACAAATGACATATGACAACCTTCTGATGATCATTGTTAGATTAGTGAAAACTCCCTTTAATAATCAGGCTCGAGCCTCAGTATGTTTTTACTTTTGAAGGATTATAAAGACGTCAAAAATTACCTTTGATTTTCATTTGTTCAGTCACAACATGTAGCCATAAAATTCTATTATCTGCGACGTTCTGGAAATAAAGCAGAAAGAAAAATGTCAATTGCTGCTCCCTGCAGATCATGTCATACACACAGGTACAATATGCTCACTAAGTGACAGTGATAATAAATAATGATAACAATGAAGGCAATAGAATTGATTGATTTCCACATTATTGGAGAATTTTAGAACAAAACTAAAAAATACAGCAGTTACATGGGAAATGACTGCAAAAAGGTCCTGAAATACAGGATGGCCCACGAAAAAGTAGCCCTACTCCAATGTCTCCAAGTCAAACTGCCTAATAGTAAATCTGTCTTAGTTCTCCAAAGTACAAAGCTAAGCGTGTACATTTCTGGACTTGGTTGCTGACTGTGATTGCTGACAGCAAACAAAAAACGTATGGCAGCACACTATTACACATGCAAACAAAAGACCTAGGGATTAGAGATTATTCTGGATTAAAGTGGTGCTATACCTACTATACATGAAAAATGGAAGCTCTTTGCACACATTTTTGATCAAATGTGTGTCGGGCCCATCTACCAACATCAAGGTGGCTTCTGCAGACGGGTACCTAACACTAACAGAACTGCCTCTCCTTTGCCTAACCTAAGCCTACAATGTTCAGGGCGGTGTAGGAACGAGCCATAAATATACTCTGCTCAGGAGCCCTGGGCAGATAGGCATGGAGGGCTTAATCTAAAGGAGGGAGCTACCCTCCAAACATACTGCAAGAAAATGTAGCACATCCATAGTCACAGGTGCACATCCATAAAGCTAACATGCAGACAGCAAACAAAATTGTATGGCAGCACACCATTACACATGCAAACAATAGAACTAGGGATTGGGGATTACTCTGGATTAAAGTGGTGCTATACCTACTATACATAAAAAATGGGAGCTTTTTGCGCACATTTTTGATCAAACGTGTGTCAGGCACATTTATCGATGTGCACCTGTGCATTTGGATGTGCTAGCCGAAATTTTCTTGTATGTTTGGAGGGTAGCTGATTGGTTGCTATGGGCAACTAAACCAGTTCTACTTTACACCAGTTTGGTAAATCTCCCCCTATCTGTCTGCAGAAAATTGTGATCGTTAGGTGGTGTTGACAGCAACCAGACTGTCAGACTTAATACAACCTTCTAAACTCAAAGCTAGACTGCCAATGTACTGACAGCACGGGAGGGGAAAATAAACTTGCCAACAGTCTATCTACATCTTTGTCCAGGCCAAATTACGCTATTAATCAGATTTTATAAAAATGTATTTAGCTGTAAAAATTTTATAGTGGGGGCATAGACAAAGACACTGTCAATTTAAAGAAAGCAGAAATATAAGGCCTAGTTCACACATCTGTTATTTAATCAGGTGCAAATCTTTTCATTATACCTTATATCTGTGTAGCCTCCACTCCTGGTTTTGGCTCACAAAAACTGATGGGAATAACTGACCAAATAACTGATGTGTGAACTGGGCCTAATACTCCCTGCACTACCAGATGACCCTCTATATGAATTGGTAAGACTATTTTAACACTAAAAAGCATATTTCAGATGGCAAACCCGTCATTGGCTTTAACAAATGAATAATAATTGGTTCTGAATGGCTGCAGTGTGCATTCTGGGTTTCATAAAACATTCAGTACATAATGAAGTTAACTGATAATTACCTAAGGGTTGCAGTTAGTAGCTAGCCATCCAGACTCTACCTGAAAATTCAAGAACACGTCACCTCCCAATAATTTACATTGTGACAATCTGATAAGGAATGTTCCTCTAGTTATACTACCAACTCAGGTGAGAGTTATCTGGGTGCACTGAACGCTCAATTTAAAAGGGACCTATCTGCTCCCACCTGACACAACAGTTTTAGTTAATAATTGTATTCCCCATGAAAAGAAATCTGGATCACATTTTCTCAGAACTTTGGATTATGTTTTTCCTCTTTTTACTTCTCCTGGAAGTTTATAAAGATGCCCAAAACTTGGTGTTACCACTTGTAAATGAGTCCCTGCACACTCTGATACAGTCCAATCAGTCCTAAAAGTCAGACATGATTGTTCAGAAGGAGAAGAATGAGTAAAATAGACATGTCAGGAGTAGTGACAGGTCTTCCTTAACATAAGGACACCGGTCTTAATAAATGAACCCCAAAGTTCTCTTCTGCTGCACCACCAGGCCCAGCTTACAATGATTCACATATAACCAGGTACTAACAGTAACATGATACAGGGGTAGAGGTGCTATGGTCCTATGTGTAGTCATTTTCATGACATGTTGAAACATCTGGCAAATTTAATTTGGCATGAATAAATTCAGGCCTACTTGAAAGTACCCCATTTGCCCTTAAAAGTCATGTATGGTTCTCTGTGGTCTCCTAGGACTGCATTCAATCCCTTTCCAGATCTTTAAAGCCAAGACAGCATTGATAATATCTAAGGGCTCTTTCACATCTGCGTTCTTTTCTTCCGGCATAGAGTTCCGTCGTCGGGGCTCTATGCCGGAAGAATACTGATCAGGATTATCCTAATGCATTCTGAATGGACAGTCCGTCCTTCAGGATGCATCAGGATGTCTTCCGTTCCGGAACGGAACGTTTTTTGGCCGCAGCAAATAGCGCAGCATGCTGCGCTTTTTGCTCCGGCCAAAAATCCGGAACACTTGCCGCAAGGCCGGATCCGGAATGAATGCCCATTGAAAGGCATTGATCCGGATCCGGCCTTAAGCTAAACGTCGTTTCGGCGCATTGCCGGATGCGACGTTTAGATTTTTCTCAATGGTTACCATGGCTGCCGGGACGCTAAAGTCCTGGCAGCCATGGTAAAGTGTAGTGGGGAGCGGGGGAGCAGCATACTTACCATCCGTGCGGCTCCCGGGGCGCTCCAGAGTGACGTCAGGGCGCCCCAAGCGCATGGATGACATGATCGCATGGATCACATGATCCATGCGCATGGGGCGCTCTGACGTCACTCTGGAGCGCCCCGGGAGCCGCACGGACTGTAAGTATGCTGCTCCCCGCTCCCCACTACTACTATGGCAACCAGGACTTTAATAGCGTCCTGGCGTACTTGCGTTTTTCCGGATCCGGCGTGTAATTCCGGCAAGTGGAGTACACGCCGGATCCGGACAACGCAAGTGTGAAAGAGGCCTAAGTGACAGTGACTTATATGGCTGTGGGTAAACGGATGATATCCGGTGATAACAAACAGCCTGTTAATTAAAAAACAATCTAAAAATTATCCTTTTTTTGTGGCAGATGTCTTCTTCTCTGCATTCTGAACTGCCGCTATTTTTAGCAATTCATGCTTGATGAATCCGCCAAAATTTCGTATTCATCAGAATTTAATTTTGCTTGCGAAAGTTTATTACAAATTCGGTTCATGCTGAATCAATTCCCTCAAGTCTGATTATGAATTATTATCTTAGTTAGAATTTTTTTTCAAAATATATTATTGCATTTCATGCTTTATTATGACTGTCCAAAAATACTGAATATTTGATCGCTCAGCAACTACCAGGAACCTATTGATGCCGGATTAAATGAATTCTAATGTATCTGTGAAGGTGCTATAAAATATTTTTCAAGCAACAGTAAAAAAAAAATAACAGTAATATTTTCTGGTGAGTGTTTTTCCTAAGTGGTTGTGACAGTGCAAATTTCGTGCCTAATCTGCCGGTAAGACCCCTTCAGCGTTATCTTGGAAACCTAAGTTGCCCCTTCTGTAGTTGCAATCATAAAGCTGATGACAATTTGCTTGGACATTATGTAGATTGTCTTAGACAGCATACTTCTTTTTGGCAAAAGTAAAATTAAAGTCAAATCAGTTTTTTCACATTATACACTAATATGTAATATATGTCTGTAGATTATTTATAATTTATAAGGTTAAAACTCCTATCATAGGAACAACCCTAGAGGCACAGCCTTGCTGTGTTTGCTGCACTGTAAAAAGTTTACCCAAAGGGGCATTGTATACACATCTCATAGTAATTAAAAAAGACAGCTCCTTGAGGAGACATGGCAAAAAAGCACAAACAGAAGGTACAAATATCTAGGCATAAAACTTGCAGCCAAGCTCATACTTGACCGTAAACTGAAGTCATTAACATTGAGAACCCCATCAGAAATGTTTATTGTGTTCCAGATTGAATTGGAAAGCTAAGTAATAGCAAACAGTTCAGGAGGAAACAAGGGAAGTATAAAGAAGATACAGATGTAGCAGACTTTGTTTAGACTGGATACAATTGTAGAAAACGTTTAGCTATAAGATTAATTACGTTTGTATTTATTTTATATTTTTCTATAAGTATATCTACCTTGGATATTTATGGCTTAGCAGCAGGATGTGGGTCCCACTCCCCCCATATCCAGAATGGGGGTCCTAGGTGATTGTATGGGACAAATAGAAAAATAGGCCAGCACTACTCACTATTATTATAGCGGATCCAATACGTGGTGGTGCCTGTAGCATTAAATCCTGGTCCTGGGATTTCCGTAGTAGACAATGTTGAATAAGCCACGGCACTCCAGAGGGATTCCAATCAATTTCTTTATTACACCTTGTGTAGCAACGTTTCAACCTGATGGTCTTTGTCAAGCTCCCATTACACAAATGGCACAGTGAACATTAAATACAGTCCCCTGGCTCCGCATTGGTTACTGCTGAGCCCTACCCATTAACCCCCTCATTACTTCTTACAAACATTTACATATTACATATTGCCCACTCCATGATCCCTAATAACATACTTTCATCCTCTGCTCCCTTACTTTACCATGCTGCAGGAGACTCCGTCCCATCCTCCTCACTACTGGTGCATATCGATGTTCTCACATTACAACACGAGGCTTCCGCGTCTCTGTGTATAATCTGCGCATGCGCGAAAATTCTGCGCATGCGCGAAAATTCTGCGCATGCGCGAAAATTCTTCCGCCCTTTTCTGCGCATTTCCATCAGATAATGCCCCACTTCCTGGTCATGTGATCTCGTCGCTCCGTTGGCGCACTATCACAAGATCATACTCCGTTCCATTCAAACTCTAATCTAAATGCCATCAGGTGCCAAAGATCCATGTTACTATATATTTTTAACACAGTCATATAAGATTATTAATGAGACCCCCAATTACACGGTGTGTGCTGTCTGGTATCCACCACACTCTAATCGACATTCAGTCTAGACATTAATTATGCCATTCTAATTCTTTACTTATCTTATGGAGGCTGCCACTATCTGGACCACCAATACATTTATTTAATTACTATTATTTTGCCCTATCTTCAGAGTGACTATCATGGTGTTTCAGAGGCTGTACATGTAGGTTTGCCACCATTCATTCAGTGACTGGTGTATAGGGTAAGCGTTCATGGGGTGATTAACCCTCAGTACGCCAGCCCATCCAGTCTCATACTATCATTCATTCTATAAGGGAGTTTCAGCGGGGGACTGTAGGGCTACCCCCCATTTGAGGAGCCGCCCACATTCCCTCACATTCTCCCGTAAAAGATTTTTTATGGCGAAAACCTATTCTTTCTAGATTTACCTCCAGTACCATTTCACTCAATTATTTATTAGAAAGGAGTTCTCAAACTATGTGAAATATCACACAAGTGGACCCTTTTAGTAGCAGTCTCCATATACTATAGATTTTACTCAAAGGTTATATCATATATGGTGCAAACCTTGACAGCCCCACATCGTCATTAGAGGGTCTATATGACTGGTTCCCCTTTTAGCCTATCTGTCATGGGTCCTTCACACACAAGGGCATCGTGAAGATAAGAAGACGGTTCTCCCACAGCATGTATATCCAAGCAGAATCTAAGACAAAAGGAAAAAAAAAGGGGGATTTCTTTAGATAAACTATCATCATAAAAATGGAGATATGGGCACACACAGGAGTTTAGATATATTCATATATACATATGTATTAAAAGCTGGCTTCTTAGCCTGGTATATGAAACACATTTACACACAACCCGATCGGGAGTCAGAAAAGGGAACCCACCTTAAATTCCCTATTAAGGCCCTTAGGCTCCAATGTCTCCAACTCGTGGATCCATCTTAACTCTTTTTGTTTTAACAGCTTCTCCCTATCTCCACCTCTCCTTAAAGTCGGGACATTATCAATAATCCTAAATCTCAATTGAGAGACATTATGCCTATATTTCCAAAAGTGTTCAGGCACTGGTAATTCTGCTTCATCATCACTTCCTTGATTTTGCTGATTTCTTTCTGTTTCTTTTTTAGCTAATAGCTTGCGTATCGTGTACCGATGTTGGTTAATTCTGTTTTTACAGGGTTGTGTCGTCTCTCCTATATATAGAAGACCACACGGGCATTGCAGGCTATAGATAGCAAAATCTGTATTGCATGTATAGTGCCCTTTAATATCATATTTCTTCCCCGTTTGAGGGTGGCAGAAGGAGTCACCCTTGATTAGGCTGCCGCAATTGCAGCAACCTAAGCAAGGGTAACAGCCCCTTCTACCAGCCTCCTTTTTCTTGATTTTAACATCAGCTGATGTCAGGCTATCCTTAAGGTTTCTGGGCCTCTTATATGACATCAGTGGGGGGGATTGAAATTCAATGACCTTAGGAAAGGAATGCGTCAGTATGTGCCAGTTATGTCTCAGTATGCCTGAGATGCGATTGCTCATTTTACTATAGGTGGATACAAATGGGATCCTATTTATTTTTGGCTCTTCCTTTTTTATTATGTTGGTTAATAGTTGCTGTCGGTTACTGTTCCTGGCTTTTTCTAAGTGTCTATCTATTAATTTTTTGGGGTATTTCCTATCCCTAAATCTTTGTCCCATTTTTTTCAATCTATCATCTACCAGACTCTCTTCTGACACTATTCTTCTTGCTCGTAAGAACTGGCTAAACGGTAAAGATTCTACTGACTTCCTAGGATGAGCACTATCATAGCATAACATGCTATTCCTGTCCGTTGGCTTGATAAAGAGATCGGTTTCCAATTTACCATCCCTTACATAAACCAACGTATCCAGGAATTGTAATGATTCCGCCGAGTACACCTTTGTAAATCTCAATTGGTCGTGAACCTGATTAATACAATCGTGAAATTCCTGTAACTTTTCTTCCGTACCATTCCATATAAGGAAAATGTCGTCTATATACCGCATCCACCCCCTCACATTACTGCAGAGGGTGGATGGGTATATAGACGTTTCCTCTATTTTTGACATGTATATATTCGCATATGTCGGGGCCACGTTGGACCCCATCGCGGTGCCCCGACATTGCTCATAAAACATATCATCAAACAAAAAATAATTATGATACAGTAGAATTTCAAGTAGGGAGATTAAAAATGATTTGGTGTCAGACCCATAATCTGACCTCTCCAGGGCCCATTTAACTGCCTCCAATCCCAGTTCATGATCGATACTGGTGTAGAGGCTGGTTACATCGAATGAAACCAAAAAGTCTCCCTCTTGAAATTCTAGTGCATCAATTTTTAACAGAAAATCCGTAGTATCCTTCACGTAGGATTTGGCTTCCATTGCATAACATCTTAAGATTTTATCTAAAAAAGTTGCAGCATTGGAGAAGACTGACCCCATGCCGGACACAATGGGGCGTCCTGGCGGGTCTTTTAACCCTTTGTGTATCTTAGGGAGGATATATAAGAGAGGAGTCACCGGGTTCTGTGGCACGAGATAAGTATGCAAATTGGTATCGATCAGGTCATTCGCAAAAGCACTATCTGCCAATAGCCTGATCTTGCGTATAATGATCCATTTTGGATCACTATTTAGAGGTTTGTATACCTCTTTGTCATTAACTTGTCTCATCACCTCCATTTTATACTTATCCGTGTCCATCACCACGGTGGCTCCTCCCTTATCCGCCCTTTTAATTGTAATTTCCCTCCTATTTTTTAGGGATTTTAATGCTGCTTTCTCTCCCCTTGTCAGATTGGTGATATTTGGATATACCTTTGATCTCTTTCGTTTTTCTATCTCCAGTCTGACAAGGGAGACAAAGGTCTCAATAGCTTTATTATATACAGGCGGTTGAAAGTCGCTTTTAAGGAAAAGGCCCACACTCTTCAACGACAGGACCTCCTTCTGTATTTCTTTATCACCTGTAGGCGCCATTTCACTGAAGTACACCCTCAGTTTGATACGCCTGAAGAAATTATGCAGGTCCATTTCAACTTGGAACCAGTCAATCTCTATCTCTGGACTGAAGGTTAGTCCCCTATTCAAAAGCAACATTTCATCTCTAGATAGTTCACAAGAGGAGATATTTACCACTAGAGTATTATCAACTTCTTCATTAATTTCCTGGTGAATCTGGAGCCCGTCGGTGGCCTTTTCGATCGTGTGACTCTCACTCCTTCCTCTCCCTTGTCCCCGGCGCCGGCATTTTCGTCCCCCTCTCCGTGTGCTTCTCTTGTTCTTTCTCCTAAAAAAGCTTCACTTTGTTCTCCTGAAGACTCTGTATCTGTCAAGTTCCCACGATTAGGTCTTGATTAGGGATGAGCGAACTCGAACTGTATAGTTCGGGTTCGTACCGAATTTTGGGGTGTCCGTGACACGGACCCGAACCCGGACATTTTCGTAAAAGTCCGGGTTCGGGTTCGGTGTTCGTCGCTTTCTTGGCGCTTTTGTGACGCTTTCTTGGCGCTTTTTGAAAGGCTGCAAAGCAGCCAATCAACAAGCGTCATACTACTTGCCCCAAGAGGCCATCACAGCCATGCCTACTATTGGCATGGCTGTGATTGGCCAGAGCACCATGTGACCCAGCCTCTATTTAAGCTGGAGTCACATAGCGCCGCCCGTCACTCTGCTCTGATTAGCGTAGGGAGAGGTTGCGGCTGCGACAGTAGGGCGAGATTAGGCAGATTAACTCCTCCAAAGGACTTGATTAACTGATCGATCTGCAGCTGTGGATCATTGAGCTGCTGATCCTCAATTGCTCACTGTTTTTAGGCTGCCCAGACCGTTTGTCAGTCACATTTTTCTGGGGTGATCGGCGGCCATTTTGTGTCTTGTGGTGCGCCAGCACAAGCTGCGACCAAGTGCATTTAACCCTCAATGGTGTGGTTGTTTTTTGGCTAAAGCCTACATCAGGGTGAAGCTGTCACACCAAGTGCATTTAACCAGCAATAGTCTGTTCATTTTTTGGCCATATACAAAATCAGGGGCAAGCTGCGCCTGTCACCAAGTGCATTTAACCCTCAATGGTGTGGTTGTTTTTTGGCTAAAGCCTACATCAGGGTGAAGCTGTCACACCAAGTGCATTTAACCAGCAATAGTCTGTTCATTTTTTGGCCATATACAAAATCAGGGGCAAGCTGCGCCTGTCACCAAGTGCATTTAACCCTCAATGGTGTGGTTGTTTTTTGGCTAAAGCCTACATCAGGGTGAAGCTGTCACACCAAGTGCATTTAACCAGCAATAGTCTGTTCATTTTTTGGCCATATACAAAATCAGGGGCAAGCTGCGCCTGTCACCAAGTGCATTTAACCCTCAATGGTGTGGTTGTTTTTTGGCTAAAGCCTACATCAGGGTGAAGCTGTCACACCAAGTGCATTTAACCAGCAATAGTCTGTTCATTTTTTGGCCATATACAAAATCAGGGGCAAGCTGCGCCTGTCACCAAGTGCATTTAACCCTCAATGGTGTGGTTGTTTTCTGGCTAAAGCCTACATCAGGGTGAAGCTGTCACACCAAGTGCATTTAACCAGCAATAGTCTGTTTATTTTTTGGCCATATACTACATCAGGGGCAAGCTGCGCCCGTCACCAAGTGCATTTAACCCTCAGTAGTGTGGTTGGTCAAGCTGTGACACCAAGTGCATTTAACCAGCAATAGTCTGTTCATTTTTTGGCCATATACTACATCAGGGGCAAGCTGCGCCCGTCACCAAGTGCATTTAACCAGCAATAGTGTGGTTATTTTTTGGCCATATCCCAGTCTAATTCTGTCACTAAATCCATACCGGTCACCCAGCGCCTAAATACTAGGCCTCAAATTTATATCCCGCTAAATCTCTCGTTACCGCTGTCCTGTTGTAGCTGGGAAAGTTATTTAGTGTCCGTCAAAGCACATTTTTTGTTCTGGGTTGAAGTACAATTCCCAATTTAGCAATTTCATAATTTAGTGGTTTCTGCTATATCAGAGCTATTTGAAATCTATCCCTAAAAGGGTATATAATATTCAAGGTGCACATTGGGTCATTCAGAATAACTTCACACACACCCGCTACTGTGTATTTTCAAGTCTAATTCTGTCACTAAACCCATACCTGTCACCCAGCGCCTAAATACTAGGCCTCAAATTTATATCCTGCTAAATCTCTCGTTACCGCTGTCCTGTTGTAGCTGGGAAAGTTATTTAGTGTCCGTCAAAGCACATTTTTTGTTCTGGGTTGAAGTACAATTCCCAATTTAGCAATTTCATAATTTAGTGGTTTCTGCTATATCAGAGCTATTTGAAATCTATCCCTAAAAGGGTATATAATATTCAAGGTGCACATTGGGTCATTCAGAATAACTTCACACACACCCGCTACTGTGTATTTCCAAGTCTAATTCTGTCACTAAACCCATACCTGTCACCCAGCGCCTAAATACTAGGCCTCAAATTTATATCCTGCTAAATCTCTCGTTACCGCTGTCCTGTTGTAGCTGGGAAAGTTATTTAGTGTCCGTCAAAGCACATTTTTTGTTCTGGGTTGAAGTACAATTCCCAATTTAGCAATTTCATAATTTAGTGGTTTCTGCTATATCAGAGCTATTTGAAATCTATCCCTAAAAGGGTATATAATATTCAAGGTGCACATTGGGTCATTCAGAATAACTTCACACACACCCGCTACTGTGTATTTCCAAGTCTAATTCTGTCACTAAACCCATACCTGTCACCCAGCGCCTAAATACTAGGCCTCAAATTTATATCCTGCTAAATCTCTCGTTACCGCTGTCCTGTTGTAGCTGGGAAAGTTATTTAGTGTCCGTCAAAGCACATTTTTTGTTCTGGGTTGAAATACAATTCCCAATTTAGCAATTTCATAATTTAGTGGTTTCTGCTATATCAGAGCTATTTGAAATCTATCCCTAAAAGGGTATATAATATTCAAGGTGCACATTGGGTCATTCAGAATAACTTCACACACACCCGCTACTGTGTATTTCCAAGTCTAATTCTGTCACTAAACCCATACCTGTCACCCAGCGCCTAAATACTAGGCCTCAAATTTATATCCTGCTAAATCTCTCGTTACCGCTGTCCTGTTGTAGCTGGGAAAGTTATTTAGTGTCCGTCAAAGCACATTTTTTGTTCTGGGTTGAAATACAATTCCCAATTTAGCAATTTCATAATTTAGTGGTTTCTGCTATATCAGAGCTATTTGAAATCTATCCCTAAAAGGGTATATAATATTCAAGGTGCACATTGGGTCATTCAGAATAACTTCACACACACCCGCTACTGTGTATTTCCAAGTCTAATTCTGTCACTAAACCCATACCTGTCACCCAGCGCCTAAATACTAGGCCTCAAATTTATATCCTGCTAAATCTCTCGTTACCGCTGTCCTGTTGTAGCTGGGAAAGTTATTTAGTGTCCGTCAAAGCACATTTTTTGTTCTGGGTTGAAATACAATTCCCAATTTAGCAATTTCATAATTTAGTGGTTTCTGCTATATCAGAGCTATTTGAAATCTATCCCTAAAAGGGTAGATCATATTGAAGGTGCACATAGGGTCATTCAGAATAACTTCACACACACCCGCTACTGTGTATTTCCAAGTCTAATTCTGTCACTAAACCCATACCTGTCACCCAGCGCCTAAATACTAGGCCTCAAATTTATATCCCGCTAAATCTCTCGTTACCGCTGTCCTGTTGTAGCTGGGAAAGTTATTTAGTGTCCGTCAAAGCACATTTTTTGTTCTGGGTTGAAGTACAATTCCCAATTTAGCAATTTCATAATTTAGTGGTTTCTGCTATATCAGAGCTATTTGAAATCTATCCCTAAAAGGGTATATAATATTCAAGGTGCACATTGGGTCATTCAGAATAACTTCACACACACCCGCTACTGTGTATTTCCAAGTCTAATTCTGTCACTAAACCCATACCTGTCACCCAGCGCCTAAATACTAGGCCTCAAATTTATATCCTGCTAAATCTCTCGTTACCGCTGTCCTGTTGTAGCTGGGAAAGTTATTTAGTGTCCGTCAAAGCACATTTTTTGTTCTGGGTTGAAGTACAATTCCCAATTTAGCAATTTCATAATTTAGTGGTTTCTGCTATATCAGAGCTATTTGAAATCTATCCCTAAAAGGGTATATAATATTCAAGGTGCACATTGGGTCATTCAGAATAACTTCACACACACCCGCTACTGTGTATTTCCAAGTCTAATTCTGTCACTAAACCCATACCTGTCACCCAGCGCCTAAATACTAGGCCTCAAATTTATATCCTGCTAAATCTCTCGTTACCGCTGTCCTGTTGTAGCTGGGAAAGTTATTTAGTGTCCGTCAAAGCACATTTTTTGTTCTGGGTTGAAATACAATTCCCAATTTAGCAATTTCATAATTTAGTGGTTTCTGCTATATCAGAGCTATTTGAAATCTATCCCTAAAAGGGTATATAATATTCAAGGTGCACATTGGGTCATTCAGAATAACTTCACACACACCCGCTACTGTGTATTTCCAAGTCTAATTCTGTCACTAAACCCATACCTGTCACCCAGCGCCTAAATACTAGGCCTCAAATTTATATCCTGCTAAATCTCTCGTTACCGCTGTACTGTTGTTGCTTGGAAAGATATTTAGTGTCCGTCAAAGCACATTTTTTGTTCTGGGTTGAAATACAATTCCCAATTTAGCAATTTCATAATTTAGTGGTTCCTGCTATATCAGAGCTATTTGAAATCTATCCCAAAAAGGGTATATAATATTCAAGGTGCACATAGGGTCATTCAGAATAACTTCACACACACCCTCTACTGTGTATTTCCAAGTCTAATTCTGTCACTAAACCCATACCTGTCACCCAGCGCCTAAATACTAGGCCTCAAATTTATATCCTGCTAAATCTCTCGTTACCGCTGTACTGTTGTTGCTGGGCAAGATATTTAGTGTCCGTCAAAGCACATTTTTTGTTCTGGGTTGAAATACAATTCCCAATTTAGCAATTTCATAATTTAGTGGTTCCTGCTATATCAGAGCTATTTGAAATCTATCCCAAAAAGGGTATATAATATTCAAGGTGCACATAGGGTCATTCAGAATAACTTCACACACACGCTTCTGTGCATTTCCAAGTCTAATTCTGTCACTAAATCCATACCGGTCACCCAGCGCCTAAATACTAGGCCTCAAATTTATATCCCGCTGAATTTGAATACAATACATTGGGCCAAATAATATATTTGTTGTTGTGGTGAACCATAACAATGAGAAAAACATCTAGTAAGGGACGCGGACGTGGACATGGTCGTGGTGGTGTTAGTGGACCCTCTGGTGCTGGGAGAGGACGTGGCCGTTCTGCCACATCCACACGTCCTAGTGTACCAACTACCTCAGGTCCCAGTAGCCGCCAGAATTTACAGCGATATATGGTGGGGCCCAATGCCGTTCTAAGGATGGTAAGGCCTGAGCAGGTACAGGCATTAGTCAATTGGGTGGCCGACAGTGGATCCAGCACGTTCACATTATCTCCCACCCAGTCTTCTGCAGAAAGCACACAGATGGCGCCTGAAAACCAACCCCATCAGTCTGTCACATCACCCCCATGCATACCAGGGAAACTGTCTCAGCCTCAAGTTATGCAGCAGTCTCTTATGCTGTTTGAAGACTCCGCTGGCAGGGTTTCCCAAGGGCATCCACCTAGCCCTTCCCCAGCGGTGAAAGACATAGAATGCACTGACGCACAACCACTTATGTTTCCTGATGATGAGGACATGGGAATACCACCTCAGCATGTCTCTGATGATGACGAAACACAGGTGCCAACTGCTGCGTCTTTCTGCAGTGTGCAGACTGAACAGGAGGTCAGGGATCAAGACTGGGTGGAAGACGATGCAGGGGACGATGAGGTCCTAGACCCCACATGGAATGAAGGTCGTGCCACTGACTTTCACAGTTCGGAGGAAGAGGCAGTGGTGAGACCGAGCCAACAGCGTAGCAAAAGAGGGAGCAGTGGGCAAAAGCAGAACACCCGCCGCCAAGAGACTCCGCCTGCTACTGACCGCCGCCATCTGGGACCGAGCACCCCAAAGGCAGCTTCAAGGAGTTCCCTGGCATGGCACTTCTTCAAACAATGTGCTGACGACAAGACCCGAGTGGTTTGCACGCTGTGCCATCAGAGCCTGAAGCGAGGCATTAACGTTCTGAACCTGAGCACAACCTGCATGACCAGGCACCTGCATGCAAAGCATGAACTGCAGTGGAGTAAACACCTTAAAACCAAGGAAGTCACTCAGGCTCCCCCTGCTACCTCTTCTGCTGCTGCCGCCTCGGCCTATTCTGCTGCTGCCGCCTCGGCCTCTTCCTCCGCCTCTGGAGGAACGTTGGCACCTGCCGCCCAGCAAACAGGGGATGTACCACCAACACCACCACCACCACCTCCGTCACCAAGCGTCTCAACCATGTCACACGCCAGCGTTCAGCTCTCCATCTCACAAACATTTGATAGAAAGCGTAAATTCCCACCTAGCCACCCTCGATCCCTGGCCCTGAATGCCAGCATTTCTAAACTACTGGCCTATGAAATGCTGTCATTTAGGCTGGTGGACACAGACAGCTTCAAACAGCTCATGTCGCTTGCTGTCCCACAGTATGTTGTTCCCAGCCGGCACTACTTCTCCAAGAGAGCCGTGCCTTCCCTGCACAACCAAGTATCCGATAAAATCAAGTGTGCACTGCGCAACGCCATCTGTAGCAAGGTCCACCTAACCACAGATACGTGGACCAGTAAGCACGGCCAGGGACGCTATATCTCCCTAACTGCACACTGGGTAAATGTAGTGGCAGCTGGGCCCCAGGCGGAGAGCTGTTTGGCGCACGTCCTTCCGCCGCCAAGGATCGCAGGGCAACATTCTTTGCCTCCTGTTGCCACCTCCTCCTTCTCGGCTTCCTCCTCCTCTTCTTCCACCTGCTCATCCAGTCAGCCACACACCTTCACCACCAACTTCAGCACAGCCCGGGGTAAACGTCAGCAGGCCATTCTGAAACTCATATGTTTGGGGGACAGGCCCCACACCGCACAGGAGTTGTGGCGGGGTATTGAACAACAGACCGACGAGTGGTTGCTGCCGGTGAGCCTCAAGCCCGGCCTGGTGGTGTGTGATAATGGGCGAAATCTCGTTGCAGCTCTGGGACTAGCCAATTTGACGCACATCCCTTGCTTGGCGCATGTGCTGAATTTGGTGGTGCAGAAGTTCATTCACAACTACCCCGACATGTCAGAGCTGCTGCATAAAGTGCGGGCCGTCTGTTCGCGCTTCCGGCGTTCACATCCTGCCGCTGCTCGCCTGTCTGCGCTACAGCGTAACTTCGGCCTTCCCGCTCACCGCCTCATATGCGACGTGCCCACCAGGTGGAACTCCACCTTGCACATGCTGGACAGACTGTGCGAGCAGCAGCAGGCCATAGTGGAGTTTCAGCTGCAGCACGCACGGGTCAGTCGCACTACAGAACAGCACCACTTCACCACCAATGACTGGGCCTCCATGCGAGACCTGTGTGCCCTGTTGCGCTGTTTCGAGTACTCCACCAACATGGCCAGTGGCGATGACACCGTTATCAGCGTTACAATACCACTTCTATGTCTCCTTGAGAAAACACTTAGGGCGATGATGGAAGAGGAGGTGGCCCAGGAGGAGGAGGAGGAGGAGGAGGAAGAGGGGTCATTTTTAGCACTTTCAGGCCAGTCTCTTCGAAGTGACTCAGAGGGAGGTTTTTGGCAACAGCAGAGGCCAGGTACAAATGTGGCCAGCCAGGGCCCACTACTGGAGGACGAGGAGGACGAGGATGAGGAGGAGGTGGAGGAGGATGAGGATGAAGCATGGTCACAGCGGGGTGGCACCCAACGCAGCTCGGGTCCATCACTGGTGCGTGGCTGGGGGGAAAGGCAGGACGATGACGATACGCCTCCCACAGAGGACAGCTTGTCCTTACCCCTGGGCAGCCTGGCACACATGAGCGACTACATGCTGCAGTGCCTGCGCAACGACAGCAGAGTTGCCCACATTTTAACCTGTGCGGACTACTGGGTTGCCACCCTGCTGGATCCACGCTACAAAGACAATGTGCCCACCTTACTTCCTGCACTGGAGCGTGATAGGAAGATGCGCGAGTACAAGCGCACGTTGGTAGACGCGCTACTGAGAGCATTCCCAAATGTCACAGGGGAACAAGTGGAAGCCCAAGGCCAAGGCAGAGGAGGAGCAAGAGGTCGCCAAGGCAGCTGTGTCACGGCCAGCTCCTCTGAGGGCAGGGTTAGCATGGCAGAGATGTGGAAAACTTTTGTCAACACGCCACAGCTAACTGCACCACCACCTGATACGCAACGTGTTAGCAGGAGGCAACATTTCACTAACATGGTGGAACAGTACGTGTGCACACCCCTCCACGTACTGACTGATGGTTCGGCCCCATTCAACTTCTGGGTCTCTAAATTGTCCACGTGGCCAGAGCTAGCCTTTTATGCCTTGGAGGTGCTGGCCTGCCCGGCAGCCAGCGTTTTGTCTGAACGTGTATTCAGCACGGCAGGGGGCGTCATTACAGACAAACGCAGCCGCCTGTCTACAGCCAATGTGGACAAGCTGACGTTCATAAAAATGAACCAGGCATGGATCCCACAGGACCTGTCCGTCCCTTGTCCAGATTAGACATTAACTACCTCCCCATAACCATATATTATTGGACTCCAGGGCACTTCCTCATTCAATCCTATTTTTATTTTCATTTTACCATTATATTGCAAGGCTACCCAAAGTTGAATGAACCTCTCCTCTGCCTGTGTGCTAGGCCTAAATATATGCCAATGGATTGTTGCAGTGGTGGCTGACGTGAAGCCTCATTCTCTGCTATGACATGCAGACTGATTCTCTGGTGACATGAAGCCAGATTGTCTGTTACGGGACCTCTCTCCTCTGCCTGGGTGCTGGGCCTGAATTTATGACAATGGACTGTTGCAGTGGTGGCTGACGTGAAGCCTGATTCTCTGCTATGACATGCAGACTGATTCTCTGCTGACATGAAGCCAGATCCTCTGTTACGGGACCTCTCTCCTCTGCCTGGGTGCTGGGCCTAAATTTATGAAAATGGACTGTTGCAGTGGTGGGTGACGTGAAGCCTCATTCTCTGCTATGACATGCAGACTGATTCTCTGCTGACATGAAGCCAGATTGTCTGTTACGGGACCTCTCTCCTCTGCCTGGGTGCTGGGCCTAAATATCTGACAATGGACTGTTGCATTGGTGGCTGACGTGAAGCCTGATTCTCTGCTATGATATGAAGACTGATTCTCTGCTGACATGAAGCCAGATCCTCTGTTACGGGACCTCTCTCCTCTGCCTGTGTGCTAGGCCTAAATATATGCCAATGGATTGTTGCAGTGGTGGCTGACGTGAAGCCTGATTCTCTGCTATGACATGCAGACTGATTCTCTGGTGACATGAAGCCAGATCCTCTGTTACGGGACCTCTCTCCTCTGCCTGGGTGCTGGGCCTAAATTTATGAAAATGGACTGTTGCAGTGGTGGGTGACGTGAAGCCTGATTCTCTGCTATGACATGCAGACTGATTCTCTGGTGACATGAAGCCAGATCCTCTGTTACGGGACCTCTCTCCTCTGCCTGGGTGCTGGGCCTAAATTTATGAAAATGGACTGTTGCAGTGGTGGGTGACGTGAAGCCTGATTCTCTGCTATGACATGCAGACTGATTCTCTGCTGACATGAAGCCAGATCCTCTGTTACGGGACCTCTCTCCTCTGCCTGGGTGCTGGGCCTAAATTTATGAAAATGGACTGTTGCAGTGGTGGGTGACGTGAAGCCTCATTCTCTGCTATGACATGCAGACTGATTCTCTGCTGACATGAAGCCAGATTGTCTGTTACGGGACCTCTCTCCTCTGCCTGGGTGCTGGGCCTAAATATCTGACAATGGACTGTTGCATTGGTGGCTGACGTGAAGCCTGATTCTCTGCTATGATATGAAGACTGATTCTCTGCTGACATGAAGCCAGATTGTCTGTTACGGGACCTCTCTCCTCTGCCTGTGTGCTAGGCCTAAATATATGCCAATGGATTGTTGCAGTGGTGGCTGACGTGAAGCCTGATTCTCTGCTATGACATGCAGACTGATTCTCTGGTGACATGAAGCCAGATCCTCTGTTACGGGACCTCTCTCCTCTGCCTGGGTGCTGGGCCTAAATTTATGAAAATGGACTGTTGCAGTGGTGGGTGACGTGAAGCCTGATTCTCTGCTATGACATGCAGACTGATTCTCTGGTGACATGAAGCCAGATCCTCTGTTACGGGACCTCTCTCCTCTGCCTGGGTGCTGGGCCTAAATTTATGAAAATGGACTGTTGCAGTGGTGGGTGACGTGAAGCCTCATTCTCTGCTATGACATGCAGACTGATTCTCTGCTGACATGAAGCCAGATCGTCTGTTACGGGACCTCTCTCCTCTGCCTGGGTGCTGGGCCTAAATTTATGAAAATGGACTCTTACAGTGGTGGGTGACGTGAAGCCTGATTCTCTGCTATGACATGAAGACTGATTCTCTGCTGACATGAAGCCAGATCCTCTGTTACGGGACCTCTCTCCTCTGCCTGGGTGCTGGGCCTAAATATCTGACAATGGACTGTTGCATTGGTGGCTGACGTGAAGCCTGATTCTCTGCTATGATATGAAGACTGATTCTCTGCTGACATGAAGCCAGATTGTCTGTTACGGGACCTCTCTCCTCTGCCTGTGTGCTAGGCCTAAATATATGCCAATGGATTGTTGCAGTGGTGGCTGACGTGAAGCCTGATTCTCTGCTATGACATGCAGACTGATTCTCTGGTGACATGAAGCCAGATCCTCTGTTACGGGACCTCTCTCCTCTGCCTGGGTGCTGGGCCTAAATTTATGAAAATGGACTGTTGCAGTGGTGGGTGACGTGAAGCCTGATTCTCTGCTATGACATGCAGACTGATTCTCTGGTGACATGAAGCCAGATCCTCTGTTACGGGACCTCTCTCCTCTGCCTGGGTGCTGGGCCTAAATTTATGAAAATGGACTGTTGCAGTGGTGGGTGACGTGAAGCCTCATTCTCTGCTATGACATGCAGACTGATTCTCTGCTGACATGAAGCCAGATTGTCTGTTACGGGACCTCTCTCCTCTGCCTGGGTGCTGGGCCTGAATTTATGACAATGGACTGTTGCAGTGGTGGCTGACGTGAAGCCTGATTCTCTGCTATGATATGAAGACTGATTCTCTGCTGACATGAAGCCAGATTGTCTGTTACGGGACCTCTCTCCTCTGCCTGGGTGCCGGGGCCTAAATATCTGAGAATGGACTGTTCCAGTGGTGGGTAACGGGAAGCCAGATTCTCTGCTATGATATGAAGACTGATTCTCTGCTGACATGAAGCCAGATTGTCTGTTACGGGACCTCTCTCCTCTGCCTGGGTGCTGGGCCTAAATTTATGAAAATGGACTCTTACAGTGGTGGGTGACGTGAAGCCTGATTCTCTGCTATGACATGAAGACTGATTCTCTGCTGACATGAAGCCAGATTGTCTGTTACGGGACCTCTCTCCTCTGCCTGGGTGCCGGGGCCTAAATATCTGAGAATGGACTGTTCCAGTGGTGGGTGACGGGAAGCCAGATTCTCTGCTATGGAACCTCTCTCCAATTGATTTTGGTTAATTTTTATTTATTTAATTTTTATTTTAATTAATTTCCCTATCCACATTTGTTTGCAGGGGATTTACCTACATGTTGCTGCCTTTTGCAGCCCTCTAGCCCTTTCCTGGGCTGTTTTACAGCCGTTTTAGTGCCGAAAAGTTCGGGTCCCCATTGACTTCAATGGGGTTCGGGTTCGGGACGAAGTTCGGATCGGGTTCGGATCCCGAACCCGAACATTTCCGGGATGTTCGGCCGAACTTCTCGAACCCGAACATCCAGGTGTTCGCTCAACTCTAGTCTTGATATTTGTGTCTTGAATTTTCTTTGAGACCTTGGATTTCTGTTCCTATTTGTTATTATTGTTTTATAGATACTTCCTTTACTATAGTCGTCTTGGTCCCTACTCCACTTTTGTCTCTTTGTTGTCTCAATATTATCTCGGTACTTCCTTAGATCTTGTTCCATCCGTTCTTTTACTGTTTGATATTCCTGTTCGGTTTGTAGAGATTGTAGTTGTCGTTCATGCTCTATTATTCTTACTTGTATTACTTGAATTAGAATGGCATAATTAATGTCTAGACTGAATGTCGATTAGAGTGTGGTGGATACCAGACAGCACACACCGTGTAATTGGGGGTCTCATTAATAATCTTATATGACTGTGTTAAAAATATATAGTAACATGGATCTTTGGCACCTGATGGCATTTAGATTAGAGTTTGAATGGAACGGAGTATGATCTTGTGATAGTGCGCCAACGGAGCGACGAGATCACATGACCAGGAAGTGGGGCATTATCTGATGGAAATGCGCAGAAAAGGGCGGAAGAATTTTCGCGCATGCGCAGAATTTTCGCGCATGCGCAGAATTTTCGCGCATGCGCAGATTATACACAGAGACGCGGAAGCCTCGTGTTGTAATGTGAGAACATCGATATGCACCAGTAGTGAGGAGGATGGGACGGAGTCTCCTGCAGCATGGTAAAGTAAGGGAGCAGAGGATGAAAGTATGTTATTAGGGATCATGGAGTGGGCAATATGTAATATGTAAATGTTTGTAAGAAGTAATGAGGGGGTTAATGGGTAGGGCTCAGCAGTAACCAATGCGGAGCCAGGGGACTGTATTTAATGTTCACTGTGCCATTTGTGTAATGGGAGCTTGACAAAGACCATCAGGTTGAAACGTTGCTACACAAGGTGTAATAAAGAAATTGATTGGAATCCCTCTGGAGTGCCGTGGCTTATTCAACATTGTCTACTACGGAAATCCCAGGACCAGGATTTAATGCTACAGGCACCACCACGTATTGGATCCGCTATAATAATAGTGAGTAGTGCTGGCCTATTTTTCTATTTGTGCTAATGAAGGTCTGAGGACATGCACGCTCACCTAGCATAGCCTTTTGATATCTATGTTGGAGACCGTGGGAGGAGAAAAATGGATACACCAAAAAGTCTACTCTATACCAGTGAACAGATTTCGCACATTCTGAGCGGGAGTGATGATGAGGGAGCATTCCTGAACAAACCCACAGTGGATCTGATTAAACGTAAATATGAAATGGAAAAAAAACTGCTTATTAATACTGAACTTCACCTGTCCACACTAAGGGAGTATTATAAGGCTGAACGCATACCGAGAGGACTAAGGACGCATTTGAGACCAATTCTGTTTCCTAACAACCCAGAGTTCCTGACTAAATTCGCCTTTTTAGTGGATAGATTTTCCATGGACATGATGCTATTAAATATGGACTTTTTACAACAAGAACTGTTAAAAATACAAGTAAGAATAATAGAGCATGAACGACAACTACAATCTCTACAAACCGAACAGGAATATCAAACAGTTAAAGAACGGATGGAACAAGATCTAAGGAAGTACCGAGATAATATTGAGACAACAAAGAGACAAAAGTGGAGTAGGGACCAAGACGACTATAGTAAAGGAAGTATCTATAAAACAATAATAACAAATAGGAACAGAAATCCAAGGTCTCAAAGAAAATTCAAGACACAAATATCAAGACCTAATCGTGGGAACTTGACAGATACAGAGTCTTCAGGAGAACAAAGTGAAGCTTTTTTAGGAGAAAGAACAAGAGAAGCACACGGAGAGGGGGACGAAAATGCCGGCGCCGGGGACAAGGGAGAGGAAGGAGTGAGAGTCACACGATCGAAAAGGCCACCGACGGGCTCCAGATTCACCAGGAAATGAATGAAGAAGTTGATAATACTCTAGTGGTAAATATCTCCTCTTGTGAACTATCTAGAGATGAAATGTTGCTTTTGAATAGGGGACTAACCTTCAGTCCAGAGATAGAGATTGACTGGTTCCAAGTTGAAATGGACCTGCATAATTTCTTCAGGCGTATCAAACTGAGGGTGTACTTCAGTGAAATGGCGCCTACAGGTGATAAAGAAATACAGAAGGAGGTCCTGTCGTTGAAGAGTGTGGGCCTTTTCCTTAAAAGCGACTTTCAACCGCCTGTATATAATAAAGCTATTGAGACCTTTGTCTCCCTTGTCAGACTGGAGATAGAAAAACTAAAGAGATCAAAGGTATATCCAAATATCACCAATCTGACAAGGGGAGAGAAAGCAGCATTAAAATCCCTAAAAAATAGGAGGGAAATTACAATTAAAAGGGCGGATAAGGGAGGAGCCACCGTGGTGATGGACACGGATAAGTATAAAATGGAGGTGATGAGACAAGTTAATGACAAAGAGGTATACAAACCTCTAAATAGTGATCCAAAATGGATCATTATACGCAAGATCAGGCTATTGGCAGATAGTGCTTTTGCGAATGACCTGATCGATACCAATTTGCATACTTATCTCGTGCCACAGAACCCGGTGACTCCTCTCTTATATATCCTCCCTAAGATACACAAAGGGTTAAAAGACCCGCCAGGACGCCCCATTGTGTCCGGCATGGGGTCAGTCTTCTCCAATGCTGCAACTTTTTTAGATAAAATCTTAAGATGTTATGCAATGGAAGCCAAATCCTACGTGAAGGATACTACGGATTTTCTGTTAAAAATTGATGCACTAGAATTTCAAGAGGGAGACTTTTTGGTTTCATTCGATGTAACCAGCCTCTACACCAGTATCGATCATGAACTGGGATTGGAGGCAGTTAAATGGGCCCTGGAGAGGTCAGATTATGGGTCTGACACCAAATCATTTTTAATCTCCCTCCTTGAAATTCTACTGTATCATAATTATTTTTTGTTTGATGATATGTTTTATGAGCAATGTCGGGGCACCGCGATGGGGTCCAACGTGGCCCCGACATATGCGAATATATACATGTCAAAAATAGAGGAAACGTCTATATACCCATCCACCCTCTACAGTAATGTGAGGGGGTGGATGCGGTATATAGACGACATTTTCCTTATATGGAATGGTACGGAAGAAAAGTTACAGGAATTTCACGATTGTATTAATCAGGTTCACGACCAATTGAGATTTACAAAGGTGTACTCGGCGGAATCATTACAATTCCTGGATACGTTGGTTTATGTAAGGGATGGTAAATTGGAAACCGATCTCTTTATCAAGCCAACGGACAGGAATAGCATGTTATGCTATGATAGTGCTCATCCTAGGAAGTCAGTAGAATCTTTACCGTTTAGCCAGTTCTTACGAGCAAGAAGAATAGTGTCAGAAGAGAGTCTGGTAGATGATAGATTGAAAAAAATGGGACAAAGATTTAGGGATAGGAAATACCCCAAAAAATTAATAGATAGACACTTAGAAAAAGCCAGGAACAGTAACCGACAGCAACTATTAACCAACATAATAAAAAAGGAAGAGCCAAAAATAAATAGGATCCCATTTGTATCCACCTATAGTAAAATGAGCAATCGCATCTCAGGCATACTGAGACATAACTGGCACATACTGACGCATTCCTTTCCTAAGGTCATTGAATTTCAATCCCCCCCACTGATGTCATATCAGAGGCCCAGAAACCTTAAGGATAGCCTGACATCAGCTGATGTTAAAATCAAGAAAAAGGAGGCTGGTAGAAGGGGCTGTTACCCTTGCTTAGGTTGCTGCAATTGCGGCAGCCTAATTAAGGGTGACTCCTTCTGCCACCCTCAAACAGGGAAGAAATATGATATTAAAGGGCACTATACATGCAATACAGATTTTGCTATCTATAGCCTGCAATGCCCGTGTGGTCTTCTATATATAGGAGAGACGACACAACCCTGTAAAAACAGAATTAACCAACATCGGTACACGATACGCAAGCTATTAGCTAAAAAAGAAAAAGAAAGAAATCAGCAAAATCAAGGAAGTGATGATGAAGCAGAATTACCAGTGCCTGAACACTTTTGGAAATATAGGCATAATGTCTCTCAATTGAGATTTAGGATTATTGATAATGTCCCGACTTTAAGGAGAGGTGGAGATAGGGAGAAGCTGTTAAAACAAAAAGAGTTAAGATGGATCCACGAGTTGGAGACATTGGAGCCTAAGGGCCTTAATAGGGAATTTAAGGTGGGTTCCCTTTTCTGACTCCCGATCGGGTTGTGTGTAAATGTGTTTCATATACCAGGCTAAGAAGCCAGCTTTTAATACATATGTATATATGAATATATCTAAACTCCTGTGTGTGCCCATATCTCCATTTTTATGATGATAGTTTATCTAAAGAAATCCCCCTTTTTTTTCCTTTTGTCTTAGATTCTGCTTGGATATACATGCTGTGGGAGAACCGTCTTCTTATCTTCACGATGCCCTTGTGTGTGAAGGACCCATGACAGATAGGCTAAAAGGGGAACCAGTCATATAGACCCTCTAATGACGATGTGGGGCTGTCAAGGTTTGCACCATATATGATATAACCTTTGAGTAAAATCTATAGTATATGGAGACTTCTACTAAAAGGGTCCACTTGTGTGATATTTCACATAGTTTGAGAACTCCTTTCTAATAAATAATTGAGTGAAATGGTACTGGAGGTAAATCTAGAAAGAATAGGTTTTCGCCATAAAAAATCTTTTACGGGAGAATGTGAGGGAATGTGGGCGGCTCCTCAAATGGGGGGTAGCCCTACAGTCCCCCGCTGAAACTCCCTTATAGAATGAATGATAGTATGAGACTGGATGGGCTGGCGTACTGAGGGTTAATCACCCCATGAACGCTTACCCTATACACCAGTCACTGAATGAATGGTGGCAAACCTACATGTACAGCCTCTGAAACACCATGATAGTCACTCTGAAGATAGGGCAAAATAATAGTAATTAAATAAATGTATTGGTGGTCCAGATAGTGGCAGCCTCCATAAGATAAGTAAAGAATTAGAATGGCATAATTAATGTCTAGACTGAATGTCGATTAGAGTGTGGTGGATACCAGACAGCACACACCGTGTAATTGGGGGTCTCATTAATAATCTTATATGACTGTGTTAAAAATATATAGTAACATGGATCTTTGGCACCTGATGGCATTTAGATTAGAGTTTGAATGGAACGGAGTATGATCTTGTGATAGTGCGCCAACGGAGCGACGAGATCACATGACCAGGAAGTGGGGCATTATCTGATGGAAATGCGCAGAAAAGGGCGGAAGAATTTTCGCACATGCGCAGAATTTTCGCGCATGCGCAGAATTTTCGCGCATGCGCAGATTATACACAGAGACGCGGAAGCCTCGTGTTGTAATGTGAGAACATCGATATGCACCAGTAGTGAGGAGGATGGGACGGAGTCTCCTGCAGCATGGTAAAGTAAGGGAGCAGAGGATGAAAGTATGTTATTAGGGATCATGGAGTGGGCAATATGTAATATGTAAATGTTTGTAAGAAGTAATGAGGGGGTTAATGGGTAGGGCTCAGCAGTAACCAATGCGGAGCCAGGGGACTGTATTTAATGTTCACTGTGCCATTTGTGTAATGGGAGCTTGACAAAGACCATCAGGTTGAAACGTTGCTACACAAGGTGTAATAAAGAAATTGATTGGAATCCCTCTGGAGTGCCGTGGCTTATTCAACATTGATTGTATGGGAGTCACTGAAACAGCCAAGCATGCTTGCATGGCTAACTTCCCTAGAAGTGGACGGAGAGAGCTGCACAGACCGCCTCTCCATTCATATGAACCACAGGACAAAATGTAAAGTGCATACATTTATATTTCTGACCAACTTGTTCAGCATCTTATAATTACATCAAAAGCCACAATCTCAATATATGGCAAAAGTGCTGAATCTGAGTTCATATCAGTCCATAACTTAAGTACTTAGCAATTCATGACACTGGGCATGTGGAGAGGTGGAGTGTTCATACACAAAGTTGCGACATTTTGATGATTATGTTCCCTTCATCAAGTATCCAGAAAGAGGATTGGGAGTATCATTGAACACGTTTGAAGAGGATATCTGATCTCTAGGTTGGATTTCCTCAAGTCTCCAATCGCTGCCCAGATAGGAGGGACCAGAGAAAGGGACTGCATCTATATCCTGTAATTATGCCACAAACAGCGGAGTACGCAGATCTCATAGGGCCCCATAGATATACATTTCCATGGCCCCATCCCAGTTAACCAATATATGTGGGTCACATCATCTGGTAACGCAGAAACAAAGCTTGACTCTCCATTAGGGTTGAGCGAACCCGAACTGTAAAGTTTGGGTTCGTACCGAACTTTAGGGTTTTTTGTACCCGGACCCGAACATTTTTGTAAAAGTTCGGGTTCGAGTTTGGTGTTCGGCGATTTAATGGCGCTTGTTGAAAGGCTGCAGGGCAGCCAATCAACAAGCGTTTAACTCGTGTGCCCTTAGAAGCCATCACAGCCATGCCTACTAATGTCATGGCTGTGATTGGCCAGTGCAGCATGTGACCCAGCCTCTATATAAGCTGGAGTCATGTAGCGCTGCACGTCACTCTGCTCTTACTAGTTGTAGTGATAGGATGCTGCTGCTGTGAGGGAGAGATTAGGAACGACTCTGATATCTGCACTTGGTGTGAAGTCTGCGATCTACAGATTTTTGTTTGGGGGTGCAATGCAACTCTTTTGTACCCTGCCCTGAGCCCAGTGAGACTGAAAAAAGTTATAATCCGTCTGTTAGGTGGGTGTCGGCTTTCTGCAGTGTGCAGACCGACAAGGAGGGCAGGGGTGAGGAGTGGGTGTAAGATGATGTGGAGGATGATAAGGTCCTAAACCACACATGGAATCAAGGTCATGCGAGTTATGAGTGCAGTTTGGAGGAAGAGGTGGTGGTCACACATAGCCGGAAGAGGGAGCAGGGTGCAAAAGTGTCTGTTATATTCTTGGGTGACATTTTACCATTTTTGCCGTGAATAAACCCCTGCTCTGCATAGGTGACAGGGACCTAAATTTCTAAAAATTGTCTGTTACATTCTCGGGTGACATTTTACAATTTTTGCCTTATACAAACCCCTGCTCTGCATAGGTGACAGGGACCTAAATTTATAAAATTCATCTGTTACATTGATGGTTGGCATTAGCCCATTTTTGCCAGTGAAAAACCCCTGCTCTGCATTGCTGACAAGGAACAAAATTTTGTAAAAACGTCTGTTACTCATTGGAAGATGCGCGACTACAAACGCACACTCTAACTTTTGCTGATTACTGGGTGGCCACCCTGCTGGATCCCCGTTACAAGGACAACGTACCTGTCACGACTGTGACTGATCCAGACAGGTCTGGGAGGAGAAGGTCGCAGCGACTTGCTACTCGCGATAGCTTGTGAGTTTGCTCCGTGGTTCAGGGTATGTCATCCGGGTTTTGCCTTGTGAACCTTTTTCTCCTGACTGGGAGTTTGTAGGCATCCTTCTCAGGTGAGTCCTGTCTGCCACTCCCAGCTACTATATTAGTTTCAGTTTCACTTGCAGTCATGGCCAGATATACTGTCACGACCGCTATCCAGCAGCAGTCGTGTCGCACCAGACGGAGGGGAAGGGGGACCCTTATCTACGGATGGGAAATAGAATGGTCACCCCTGACTAACCCTAAGCTGGCACCTGTCTGCCCTGATACCCTAGACGGGATGTGAACCCGTGCGGCGAGCAGGATGCCTAAACCCTTAATCACCCTAACAAGACTAGCCTGGGGAAAGGCAGATGGGAGCACTAGTCACCATCACTCACGTCTAGGAGAACAACAGGGGAAGACAGCAACAAACAAACAAACAAACAATCTATAACATAGACTTATCCAGTCCCGAGCAGAGAAGGTGATCCCAACAACGACAGTCCACGCCAGACCAGAGCTCCACAGCAATACCGTCAAACGATCTCCTCCAAAGGTCAGAATAGCACTGGAAGTAAGGACTATATCTGGCAATGACTGCAAGTGAAACTGAAACTAATATAGTAGCTGGGAGTGACAGACAGGACTCACCTGAGAAGGATGCCTACAAACTCCCAGTCAGGACAAAAAGGTTCACAAGGCAAAACCCGGATGACATACCCTGAACCACGGAGCAAACTCACAAGCTATCGCGAGTAGCAAGTCGCTGCGACCTTCTCCTCCCAGACCTGTCTGGATCAGTCACAGTCGTGACAGTACCATCCTTAATTCCATCACTGGAGCGTGATCGTAAGATGCGTGAGTACAAGCGCACGCTGGTGACTTTCCCACCTGACAGCGGGGGCTCAGTGGAAGCACAAGGCGAAAGCTGGGGATGAGGAAGAGGTCGCCAACGCAGCTGGGGCACGCCAGCACCTCAAAAGGCAGGGTTAGCATGGCTGTAATGTGGAAAAGTTTTGTGAGCACGCCACAACAACTAGCACCACCATCTAAGCAGGAGGCAGCATTTCACCAACATGGTGGAGCAGTATGTCTGCAAACGCCTATTCGTACTGTATGATGGGTCTGCCCCCTTCAACTTCTGGGTCTCTAGATTGGGCACATGGCCTGAGCTTGGCCTTTACACCTTGGAGGTGCTGGCCTGCCCTGCAGCCAGTGTATTGTCTGAACGTGTATTGTCAGCACGGCAGGGGGCGTCATCACAGACAAACGCAGCCGCCTGTCCACAGCCAATGTGGACGAGCTCACGTTCATTAAAATGAACCAGGCATGGATCCCACAGGACTTGTCCGTACCTTGTGCAGAATAGACATGTATACCGGCCTCACCCAGCCATTGTTGTACTCCAGCGCACTTTCTCTTTGTTTTATTTTTTATATTTCCCAATGTTTTGGGGTCTACCCAAATTTAAACAAAAAAAATAATAATTATAAAATAAAATAAAAAACAAAAAACAGTGTTGGCTACCTCCTCCTCCACCGCCGCTTGCACCTACACCGCCACATCCAGCGCCTCCTCAACCTCCTACTCCATATAGACCTCCTTTTTTTTAAATAAAATAATCATGTGAGGATAAAAGGGATTAAATAATTGTTGATTAATTTTTGATTATTAGGACTGTTCACTAATCACGTGCTATGAGCTATAAGTTCTAGATATATTTGTAATACATGCCATTTGGGGCACTTTCACTTGTTTATTTGTATTTGCCACTTTATTGGATTATAGTGTTTAAATATAGCCAAGAGTGGCATCTTTTGATTAGATTGCACTAGTTGTCAGTTTACGTTTTTTTGATGAATTGTCTAATTTTTTATTGTATTTATACACTTTTTACTGTCAATTATGATATCTTGTTCCATTGGGATATATAACATATACTATAACACTCACTAACTAAAACGAGAGACGTAGGAGGGCTCAGAGCAAATACAGACTAGGAGTTGCTCCCTTACCGGTATGATGCACGATTGCGGGTCCGATCTTGTGACCCGTCACGTGACTTTGTGATTCCATGTGACGGGTCACGTGGCATATGACGTGGCCGGCTGCATCACTGATCCATGACGAGATCCCGGATGTATCTGGAAGCGGGAATAGGTGACCCGATAGCTGATAGGCTGCGAACATTACACTTAAACATTGGTTGATTTTGTGATAGAGGGGTATATAGGAGAGAATGATTGGCCATGTTGTTATGCCCCGTGAGGAAGCGCAGAGCGAAACGATCGTCGGGCGGACGCTCCAGACTGGGTCAATAGTTTTGATTTTCATTGTAATTTCTATTAGCAGCATTACACTCTGGGTGTGCATAGGTATATCACTGCCCCTCACGCCTTAGTGTTGAGCGGTAAATTGCAATATATGGACACATGTTTGCTATAATGAGCCCTATGTGATGATGCTGCTATTTGATATTATACTAGTCCCTTGATGTCTGGAGCTTATTTTTACTGACACGCTCCAGTGTTCTCATGTTTGCTGCTTTATGTATTTTATAATATGACTATTGTGTTGTTTCATGTGGATTTCTAATAAAGTATTAAAAATTTATAATATTTACTTGCGTGGTAGCTTTTTTAGCGTTATAGGAGGTGTACAGATGATTCCATGTGAGATACTTATGGTATAAATTTTTTGGTGTTTTATAGACCTCCTCCTTCTAGATCAAGATTATTATTTTTTATTTTTACATATTTTATGTTATTTTAAGTAATTTCCCTATCCACATTTGTTTGCAGAGCACATTTTGCTGCCTTTTGCAACCCTCTAGCCCTTTCCATGACTTTTTTAGAGCCATTTTAGTGCTCCAAAGTTTGGGTCCCCATTGACTTCAATGGGGTTCGGGGTCAAGCTCTTCATCCACACATGACTGCTCATGCCACTGTGCATGAATGTGAACAAAAATTGGTCAGTTACGTTTTTTGCTTCATGTTGCTAATAGTGCCCCTTTAAAGGGAGTCTGTCACCTGCTTTGACCATGCTGACAGTACTAGCTAGGTGCTGGGGAGAGTTTTTATTATCAGGAGTAGTGAGAATATGTCACGGCTGAGGATGGGGAAAACCCTCAGCCGTGCGATGCCGGAAGATGGTCGCTGCTTGACCAGGACAACAGAATTAGGGAGCAGGTCACCTCCTATCGCGTCCCTAACCTGACCCTAACTCCTAGCTGCATGGGCCGACCTTTAGGGTAGGAGGACCCATGCTCAGGAACCTCGGATCCCTAACTCACCCTCCGACCGGTCCCTGGACTAGGAGTCAGGGTAAGACGGCCTGTTCCTTCTGGATACGGAGGAACAGGAGTCTCACTGGCCAAGCTGCAGGGAAAAGGGGAACACCAACAGACTTACGGATATGGCAGGTGAACAGTACTAGTTCCACCTACCTGCCACAGCCTTGCTGACTGGATCCCTGTGCTGGCAAGCTGATGTCCACACAACCTGAGATGAACCCAGCAACCACACATCCACGCACAGGAACCCAGATCCATAAGCTGCAATAAAGAAGCATAAAGACAAACATCTTCCAAACACCAAACGACATTATTCTTTTTATGACCAGAAGGGAGGCCCCCACTGGCAGTTGGTAAATAGCCAGGCGGATGTCTCCAGCAAGCATGGCTGAAGCACCCTCACTGACTACTGCCTTCAACTGAGGCTTTATAGGGCCAAGAAGCCACACCCTACAGTCAGACACACCCCGTGAGCCACACACACAGAAAGGGAGTTAACCCTTCCAATACCAGGGAAGGGAAAACACAAACTTAAAGGAAAAGTGTCCAACTCAAGAACACACTGTGGCTGTTGCCGCAGGCAACGACATGGGTGGCAACCATGTCCTGGGAGTCAGCCCGAAGGCCGGGACAGTGCCACCACATGTACACAATACAACCAAACGTTGCCACGGGCAACCACAGTGAAGGGAAGATGTCAGTGCACACCACACATAAAACAGAGTGCACACAGACATACAAAAGTGCATACATACACGCACACAACTCCAAGGAAAACCGCACACATACCTGTTGTCCGCGGCAACCACACCTGAGGCAAACAACATTATGCCTCCAGCTGCGGTTGACACAACAACCCAAACCGCGGGCAACTGTATGCGGCTCCCAAGGAGTCACGGCCAAAAACATGGTCGTGACAGAATATGAACTTTTATGCTGCCACATTCAGAACCTCAAGTGCCCAGGGGGCAGTGCTTCACTAAGTGGTGGTCTCTGCATTGAGTTGCTCCACAGTCCCTCCCCTCTGTTCTGACTGCCAGCTGTCGATCAGAGGGGAGGGGCTGTGAAGCAGTTCAAAACTGGGAGCTCTTCACTGTGAAGCTCTGCCTCCAAAGTGCTTGAGGAGAAGAATCTGATAGAATAAAAAATCATATTCACACTACTTTCCGTTCCGTGATCCGTTTCCGTTTTTGTTTCCGTGTATTTTTGGAAGATCACCAGACATGAAGGAAAGTAAAAAAAAATCTAAGACAGGTTTGCCATGCAAATGATAGGAAAAAAAACGGACACGGGCGCGGATGACAATCTTGTGTGCCTCCGTGTTTTTTAGCGGTCCCATTGACTTGAATGGGTCTGCGAACCGTTTTTCCCGAAAATAATAGGACAGGTTATATTTTTTTGACGGACTGGAACCACGGATCACAGACGCGGATGACAAACGGTGCATTAGCCGAGTTTTCAACGGACCCATTGAAAGTCAATGGGTCCACAGAAAATCACGAAAAACGGCACAACGGACATGGAATAAAACAATGGTCGTGTGCATGAGGCCTTAGTATGGTATATCAGTTATGATAGAGTTTACATGTTTTCCAAGTGTTACTTTTAATTGCTTTATCTAATTAGTTATTTAATGTCTGTTTATATAAAAAAAATAATGTGGCATTTCCATATTACTCTTTAATGAGATAGAGAATCTTAAATGATGGAATATTCTTTCATTTGTGTAAAAATGAAATATGAGCAAATAAAGTAGAACGGTTTATATAAATTGTTATGGGCTCAGTATCGTTCAGGAGAAAGGTTGAAGGCAATTGCCTATCCATTTATCACAGCAAGCTCTCAAAAGATCAGCTCCCATTAGAAGACTTTTCTGATTTTAATGAAAATAAAAACCCACGATTTGCAGAATAACTATTGAAGACAAAGTGTGTCGGTTGTAGTCGTTTTATAGAAGGTTGAAAAAAGATCATTTCTACATACTCAGAGAAATAATAAGTATTGGTACCCCTCATAAATGCAGCAGTAGCTGTATGTTAACAGCTTAGTGTCTGTTTTGCACCTTAGTGACCAAGCAATATTTTTCATAGTTTCGCCTTATTCCAAAAGCTATAGCTTTTTAAATTTTTCCATCAATGTTGTTTGAGAGACACTTTTTAGTTTTTAATGCGACATTTTGGGGTACGCATAACATTGATTAACTTTTATTAACACTTTCTGAGGGTTAATTAAAAAAAAACTATACTGTCATTGCCTTTTTACGCTGTAAATTTTGCAGGAATAAATAACATGACTACTTTACTTTCTGGGTCAGTATGATTACAGTGATACCAAAAATATGTAACTTGTTTTTTACATTTTACTATGTTTGCAAAATAAAACCACTTGAAAAAAATGTTTTTGAATTGTTGCATCCCATGGCCCTAGTTTTCATTGGCATCATTTTGGGGTACTTACAGCACTTTTACCACTATTTATCCATTCTTTTAAGTGGTAAATTAGCAAAAACAACAATTATAGCTTTGCTTTTTCGCTTCCATAATACACCTTGCTAATTATGCAGTACTGTGTATTATATAGTCAGTAGGATACTGACAGGCAACCTATTAGGCCATGGCTCTGGAACAGAGTAAAATACATTCAAAGAGGGCAGACCTGGGGCCCTTCATTGGACCCTAGTTGCCTTTTGAAGGGATTGGCATCCTACAAACTCCTTTATGGTGGTGCCAATGGCTGACAATGGCTCTTCCTCTGAAACCACTTAGGTGTTGTGGTCACAATTGGCTACAGGATCTAAGGGATTCATTGCCGGGATCATTGATTTTGCCGATCAAGGCCATTAGAGCAGGAGCCCGACTGTCATGAGAGAGTTGAGCTCCTGCTCTTCATTGCATGGGAGATAAATGCAGTGCTTAGATTAGGCCGCCATAAAAAGGCAGCAACCTAGCCTAAGGTCTCTTAGTAACCGCTTTAAAAAGGCATATTGGTGGTTACTAAGGGGTTAAAATATAAAATAGTTTTTCTTTACTCCAGGATTCAGAAGTGAGACTTGGTGCTAAAGAAAGATGATTCAGATTGTATACCTTAACCTTAGTTCCTGAGGTTTAGCATTCTAGTTGTAGACTGTAGTCTCCACCCTTAGTCCCTTCAGGTTCAGCATGCTAGTTGTCAGAAAAATTCCGAACATAGCCCTGATCCTTTGTCCCTGTGGCTCAGTATGCTAACTGTGAGAAGAACTGAAGAAAAGTGGATGGGTGCCACTCAAATACCTGCAAATATCCATTGGAAAAATTTGGTTGTGCTAAACATAGTTTGAAATAACGACATACACAAAAGCAAAGTGACATGAAAATAGGCACACCACAGCATAATATATCAAATAATGTATGTATATATTTATTAAATCATAATGCACTATTGTTCACACAGAAGAGAAAAGATTGTATCATCATTATCAAATCACTCCTGGCAGCTCTCTAGCACACCAACCTCTCTCCATCCAGCTCCACCCTCCTTGTATATCTCCTATGCGTAGAGTGCTGCTCAATATAATCAATTGCAATGATTAGTTTCAGAGTAATAAAGCTTCCCTGACTCTGCCATCTGTATTTGTAACGACTGTAGGTAGGAACAGACGAGGACAGAGAGTCCCTGAACTATGTAGACTGCTTTCCATACCTACTTGCAGAGTAAGCCCTAAATGGCAGAACCGAAACTGGACAACAGTCCCTACACTAGTATATGTGCAGGACAAACAAGACACACAGCACGGACAACACAAAGCAGAGTAGCATGAAATGGGTCAGAACCAGATGGGCTACACAGTACCAAAATGTGAGACAGAGAATGGTCAGAAGACAAGCCGGGGTCAGGAACACTGGGAACAAATAGCAATACAGAAACCATGAACAAGGGAACCAGCTAGAACCAACAAAGACTATCACTGTGTATGGCCAGAAAGGGATTTAAATAGAGCGTGGAGTCCCTGGACCAGAACCTGATAGGTCCATCGACTCAGCACTTCATTAGTCAAAAACACTAGTACACAGTAACAGAGCAGTTGAGAAACAGAGCACTGCTAATCTACCCCAACCCGCCCGCTGCGGGGAGAAACAGAGCACTGCATCCTGTTACTGAGGATATGGTCGTGTCACCAGGGGATGTGGCTTAGCAGCATGTCTATCCCGGCGCAGGCTTACCAAGGCGCTGAGGATCGATCTGCTGGAGCCCATACAGGTAAGTTTATTACAAGATGCAGCTTCAAACCGCTCTCCTTTCCCTCCTGGTTGTAAGAAAAGATGAAGAAACCTATCACAGTAGGAGACAGGGGAGGGAGTCTGAAGCTGCATCACAGAGGAGACTCTGCAAAGTAATTTAGGAGTCTGAAAATCCATGTCTCTGATCTATCACATTCTACAAGTGCAGTGTGAAGAGACTCTGTCCCCTCTGTCTCTGCAAAGCCAGAGGCATGATGAGAAGTGGAGTTTGCAGTAGAGGTGGTAATACATACATACATATACACTATATATACATATATATAGTACACCCCTCACATTTTTGGAAATATTTTATTATATCTTTTCATGGGACAGCACTAAAGATATGACACTTTGATACAATGTAAATGTCTAAAAAACTCAACACATAGGCATTACTGTCTAAACCACTGGCAACAAATGTGAGTACACCCCTAAGTGAAAAAGGCCAAATTGTGTTGAAAATCATTAGTGTTACAAGGTCTCAGGTGTTAGTGAGGGGGTATGTTAAATTTTGTGATATCGCTCTGACACTTCCTCATACTGGTCACTGGAAGTTCAACATGGCACCTCTCTGAGGATCTGAAGAAGATTGCCAACACCCTGAAACTGAGTTGCAGCATGGTGGCCAAGACCATACAACGGTTTAGCAAGACAGGTTCCACTCAGAACAGGTCTCGCCATAGTCGACCAAAGAAGTTGAGTGCACATGCTCAGTGTCATATCCAGCCTGTCAGTGCTCAGACCATATGCCGCACGCTGCATCAAATTGGTCTGCATGGCTGTTGTCCAAGAAGGAAGCCTCTTCTTAAAATGATGCACAAGAAAACCTGCAAACAAGCTTTAATGAAGACAAGCAGACTAAGGACATGGATTACTGGAACCATGTCCTGTGGTCTGATGAGATCAAGATAAACTTATTTGGTTCAGATGCTGTCAAGTGAGTTTGGAAGCACAAAGACAGCTGTGTCCTGCCTACAGTCATGCATGGTGGTGGGAGTGTCATGGTTTGGGGCCGCATGGGTGCTGCCAGCTGTGGGGAGCTAACATGCCAACATGTACTGTGACGTACAGAAGCAGAGCTTGATCCCCTCCCCTCGGAAACTGGCAGGGCTGTATTCCAACATGATAACATTCGCAAACACACCTCCAAGATGACCACTGTCTTGCTAAAGAAACTGAGGGTAAAGGTGCTGGACTGGCCAAGCATGTCGGCAGACCTAAACCCTATTGAGCATCTGTGGGGCGTCCTCAAATGGAAGGTGGAGGATCGCAAGGTCTCGAACATCCACCAGCTCTGTGATGTCGTCATGAAGGAGTGGAAGAGGATTCCAGTGGCAACCTGTGAGGCTCTAGTGAACTCCATGCCCAAAAGAGTTAGGGCAATGCTTGAAAATAATGGTCGCCACACAAAATATTGACACTTTGGGTACACTTTAACAATTTTCACATAGGGGTGTAATTACTTTTGTTGCCAGTGGTTTAGACATTAATGGCTGTGTGTTGAGTTATTTTGAGGGCACACCAAATTTACATTGTTATACAAGCTGTACACTGACTACTGTACATTGTATCAATGTGTCATATCTCAGGGTTGTCCCATGAAAAGATATAATCAAATATTTACAAAAATGTGAGGGGTGTACTCACTTTTGTGAGATACTGTATATATACACACCCAATGAAAAAAATAACGCATCAAGATGGAGTTGTTAGAATCAAATGAAACTTTATGTGTGAATGTAATGATGACATATGTAAGTGATACAGTTGGGCATGGAGGCATACAGGTTCTATATGGTATCTTGCGGCATATTTGCCCACAGATGTTTACGCTAGGCCTCTAGATTCTGCACATTCATAGGCTGCTGAAGCTGGCATCCCAGCTGGTCCCATAAATGCTTGATTGCCAATCATTCTGGCGACTGGACAAGCCAAGAAAGTGTTGCAATCTGGTGGAGACATTCTCTTTCTCTGTGTGGGCAAGCATTGTCCTGCTGAAAAATGCTAGTTGGAAGCCCTGCCATGAGCAGCAACACATGTGTCAGAAAGATTTCCTGCACATATTGATAAACAGTTAGTGTCCCTCATATCATAATTATTGGTGACTGTGTGCAGTGACTTCCTAAACTATCACACCAGCAATTGGGGCAGTGTGTTGCTTCGCAGCAGAGGCAGGATTAAAGCACTCACCATGAGGCCTCCATACTCAAACCCAACCATTATGGAAACCAAACAGAACCTGGAATTTTCACTAAAGGAGATATGGTTCCAGTCTGTAGCAGTCCAAGTTTCTCGTTCATGCAAACAAAGGTGGCAATGCCTGGCTGTCAATTGTGGGACATGTAATTGGCACTGTGACACCAAATATCCTTCTGCTAAGCAGCTAGAAATGGTCTGGGCAGAGAAAGGGGTGTGCAATGAAGGGGCCAAGTGTGTCTGGTTGGTGGACAACAAAACAGTGGTTGCTGCTCATGTTTGTCCAATGATAAAACTATCCTCTCTGCTGGAGGTGTCGCCTCTCAAAGTCTGTCAACTGGGAAAAATGTATTCGAGTGCATTGTAGAGGCATGCCTAGTAGTGTTGATCGCGAATATTCTAATATCGAATTTTTATTGCGAATATCAGCACTTCGAGAATTTGAGAAGATGTAGAACAGGGATGGCCAACCTGAGGTTCTCCAGCTGTTGCAAAACTACCAGCATGCCCAGACTGCCTATAGCTATCAGCCTACAGCAGGGTATGGTGGGAGTTGTAGTTTTACAACAGCTGGAGAGCCTCAGGTTGGCCATGCCTGATGTAGAATATAGTGCTATATATTCATAATCCCGAATAGTCTAGATTTTTTCCCAGTGGGCCAATGCCTAAGGGGCCACCCAAGCCCTCCTCTGAGTACATAGCGATCTGATGCTCTCAATATTAATTAATGCTAGGCACATCAGGGACCTGGCCGGCCAGCCAAGGCAAGGCAAGGGAAGGAAAGTGCCCTCCTGCATTCAGCTATATTGCTGGCAGCTGGGGCGGCAGTATTTTATTGTGGGACTTTGGTATTTGTTTCTCTTGGGGCGGTATTTCATGCTACACTACGGTATTGCTGGTCTCGTCTACTTATATTGGTCCTGTCTACTTTCAATTTAGGCCTACAACATGGGGCCATGTTTTTTTCCAGGGCCACTTTAAGTTCCCAGTCCGCCCCTGTCTGAGAACCTTTTTAATGGCGGGTGAAGCACTTATTATACCCTTTTGTGGTAAGACCCAATATCTGATCAGACCACACCTGTAATCAATATATGAAAAAAGTTGCATAATATCTATATGTCTTCTAAGAAATGGTTTCTGCATGATTTCTTGAGGATACAGTACAACATTTTTTAGTTGCCTAATTACATTTAAGTAGGGCTTACAAATCTGTATGTAGTGGAGTAATTTCCTTCTCAACTTCCCTCAGTCAGCACTATCCTGCAAGTAAAGCTCTGCCTTCTAATTAATTAACATTACATTCAAGTTAATTTGACACATTTCAAATGGATGTTGAACAAATGTGTCTGTGTGCTCAGATGTAAATATGAAAGATGTGTCCCTCCCAAGATTGTACCATTACTTATTCCAGCTTCAGTCTAAGTACCTCCAGACAATTGGAATCAATTACAGACCATAACATAAACATAATTCTGTGAACACAGCATTATGTTCTGCTCCATTTTGCAGGCAAAGAGCTGTTAAAAGTCTATAGCCGTGCATTATTGTAAATGTCCCCAGTGCTTATCTTAAGGCACTAATCTGTGCGATCAGCTAAGGATGAAAGAGCTTCCTGTTAAAGCTTCCTTATTCCATGAACTCAGCATCATGCAAATTGGACAATAAAGGCCCCTTTTAGCTTTCATTTTTTTTCCAAATCACCTATTAACAATTCCCAACCACGAGAATCTTTATGAGCCTGTGGACGTTCATATCAATATAACTATTATATATACTAGGACCTATTATAATGGCAAATTCATACATACAGAAATGCAGTTCTACAGGAAGAGGATGATGATGACTGCTTATATGTAAGACTACTATCACACTTGCGTTGTTGCTTTCCGGTATTGAGATCCAGCAGTGGATCTCAATACCGGAATTTTTTTTTCCCATTTAGTCCTCCTCATGCATTCTGAATGGAAAAAGATCCGTTCAGGATGCATCAGGATCTCTTCTGTTCCGGCAGCATTCCATTTTGTGACCGGACACAAAACCGCTGCAAGCTGTGGTTTCGTGTCCGGTCATAAAAACAGGACAAAAAAGGATTCGACACTGAAAACAATGAAAGTCAATGGTGACGGATCAATTTTTCCCATTTTGATTTCACACAACCGCATCCTAATGGAACAAATGCATCCTGATGCGTAAAATCAAAACGGATCAGTTTAATTCCGGTTCAGAGATCCTCTGGCAGATCTCAATACCAGAACTAACAACGCAAGTGTGAAAGTAGCCTAACAATGTGTGAAATGACTTCTTTTTTACGTATGATTTATTGATTTTCAGAAAAGTCAAAAGACACTTTGTTGCTTTTCTACACTTGACACAGACTAAATGAACGGATAAGCATCAAACTGCTGCCACACTAGATGTTTTTCTTGCCGTCTTTGGTCTAGTAAAAAGCACCATGAAATTAATGGGGTTTTCGGGGTGATGATGACCTATGCTGAGGGCAGGTCATCAATATATGACCTATTCTCAGGATAGGTCATCAATACCTGATCAGTGGAAATCGTACATCTGGCATCCACGCCAATCACTTGAAGAGGCCGTGGCTTTCCGTCCATTGGATTGCTGACTGTACTTGGCATTACACGTGATTGAGTTGCACCTAGGCCATGTGACCAATGAACTTGATTTCACTGGACTAGCAAGAGGCCGCAGTCTCCTCAAACAGCTGATCAGTGAGGGTGCCAGGAGTTGCCACAACACGTTAAATGCTTGAACAATCACCACACCCAGAGCATACTGCTATTTGAAAAAAAAAAATCAAGGAACAAAAAAAAAGCACCAGGAAAGTAGCATAAAATGGCACACAAAAAAACATAATGTTTGCATGGCATTTTAGATTTTACAACTGGCCAACATGTAACAACTGGATGCATTAAGTGGCACATTTTGGAATTAAGGACATGCATCTCTGTATTTCAAAAGGCATAACTTTTAAAAAATTTCCCTCGAAACATCTGTGAGAGCTTTCAAGTTGTATTTTAAAATGGCACTATTTAGAGGAACATCTAATATATTGTATAACTTTTATAAATTTTTTGGGAAGACAGCATAAATACACAGCAATTCTGCCATTATTTTTTATTGCATTTAACATCCAATATAAGTGCAATATGCAGTTACAAAGAAGATACCAAAATTATATAGTTTAATAATGTTTTTCTACTTTGCTTTTTGTATTACTGCATTCGAAGACCCAGAGCTGCGTGAGGGCTTGTTTTTTTGAAGGACAAGTAGTAGTTTTTATTGGAGCCACTTTGGTATTATTTTTCCATAGCGTCATTCTAGAGAAAAATTAGTTTAAATCCATGTGCTAATGCATATGTTAAGTGCACCAAGGGCGTGTCCAAGCCAGTCTGTGCACCCTTGCTCCTTCTGGTTCCTCTCAGCCCCCCTCTTTCCACTTGGACCCACCCTTGGTGCATTAAAAAGGCTAATTTGCATATGGATTAAAAAAATGTGTTCTCCAGAATGAAGAAATGGATCGCTAAGTGAAATGTATCATTCCATTTAGCTGATCTAACCCTACAAGGCATTGTGTATGGTTGTACAATTATCCAGTAACAGATTCCCTTTAATATTTCTATATTTTTGCTATGGAAATATGTTTTGCAGTTAAATTTGGTCTGTACTGATCTATTAATTCTCCATAACTACAATATGCTCATTTTCTTGTTGTATTGGAAATCATCTACTTGATGCAATTAGCCATTACATTTCTTTAGCTGCATTAAAGCAGGACACATGCAATCAATTTCTTTCACGGTTCCTGTAGTGCTCCCATTTTTCCATTTATATTTATATCTTCAGGCAACATTTCCTAACAATGTCGACATAGGACAATTTTTTTTTTTTAAATTGGGCTCATGTCCTCTATTCTCAAAGGAGGTTTATAAATGATAGAAGCAGCCAGGAAATTGGGTTATAAAGATCACACCTAGCTTTAGTAATTATCCATTAAGATGGGTGAAGAAAAACATAGGGAATGAAAGTGCCTTTAGACCTTCAGTCGTTTAGTCCTTGGAAATAAAATATTAAACCATTTATACTAGAAGTTGTAGTTTGAAAAGTTATGTCAAACAAATCAATGTTGTTTAATTAGGCCAGGGCATTCCTTCCTAGCTCTCTGTTTTAAAGGGGCTGGCCCACTTGAAGGATGCTCTCCATTCATTGCTATGGATGTTAAAGGGGTTATCCAATGACTGATGTAAAAATAATAATCAGACATATAGTACATGACAACCTCTTTCTAACAAAGCTAGAACCAGCCCTGTACCTCACATGGATCCAGAGATCTCCCCATCCATTGCTCTGCTAGATTTATATCAAGCTGGCAGCTCAAGGGGAGTGTCATTTCTGCTGCAGTTAAGGGGGCGTGTCTCAGCTCTACCTATCACAGCTCAGGGGGTGTGTCTCAGCTCTACCTATCACAGCTCAAGAGGCAGTTGAAGGATGAAACTGAGCATGTGCGGCCTTTTCATGTGCAGCCTTTTCAGAAAAAAACAACAAACAGCAGTTGGTGCTATACAGATATAGTTTATAGAATAACTCAGTGGGTATGCAAAATTTTTAATTACAAGCAATTACAAAAGTATTTAGATACAGGTGCTGGTTTAAAAACTGTAGAATATTTTTCAGGGGGCAACCCCTTTAACCACCTCCGGACCGCCTAACGCACATGTGCGTTCCGGAGGTGGCAGGCTGGCGCACAGTCACGCATATATGCGTCATCTCGCGAGAAGCGAGATTTCCTGTGAACGCGCGCACACAGGCGCGCGCGCTCACAGGAACGGAAGGTAAGCGAGTGGATCTCCAGCATGCCAGCGGCGATCGTTCGCTGGCAGGCTGGAGATCCGAATTTTTTAACCCCTAACAGGTATATTAGACGCTGTTTTCATAACAGCGTCTAATATACCTCCTACCTGGTCCTCTGGTGGTCCCTTTTGTTAGGATCGACCACCAGAGGACTCAGGTAGGTCAGTACAGTCGCACCAAACACCACACTACACTACACCCCCCCCCGTCACTTATTAACCCCTTATAAACCCCTGATCACCCATGATCACCCCATATAAACTCCCTGATCACCCCCCTGTCATTGATCACCGCCCTGTCATTGATCACCCCCCTGTCAGGCTCCGTTCAGACGTCCGTATGATTTTTACGGATCCACGGATACATGGATCGGATCCGCAAAACGCATACGGACGTCTAAATGGAGCCTTACAGGGGGGTGATCAATGACAGGCGGGTGATCACCCATATACACTCCCTGATCACCCCCTGTCATTGATCACCCCCCTGTCATTGATCACCCCTCTGTAAGGCTCCATTCAGACGTCCGCATGATTTTTACGGATCCATGGATACATGGATCGGATCCGCAAAACGCATACGGACGTCTAAATGGAGCCTTACAGGGGGGTGATCAATGACAGGCGGGTGATCACCCATATACACTCCCTGATCACCCCCTGTCATTGATCACCCCCCTGTCATTGATCACCCCCCTGTAAGGCTCCATTCAGACGTCCGCATGATTTTTACGGATCCATGGATACATGGATCGGATCCGCAAAACGCATACGGACGTCTAAATGGAGCCTTACAGGGGGGTGATCAATGACAGGCGGGTGATCACCCATATACACTCCCTGATCATCCCCTGTCATTGATCACCCCCCTGTCATTGATCACCCCCCTGTAAGGCTCCATTCAGACGTCCGCATGATTTTTACGGATCCATGGATACATGGATCGGATCCGCAAAACGCATACGGACGTCTAAATGGAGCCTTACAGGGGGGTGATCAATGACAGGCGGGTGATCACCCATATACACTCCCTGATCATCCCCTGTCATTGATCACCCCCCTGTCATTGATCACCCCCCTGTAAGGCTCCATTCAGACGTCCGCATGATTTTTACGGATCCATGGATACATGGATCGGATCCGCAAAACACATGCGGACGTCTGAATGGAGCCTTACAGGGGGTGATCAATGACAGGCGGGTGATCACCCATATACACTCCCTGATCACCCCCTGTCACTGATCACCCCCCCTGTAAGGCTCCATTCAGACGTCCGCATGTGTTTTGTGGATCCGATCCATGTATCCATGGATCCGTAAAAATCATGCGGATGTCTGAATGGAGCCTTACAGGGGGGGTGATCAGTGACAGGGGGGTGATCACCCTGATCACCCCCTGTCATTGATAACCCCCCTGTAAGGCTCCATTCAGACGTCCGCATGTCTTTTGTGGATCCGATCTATGTATCCATGGATCCGTAAAAAATCATGCGGATGTCTGAATGGAGCCTTACAGGGGGGGTGATCAGTGACAGGGGGGTGATCACCCTGATCACCCCCTGTCATTGATAACCCCCCTGTAAGGCTCCATTCAGACGTCCGCATGTCTTTTGTGGATCCGATCCATGTATCCATGGATCCGTAAAAAATCATGCGGATGTCTGAATGGAGCCTTACAGGGGGGGTGATCAGTGACAGGGGGGTGATCACCCTGATCACCCTGATCACCCCCTGTCATTGATAACCCCCCTGTAAGGCTCCATTCAGACGTCCGCATGTCTTTTGTGGATCCGATCCATGTATCCATGGATCCGTAAAAAATCATGCGGATGTCTGAATGGAGCCTTACAGGGGGGGTGATCAGTGACAGGGGGGTGATCACCCTGATCACCCCCTGTCATTGATAACCCCCCTGTAAGGCTCCATTCAGACGTCCGCATGTCTTTTGTGGATCCGATCCATGTATCCATGGATCCGTAAAAAATCATGCGGATGTCTGAATGGAGCCTTACAGGGGGGGTGATCAGTGACAGGGGGGTGATCACCCTGATCACCCTGATCACCCCCTGTCATTGATAACCCCCCTGTAAGGCTCCATTCAGACGTCCGCATGTCTTTTGTGGATCCGATCCATGTATCCATGGATCCGTAAAAAATCATGCGGATGTCTGAATGGAGCCTTACAGGGGGGGTGATCAGTGACAGGGGGGTGATCACCCTGATCACCCTGATCACCCCCTGTCATTGATAACCCCCCTGTAAGGCTCCATTCAGACGTCCGCATGTCTTTTGCGGATCCGATCTATGGATCCGTAAAAATTATACGGACGTCTGAATGGAGCCTTACCAGGGGCGTGATCAATGACAGGGGGGTGATCCGGGAGTCTATATTGGTGATTACCCCCCTGTCATTGATCACCCCCCTGTCATTGATCACCCCCCTGTCATTGATCACCCCCCCCTGTCATTGATCACCCCCCCCTGTAAGGCTCCATTCAGACCTTTTTTTTGGCACAAGTTAGCGGAAATTTTTTGTTTGTTTTTGTTTTTTCTTACAAAGTCTCATATTCTACTAACTTGTGTCAAAAAATAAAATCTCACATGAACTCACCATACCCCTCACGGAATCCAAATGCGTAAACATTTTTAGACATTTATATTCCAGACTTCTTCTCACGCTTTAGGGCCCCTAAAAAGCCAGGGCAGTATAAATACCCCACATGTGACCCCATTTCGGAAAAAAGACACCCCAAGGTATTCCGTGAGGGGCATATTGAGTCCATGAAAGATTGAAATTTTTGTCCTAAGTTAGCGGAAAGTGAGACTTTGTGAGAAAAAAACCAAAAAAATCAATTTCCGCTAACTTATGCAAAAAATAAAAAATTTCTAGGAACTCGCCAGGCCCCTCATTGAATACCTTGGGGTGTCTTCTTTCCAAAGTGGGGTCACATAGGGGGTATTTATACTGCCCTGGCTTTTTAGGGGCCCGAAAGTGTGAGAAGAAGTCTGGGATCCAAATGTCTAAAAATGCCCTCCTAAAAGGAATTTGGGCCCCTTTGCACATCTAGGCTGCAAAAAAGTGTCACACATCTGGTATCGCCGTACTCAGGAGAAGTTGGGGAATGTGTTTTGGGGTGTCATTTTACATATACCCATGCTGGGTGAGAGAAATATCTTGGTCAAATGCCAACTTTGTATAAAAAAATAGGAAAAGTTGTCTTTTGCCAAGATATTTCTCTCACCCAGCATGGTTATATGTAAAATGGCACCCCAAAACACATTCCCCAACTTCTCCTGAGTACGGCGATACCAGATGTGTGACACTTTTTTGCAGCCAAGGTGGGCAAAGGGGTACATATTCCAAAGTGCACCTTTCGGATTTCACCGGCCATTTTTTACAGATTTTGATTGCAAGGTACTTCTTACACATTTGGGCCCCTAAATTGCCAGGGCAGTATAACTACGCCACAAGTGACCCCATTTTGGAAAGAAGACACCCCAAGGTATTCCGTGAGGGGCACGGCGAGTTCCTAGAATCTTTTATTTTTTGTCACAAGTTAGCGGAAAATGATGATTTTTCTTTTTTTTTCTTTTTTCCTTACAAAGTCTCATATTCCACTAACTTGCGACAAAAAAAAAAAAATTCTAGGAACTCGCCATGCCCCTCACGGAATACCTTGGGGTGTCTTCTTTCCAAAATGGGGTCACTTGTGGCGTAGTTATACTGCCCTGGCAATTTAGGGGCCCATATGTGTGAGAAGTACTTTGCAATCAAAATGTGTAAAAAATGACCGGTGAAATCCAAAAGGTGCACTTTGGAATATGTGCCCCTTTGCCCACCTTGACAGCAAAAAAGTGTCACACATCTGGTATCGCCGTACTCAGGAGAAGTTGGGGAATGTGTTTTGGGGTGTCATTTTACATATACCCATGCTGGGTGAGAAAAATATCTTGGTCAAATGCCAACTTTGTATAAAAAAATGGGAAACGTTGTCTTTTGCCAAGATATTTATCTCACCCAGCATGGGTATATGTAAAATGACACCCCAAAACACATTCCCCAACTTCTCCTGAGTACGGCGATACCAGATGTGTTACACTTTTTTGCTGCCAAGGTGGGCAAAGGGGCACATATTCCAAAGTGCACCTTTCAGATTTTGCAGGCCATTTTTTACAGATTTTGATTGCAAAGTACTTCTCACACATTTGAGCCCCTAAATTGCCAGGGCAGTATAACTACGCCACAAGTGACCCCATTTTGGAAAGAAGACACCCCAAGGTATTCCGTGAGGGGCATGGCGAGTTCCTAGAATTTTTTATTTTTTGTCGCAAGTTAGTGGAATATGAGACTTTGTAAGGAAAAAAGAGAAAGAAAAAAAAATCATCATTTTCCGCTAACTTGTGACAAAAAATAAAAAATTCTAGGAACTCGCCATGCCCCTCACGGAATACCTTGGGGTGTCTTCTTTCCAAAATGGGGTCACTTGTGGCGTAGTTATACTGCCCTGGCAATTTAGGGGCCCAAATGTGTGAGAAGTACCTTGCAATCAAAATGTGTAAAAAATGGCCTGCAAAATCTGAAAGGTGCACTTTGGAATATGTGCCCCTTTGCCCACCTTGGCAGCAAAAAAGTGTGACACATCTGGTATCGCCGTACTCAGGAGAAGTTGGGGAATGTGTTTTGGGGTGTCATTTTACATATACCCATGCTGGATGAGAGAAATATCTTGGCAAAAGACAACTTTTCCCATTTTTTTATACAAAGTTGGCATTTGACCAAGATATTTTTCTCACCCAGCATGGGTATATGTAAAATGACACCCCAAAGCACATTCCCCAACTTCTCCTGAGTACGGCGATACCAGATGTGTGACACTTTTTTGCTGCCAAGGTGGGCAAAGGGGCACATATTCCAAAGTGCACCTTTCGGATTTTGCAGGGCATTTTTTACACATTTTGATTGCAAAGTACTTCTCACACATTTGGGCCCCTAAATTGCCAGGGCAGTATAACTACCCGACAAGTGACCCCATTTTGGAAAGAAGACACCCCAAGGTATTCCGTGAGGGGCATGGCGAGTTCCTAGAATTTTTTATTTTTTGTCGCAAGTTAGTGGAATATGAGACTTTGTAAGGAAAAAAGAGAAAGAAAAAAAAATCATCATTTTCCGCTAACTTGTGACAAAAAATAAAAAATTCTAGGAACTCGCCATGCCCCTCACGGAATACCTTGGGGTGTCTTCTTTCCAAAATGGGGTCACTTGTGGCGTAGTTATACTGCCCTGGCAATTTAGGGGCCCAAATGTGTGAGAAGTACCTTGCAATCAAAATGTGTAAAAAATGGCCTGCAAAATCTGAAAGGTGCACTTTGGAATATGTGCCCCTTTGCCCACCTTGGCAGCAAAAAAGTGTGACACATCTGGTATCGCCGTACTCAGGAGAAGTTGGGGAATGTGTTTTGGGGTGTCATTTTACATATACCCATGCTGGATGAGAGAAATATCTTGGCAAAAGACAACTTTTCCCATTTTTTTATACAAAGTTGGCATTTGACCAAGATATTTTTCTCACCCAGCATGGGTATATGTAAAATGACACCCCAAAGCACATTCCCCAACTTCTCCTGAGTACGGCGATACCAGATGTGTGACACTTTTTTGCTGCCAAGGTGGGCAAAGGGGCACATATTCCAAAGTGCACCTTTCGGATTTTGCAGGGCATTTTTTACACATTTTGATTGCAAAGTACTTCTCACACATTAGGGCCCCTAAATTGCCAGGGCAGTATAACTACGCCACAAGTGACCCCATTTTGGAAAGAAGACACCCCAAGGTATTCCGTGAGGGGCATGGCGAGTTCCTAGAATTTTTTATTTTTTGTCGCAAGTTAGTGGAATATGAGACTTTGTAAGAAAAAATAAAAAATAAAAAATCATCATCATTTTCCGCTAACTTGTGACAAAAAATAAAAAGTTCTATGAACTTACTATGCCCATCAGCGAATACCTTAGGGTGTCTACTTTCCGAAATGGGGTCATTTGTGGGGGTTTTCTACTGTTTGGGCATTGTAGAACCTCAGGAATCATGACAGGTGCTCAGAAAGTCAGAGCTGTTTCAAAAAGCGGAAATTCACATTTTTGTACCATAGTTTGTAAATGCTATAACTTTTACCCAAACCATTTTTTTTTTTGCCCAAACATTTTTTTTTATCAAAGACATGTAGAACAATAAATTTGGCGAAAAATTTATATATGGATGTCGTTTTTTTTGCAAAATTTTACAGCTGAAAGTGAAAAATGTCATTTTTTTGCAAAAAAATAGTTACATTTTGATTAATAACAAAAAAAGTAAAAATGTCAGCAGCAATAAAATACCACCAAATGAAAGCTCCATTAGTGAGAAGAAAAGGAGGTAAAATTCATTTGGGTGGTAAGTTGCATGACCGAGCGATAAACGGTGAAAGGAGTGTAGTGCCGAAGTGTAAAAAGTGCTCTGGTCATGAAGGGGGTTTCACCTAGCGGGGCTGAAGTGGTTAAAGAAATAGCTGAACATGCAAAGTCATGAATGGAGAGCGCACCGCACATACATGTCCCATTTACTGCTATGGGACTGTCGGAAATAGCAGAGTAGAGTCAGCACTAAGCTATTGTCACAACTCCCATAGCGTTGAACAAAGGGTGGCCGTGCATGTGTGGCTGCTTTCTGTTTGCTTTGGTGATCCCGTTCTGGAGAGGAAGAACCCGCACTTATCTGAAATTGATGACTTATCCTAGTGATATGCCATGCATGTACCATATGCCATGAATGTCCTACATGGTAATATCCCTGTAGCTATGCAATTTTTATATGCAGCCCCTCCGCCCACCCTTTGGTTCTCTGCTCTCCTTGCTGTGTGTGTCTATTTCTGCGCATCGTGGTTATGGCTTGTCTCTCTGTCAGGGGCGTAGCTATAGGGGATGCAGAAGTAGCAGGTGGACTCAAGACCCCACTGCCACATGAGAAGACACCAGTATTATAAATGGCAAATAGTAGGAGGGGGAAAGGCTGTTACAGTTTTGCATTGAAGCACAGGATTTTCAAGTGATGCACCAGTAGGAAGCACAAGTGGCATGAGAGTGGTAGGCTACCCATACCAACTTACAAGGATATGAGCTGATTTGGGAGGAAGGATGAGAGCTACATTCCGATGTAATTAAGCAGGGTTGTAATCTGAGAGAGGAGACTGGATACCAGACTGCAACCTTATTAGATATCAGTTCTGACACACATATAGACACGTGTGGAAATAGGACTTCAATCACTTGTGGATTCTAGAACGCTGTGTAATTTTCATTTTTGACTAGGGCCACACTTTAATATGTATATACAGTAATTGTCAGTGTTATAAAAACAGTACGATTTCTTTTAAAAGAGTAAATAAAAAACAGCAAATAACCTTTTGCAGGGAATCTGTCAGAAAAATGTAACCTACTAAGCCACCTACCTGCTTGGTAGGTGACATAGAAACACATTCAACATACCAATGTGGCCATTCATAGTGGTACTATAGCAGAGCAAAACTACTTTAATTCCTTTGTGCACCATTCTGGCAAGTGTCCAAAGGGCGTTCCCAAACTAGGGAAGTGTCCTTTCTTTTCATCAATAATTCCTCCCCATCCCCTCCATTTTTATCTTGACTAACGGATCCACAAGGAACGCTGGATCCTTTTATTGTATTTAGGAATGTAGGTCTAATTCCACTGAGGCTATGCTCACATTGTCATTGGAGACTCCATTCAGTTCCACCACATTTAAGATCTTTCTGATGTTCTTTAAAGCTGAAATACAATAGATCCTGCACATCGTCATTGTCCTTTGTACTGCTCATAATTGCTACCAGTAACCACATCTTATGTGTTGATTACATGTACAGTAAAGTCCATATGTAGAAATAGAGGCAACATCTAGTGTTGATCGAGCACCAAAGTGCTCGAGTGCTCGAGTAGAACAGTTCGGGATGCTCGGGTGCTCGACCGAGCAACCGAGCACAATGGAAGTCAACGGGAGAATCCGAGCATTAAACCAGGCACCCCCTGCTCTGAAGAGGGGAGAGTGTCTGGTTCACAGGAAAAGGTCAGAAATTGATGGAAACACCACCAAAATGGTTCGGGAACACTTTTACAGACTGACAATAATAAACACAAAACCGAAGATAAAATTGATTTTAGAGGAAATATTGTTAGGAAACATTCTTTCCTGTATATTTACTTGTATGTAAAGTGAAAGTGCTGCCAAAAATTACAAAGAAGAGACACTCTGATACAACCTGTATACCACATAAAGGAGGGCCTCATTCATATTGTGATACAATTGTTCAGGTAGTGGGACTACTATACTCATAAAGCCTATGCACTAAGTAAAAGAGCTGCTAAAAATTACAAGGAATCGGCACTCCAATACACCCTTTATTACACATAAAGGAGGGCATCATACACCTTTGAAAAATTATGATTAATGGCCTGCTGGTGACCCTCAAAAACATTAGGAGCAAGGTCATGCTGGTGACCCTCTAAAACATAAGGGGTGAGGGCCTGCTGCTGATCTGACCATCTAAAACATTAGGGGTGAGGGTCTGCTGCTGAGCTGACCATCAAAAAAATTTGGGGTGAGGGTCTGCTGCTAATCTGACCTTTTAAAAAATTAGGGGTGATGGTCTGCTGCTGAGCTGACCATCTGAAAAATTAGGGGTGAGGGTCTGCTGCTGATCTGACCATCTCAAAAATTAGGCGTGAGGGTCTGTTGCTGATCTGACCATATAAAAAATTAGGGGTGAGGGTCTGCTGCTGCGCTGACCATCTAAAGCATTAGGGGTAATGGTCTGCTGATCTGATCTTCGAAAGCATTAGGGGTGAGGGCCTGCTGCTGATCTGACCATGGAAAAAAATATGGGCGAGGGCCGGCTGCTTCGCTGACCATCTAAAACATTAGGGCTTAGGGTCTGCTGCCAAGCTGACTCTCTAAAACATTAGGCATCGAAAAAAATTATGGTTAAGGGCCTGCTGCTGAGCTGACCATAGAATAAATTATAGTTGAGGGCTTGCTGCTGAGCTGACCCTCTAAAACATGATGGAGGAGGAGGAGGAGGAGAAAAGGAAGATTGAACCATATACCCTTTTTTGTGGTGGAAGGGGTGCATGGGAATACAGTGTATTCAATACACCATAAAAGCCACATTTAAAGTGCCTTTATGTTCAGCCGCTTTCCTCTGGTGGAGCAGAGAAGTCAGGGGCAATCCAGGCCTTGTTAATTTTTTTATGAGTTGACCGGTCAGCATTTTCAGTTGACAGACGGATGCACTTATCAGTTATTATGCCCCCAGCAGCACTAAATACCCGCTCTGACAAAACGCGGGCGGCAGGGCAGGCCAGCAGCTCCAAGGCGTCAAGCACCAGTTTGTGCCATGTGTCCAGCTTGGACACCCAATAGTTGTAAGGCGCAGAGGTATCATTGAGGACGCTGACATGGTCTGCTACGTACTCCTTCACCATCTTCCAAAACTTTTCCCTCCTTGTGACAGTAGTCTGCGCATCAGGGTGAGGATGCTGGCGGGGTGTCATGAAACTGCTCCAGGTCTTGGAGAGTGTTGCCCTGACTCTGTTGGAACTGCTGGGTGTTCCCCTCGTCTCCCCTCTTTGGTTGCCCAAGGAACTACGTACTCTGCCGCCAGTGTTGTTAGCTGGACATTTTTGGAGCAATTTTTCCACAAGGACCTTCTGGTATTGCACCATTTTGCTAGTCCTCTCCACCACAGGAATGAGAGATGAGGAGTTCTCTTTGTAGTGGAGATCGAGAAGGGTGAACAACCAGTAATCGGTGTTGGCCAAAATTCGTACAACGCGAGGGTCATGGGAAAGGCAGCACAACATAAACTGTACTGCTGTCCTCGCTCGGCTTGCCACTTTCCCAGGTTGGGTCAGTGATTTCATCGTCCACCCCCTCCTCTTCCACTTCCTCAATCTGGTCATCCTCCTAACTTGTTGATCTAACAACAACCTCACTTAGTGACAACTGTGTCTCATCCTCAACCTCTTGAAACTCTAATTCCAGTTGACTTATTGTCAACTGTGTCTCATCATCATCATCCACCTCGTGAAACACTAATTGCCGTTCCCCACCGCCATGTTCTGACTGTGGAAGAGTTTGATAATCAGGGCACAAGATCTCCTCATGTCCCTCTTCAAGCAGGCTTGGCAAAAGGCCCAAATTAAGGAATGGCGATGAAAAGAGCTCCTCAGAATATCCGAGTGTGGGATCACTTGTTTGCAAAGACTCTCCATGGTGGAAGGAAGGTGGAACAGGGCGAGGAATCTGTTGACCAGACTGTTGGCTACTGAGACTGGACTTTGTTGGAGACAGGGTGGTGCTTAACCGACTGGAAGCATTATCTGCTGCAATCCATCCGACCACCCGGTCGCACTGGTGTGACGTCGAGAGTGGTGTCCTGCGCCGCCCTGCAAACTGGGACATGAAGCTAGGTATCGTGGATTAGTGTGTTTCTTGTGCTCTGGCAGCAGGCACAGCTTCCTCGCGCACAGGGCCACGGCCTCTGCGTGCACCTTCAGCAACACGACCACTTCCCCGTCCCTTACTGCTTGCCTACCGCATATTAAATGGTATATATGCTTGCAAGTATGTCACATGTACCGTAGCACAGGTTTTGTAAGTTTATGCACAAATAAATTAGACTGAATGTCACTGATATTTAGAATGGGCAAAATTTATACAGGAGATGTAGCACAGGTAATGTTGCTGCCACCAGCAGCGAAAAATTGACACTGAATGTCACTGATATTTCGGATACGCTAATGTTATACTGGAGATGTAGCGCAGGTAATGTCGTTACCACCAGCAGCAAAAAAATTACAATGAATGTCACTGATATTTCGGATGCGATAACATTATACAGGAGATGTAGCGCAGGTAATGTCTCTGTCACTGGTGGCAAAAAAATGTGACTGTATGTCACTGATATTTTGGATGCGCTAACGTTATACTGAAGATGTAGCGCAGGTAATGTCGCTGCCACCAGCGGCGAAAAAATTACACTGAATGTCACTGATATTTTAGATGCACTAACGTTATACTGGATATGTAGCGCAGGTAATGTAGGTGCCTCGAACGGTGAAAAAATTTGACTGAATGTCACTAATATTTCGGATGGGCAAACGTTATACAGGAGATGTAGCGCAGGTTATGTCGCTGTCACCAGCGGCGAAAAAATTACACTGAATGTCACTGATATTTTAGATGCACTAACGTTATACTGGATATGTAGCGCAGGTAATGTAACTGTCACCAGAGGCGAAAAAATTAAGAGCGCTTTTACAGGGAGGAGCAAAAATACCAAACTTCAAAAAAGCTAAATTTTGCCAACTAAAAGAGGCGATAGGGGTAACTAACTGGGACAAAGTCCTCAAAAATAAAAATACCGCCACAAAATGGGATATTTTTAAAGCATCCTAAAATCTAATTGTGAAAGTTACATACCTTATAGGAATAAAAGGTTAAGGAACAAGAAGAAACCAATGTGGATAAATAGAACTGTAAAGAAAGCAATAAATGACAAAAAAGAAAGCATTTAAATCACTAAAATAGGAGGGTAGCGAGGAAGCACTGAAAAACTATAAAGGAAAAAAAAATTGAATATGTAAAAAACAAATAAAAGCCGCCAAACTAGAGACTGAGAGATTAATTGCCAAAGAGAGCAAAAGACTCCAGCAGCGAAAAGACTGAATGTCACTGATATTTTGAATGCGCTAACGTTATACTGGAGATGTAGTGCAGGAAATGTTGCGGCGGTAATGCAGCGGCCAAACATTTGCATGCAATTAAGTGCAGGTTGCGCTAAAAATTAACACTGCCTGTCCCCAGGATTTAACTAAGCAAATAGTTATAAGCCTCCTATTGGATAATTACTGCATGGGCGATTATCTTTCAGCTGGCAACAAGTTATTTAACCCCAACTAGTGCAATGAGTTGCTTCTCATTTCTTAAACAACCATATCGAAAGACACATCTCGTGGTCGTAGAAAAGATCTTAGTCTGTTTGAGAAGGGTCAATTCATTGGAATGCATCAAGCAGAGAAAACATCTAAGGATATTGCAGAAACTACTAAAATGGGGTTAAGAACTGTAAAACACATTATAAAAAACTGGAAGGATAGTGGGGACCCATCGTATTCAAGGAAGAAATGTGGCGGGAAAAAATCCTAAATGATCGTGATTGACAATCACTTAAACATTTGGTGAAATCAAATCGAAGAAAAACAACAGTAGAAGTCAGGGCTATGTTTAATAGTGAAAGTAAGAGCATTTCCACACGCACAATGCGAAGGGAACTCAAGGCATTGGGACTGAACAACTGTGTAGCCGTAAGAAAACCACTAATCAGTGAGGCAAATCAAAAATAAAGGCTAACATTTGCTAGGGACCGTAAACATTAGACTCTGGAGCAATGAAAGAAGGTCATATGGTCTGATGAGTCCGGATTTACTCTGTTTCAGAGTGATGGGCGCATCAGGGTAAGAAGAGAGGCAGATGAAGTGATGCACCCATCATGCCTAGTGCCTACAGTACAAGTCTGTGGGGGAAGTGCTTTGATCTGGGGTTGCTGCAGTTGGTCAGGTCTAGGTTCAGCAACAGTATGTGCTCCAAGAATGAGGTCAGCGACTACCTGAACATACTGAATGACCAGGTTATTCCATCAATGGATGTTTTCTTCCCTGATGGCACGGGCATAGTCCAAGATGACAATGCCAGGATTCATCGGGCTCAAATTGGGAAAGAGTGGTTCAGGGAGCATGAGACATCATTTTCACACATGGATTGGCCACCACAGAGTCCTGACCTTAACCCCATTGAAAATCTTTGGGATGTGCTGGAGAAGGCTTTGCACAGCAGTCAGACTCTACCATCATCAATGCAAGATCTTGGTGAAAAATTAATCAAACACTGGATGGAAATAGATCTTGTGACATTGCAGAAGCTTATCAAAACAATGCCACAACGAATGCGTGCCGTAATCAAAGCTAAAGGCGGTCCAACAAAATATTTTTGGGACAGGCAGTGTATATTGCTGCCAGATACAATAATTGTCCTTAAAAGGACTTTTAGGTCTCTACAATAGCATGCAATTAAGCACAGGTTGCGCTAAAAATATATATTGATGCCAGACACAACAATAATCCTTAAAAGGACTTTTGGGTCTCTAACACCAACCCTGGCTAACAAAAAAAAACAATTCCCTTCACTATCTGTCCCTTCTACTGCACAGCTCTCTCTGACTAAAGACTAAGCGAAACCATGTGCCATTGGGTGCTTTATAGACACGTTTTGGCCAGCCTATCAATGTTATGCAAGTACTAACATGGCTACGGTATTATAGTGAGTGGCAGTACCTAGTGTAGCAGCCAACAAACGTGCTGGGAGGAGACTCGAGCATGGCCCAGCATGCTCAATCAACACTAGCAACATCCCAAACAATTGAAGAAATTAATGCTTTAATTAAAATAGTAATCCAATACCAGACAACCCAGAAATGCAATGTTTCAGCTATTTCTTAGCCTTCTTCAAGCTTCTTTTTATACATGTACAGAAAGCCATTGATCTCTCAAGAGAAGGGGTGGTGCTGGACTGTTTTCTTGGCCCAAACAGGAAAATTTGTTATATTTATGTTATTTAATATTTTGATGTATTACAACCCACATAGCTTTGTATGGATAGGTCAGGGTTAGCATTGCTGGCTCTGACTTTGGACCTGGGTCTGCCCCTAGTTTAGTGTGGGTCTAGTGTTAGCTCAACAACAGAGAGGAAGTACATGTGCTCACTCCTCAGAAGACTAGCCCTAAGCCCTTGAGAATCTAAATCTCTGAGATTTTTGCATCAAGAAAGACATCTCTACTCTACAGTACCCCAGAGAGAAGGAGAGAACTAAAAGAGCTTTGGTGCCAGTCAGCAAGATACAATGTTTACTGTTTAAGGCTGATAAAGACTTTACTGCTGTGAAAGGGGCATTGCTAATACACTCTTCCAAACTTAGATGCAGTCCTGGCCAGTCATATCTTACTCCTGCACCCCTTAGCCCGGGAATTACAAAAAATGTTTGAGAAAGCCTTATTGCCATACATAGATTCTGCAAAGAGAGAGGGCTACAAGCCCCACCTTTGGCTATATCCATACACTGCCATCAGGATAGATTTGCACTGTGAATTATTTGGAATTGTGTTTTGATACAGTGGGATGTACTACAACCCCCATTATGCTCTTTCATAAAGAGAGACTTGTCTATTTTCTACAAATAACATAGTAACATAGTTTATAAGGCTGAAAAAACACAACTGTCCATCCAGTTCAACCTGTTATCCTGCAAGTTGATCCAGAGGAAGGCAAAATAAAATCCCTGTGAGGTAGAAACAATTTTCCCCACTTTAGGGGAAAAAATTCCTTCCTGATTCCAATCAGCCAATCAGAATAACTCCCTGGATCAACAACCCATCTCTAGTAGCTATAACTAGGGATGAGCGAACTCGAACTGTATAGTTCGGGTTCGTACCGAATTTTGGGGTGTCCGTGACACGGACCCGAACCCGGACATTTTCGTAAAAGTCCGGGTTCGGGTTCGGTGTTCGTCGCTTTCTTCGCGCTTTTGTGACGCTTTCTTGGCGCTTTTTGAAAGGCTGCTAAGCAGCCAATCAACAAGCGTCATACTACTTGCCCCAAGAGGCCATCACAGCCATGCCTACTATTGGCATGGCTGTGATTGGCCAGAGCACCATGTGACCCAGCCTCTATTTAAGCTGGAGTCACATAGCGCCGCCCGTCACTCTGCTCTGATTAGCGTAGGGAGAGGTTGCGGCTGCGACAGTAGGGCGAGATTAGGCAGATTAACTCCTCCAAAGGACTTGATTAACTGATCGATCTGCAGCTGTGGATCATTGAGCTGCTGATCCTCAATTGCTCACTGTTTTTAGGCTGCCCAGACCGTTTGTCAGTCACATTTTTCTGGGGTGATCGGCGGCCATTTTGTGTCTTGTGGTGCGCCAGCACAAGCTGCGACCAAGTGCATTTAACCCTCAATGGTGTGGTTGTTTTTTGGCTAAAGCCTACATCAGGGTGAAGCTGTCACACCAAGTGCATTTAACCCTCAGTAGTGTGGTTGGTCAAGCTATCACACCAAGTGCATTTAACCAGCAATAGTCTGTTCATTTTTTGGCCATATACTAAATCAGGGGCAAGCTGCACCCGTCACCAAGTGCATTTAACCCTCAGTAGTGTGGTTGGTCAAGCTGTGACACCAAGTGCATTTAACCAGCAATAGTCTGTTCATTTTTTGGCCATATACTACATCAGGGGCAAGCTGCGCCCATCACCAAGTGCATTTAACCAGCAATAGTGTGGTTATTTTTTGGCCATATCCCAGTCTAATTCTGTCACTAAATCCATACCGGTCACCCAGCGCCTAAATACTAGGCCTCAAATTTATATCCCGCTAAATCTCTCGTTACCGCTGTCCTGTTGTGGCTGGGAAAGTTATTTAGTGTCCGTCAAAGCACATTTTTTGTTCTGGGTTGAAATACAATTCCCAATTTAGCAATTTAAAAATTTAGTGGTTTCTGCTGTATCAGATCTATTTGAAATCTATCCCTAAAAGGGTATATAATATTCAAGGTGCACATAGGGTCATTCAGAATAACTTCACACACCCGCTACTGTGCATTTCCAAGTCTAATTCTGTCACTAAACCCATACCTGTCACCCAGCGCCTAAATACTAGGCCTCAAATTTATATCCAGCTAAATCTGTCCTTAGTGCTGTAGCTGGGCGAGTTATTTAGTGTCCGTTCAAGCACATTTCTTGTTCTGGGTTGAAATACAATTCCCAATTTAGCAATTTCATAACTTAGTGGTTTCTGCTATATCAGAGCTATTTGAAATCTATCCCTAAAAGGGTATATAATATTCAAGGTGCACATTGGGTCATTCAGAATAACTTCACACACACCCGCTACTGTGTATTTCCAAGTCTAATTCTGTCACTAAACCCATACCTGTCACCCAGCGCCTAAATACTAGGCCTCAAATTTATATCCTGCTAAATCTCTCGTTAACGCTGTCCTGTTGTGGCTGGGAAAGTTATTTAGTGTCCGTCAAAGCACATTTTTTGTTCTGGGTTGAAATACAATTCCCAATTTAGCAATTTCATAATTTAGTGGTTTCTGCTATATCAGAGCTATTTGAAATCTATCCCTAAAAGGGAATATAATATTCAAGGTGCACATTGGGTCATTCAGAATAACTTCACACACACCCGCTACTGTGTATTTCTAAGTCTAATTCTGTCACTAAACCCATACCTGTCACCCAGCGCCTAAATACTAGGCCTCAAATTTATATCCTGCTAAATCTCTCGTTAGTGCTGTAGCTGGGCGAGTTATTTAGTGTCCGTTCAAGCACATTTCTTGTTCTGGGTTGAAATACAATTCCCAATTTAGCAATTTCATAATTTAGTGGTTTCTGCTATATCAGAGCTATTTGAAATCTATCCCTAAAAGGGTAGATCATATTGAAGGTGCACATAGGGACATTCAGAATAACTTCACACACACCCGCTACTGTGTATTTCCAAGTCTAATTCTGTCACTAAACCCATACCTGTCACCCAGCGCCTAAATACTAGGCCTCAAATTTATATCCAGCTAAATCTGTCCTTAGTGCTGTAGCTGGGCGAGTTATTTAGTGTCCGTTCAAGCACATTTCTTGTTCTGGGTTGAAATACAATTCCCAATTTAGCAATTTCATAATTTAGTGGTTTCTGCTATATCAGAGCTATTTGAAATCTATCCCTAAAAGGGTATATAATATTCAAGGTGCACATTGGGTCATTCAGAATAACTTCACACACACCCGCTACTGTGTATTTCCAAGTCTAATTCTGTCACTAAACCCATACCTGTCACCCAGCGCCTAAATACTAGGCCTCAAATTTATATCCTGCTAAATCTCTCGTTAGTGCTGTAGCTGGGCGAGTTATTTAGTGTCCGTTCAAGCACATTTCTTGTTCTGGGTTGAAATACAATTCCCAATTTAGCAATTTCATAATTTAGTGGTTTCTGCTATATCAGAGCTATTTGAAATCTATCCCTAAAAGGGTATATAATATTCAAGGTGCACATTGGGTCATTCAGAATAACTTCACACACACCCGCTACTGTGTATTTCCAAGTCTAATTCTGTCACTAAACCCATACCTGTCACCCAGCGCCTAAATACTAGGCCTCAAATTTATATCCTGCTAAATCTCTCGTTAACGCTGTCCTGTTGTGGCTGGGAAAGTTATTTAGTGTCCGTCAAAGCACATTTTTTGTTCTGGGTTGAAATACAATTCCCAATTTAGCAATTTCATAATTTAGTGGTTTCTGCTATATCAGAGCTATTTGAAATCTATCCCTAAAAGGGTATATAATATTCAAGGTGCACATTGGGTCATTCAGAATAACTTCACACACACCCGCTACTGTGTATTTCTAAGTCTAATTCTGTCACTAAACCCATACCTGTCACCCAGCGCCTAAATACTAGGCCTCAAATTTATATCCTGCTAAATCTCTCGTTAGTGCTGTAGCTGGGCGAGTTATTTAGTGTCCGTTCAAGCACATTTCTTGTTCTGGGTTGAAATACAATTCCCAATTTAGCAATTTCATAATTTAGTGGTTTCTGCTATATCAGAGCTATTTGAAATCTATCCCTAAAAGGGTATATAATATTCAAGGTGCACATTGGGTCATTCAGAATAACTTCACACACACCCGCTACTGTGTATTTCCAAGTCTAATTCTGTCACTAAACCCATACCTGTCACCCAGCGCCTAAATACTAGGCCTCAAATTTATATCCTGCTAAATCTCTCGTTAACGCTGTCCTGTTGTGGCTGGGAAAGTTATTTAGTGTCCGTCAAAGCACATTTTTTGTTCTGGGTTGAAATACAATTCCCAATTTAGCAATTTCATAATTTAGTGGTTTCTGCTATATCAGAGCTATTTGAAATCTATCCCTAAAAGGGTATATAATATTCAAGGTGCACATTGGGTCATTCAGAATAACTTCACACACACCCGCTACTGTGTATTTCTAAGTCTAATTCTGTCACTAAACCCATACCTGTCACCCAGCGCCTAAATACTAGGCCTCAAATTTATATCCTGCTAAATCTCTCGTTAGTGCTGTAGCTGGGCGAGTTATTTAGTGTCCGTTCAAGCACATTTCTTGTTCTGGGTTGAAATACAATTCCCAATTTAGCAATTTCATAATTTAGTGGTTTCTGCTATATCAGAGCTATTTGAAATCTATCCCTAAAAGGGTATATAATATTCAAGGTGCACATTGGGTCATTCAGAATAACTTCACACACACCCGCTACTGTGTATTTCTAAGTCTAATTCTGTCACTAAACCCATACCTGTCACCCAGCGCCTAAATACTAGGCCTCAAATTTATATCCTGCTAAATCTCTCGTTAGTGCTGTAGCTGGGCGAGTTATTTAGTGTCCGTTCAAGCACATTTCTTGTTCTGGGTTGAAATACAATTCCCAATTTAGCAATTTCATAATTTAGTGGTTTCTGCTATATCAGAGCTATTTGAAATCTATCCCTAAAAGGGTATATAATATTCAAGGTGCACATTGGGTCATTCAGAATAACTTCACACACACACGCTTCTGTGCATTTCCAAGTCTAATTCTGTCACTAAACCCATACCTGTCACCCAGCGCCTAAATACTAGGCCTCAAATTTATATCCTGCTAAATCTCTCGTTAGTGCTGTAGCTGGGCGAGTTATTTAGTGTCCGTTCAAGCACATTTCTTGTTCTGGGTTGAAATACAATTCCCAATTTAGCAATTTCATAATTTAGTGGTTTCTGCTATATCAGAGCTATTTGAAATCTATCCCTAAAAGGGTATATAATATTCAAGGTGCACATTGGGTCATTCAGAATAACTTCACACACACCCGCTACTGTGTATTTCCAAGTCTAATTCTGTCACTAAACCCATACCTGTCACCCAGCGCCTAAATACTAGGCCTCAAATTTATATCCTGCTAAATCTCTCGTTAGTGCTGTAGCTGGGCGAGTTATTTAGTGTCCGTTCAAGCACATTTCTTGTTCTGGGTTGAAATACAATTCCCAATTTAGCAATTTCATAATTTAGTGGTTTCTGCTATATCAGAGCTATTTGAAATCTATCCCTAAAAGGGTATATAATATTCAAGGTGCACATTGGGTCATTCAGAATAACTTCACACACACCCGCTACTGTGTATTTCCAAGTCTAATTCTGTCACTAAACCCATACCTGTCACCCAGCGCCTAAATACTAGGCCTCAAATTTATATCCTGCTAAATCTCTCGTTAGTGCTGTAGCTGGGCGAGTTATTTAGTGTCCGTTCAAGCACATTTCTTGTTCTGGGTTGAAATACAATTCCCAATTTAGCAATTTCATAATTTAGTGGTTTCTGCTATATCAGAGCTATTTGAAATCTATCCCTAAAAGGGTATATAATATTCAAGGTGCACATTGGGTCATTCAGAATAACTTCACACACACACGCTTCTGTGCATTTCCAAGTCTAATTCTGTCACTAAACCCATACCTGTCACCCAGCGCCTAAATACTAGGCCTCAAATTTATATCCTGCTAAATCTCTCGTTAGTGCTGTAGCTGGGCGAGTTATTTAGTGTCCGTTCAAGCACATTTCTTGTTCTGGGTTGAAATACAATTCCCAATTTAGCAATTTCATAATTTAGTGGTTTCTGCTATATCAGAGCTATTTGAAATCTATCCCTAAAAGGGTATATAATATTCAAGGTGCACATTGGGTCATTCAGAATAACTTCACACACACCCGCTACTGTGTATTTCCAAGTCTAATTCTGTCACTAAACCCATACCTGTCACCCAGCGCCTAAATACTAGGCCTCAAATTTATATCCTGCTAAATCTCTCGTTAGTGCTGTAGCTGGGCGAGTTATTTAGTGTCCGTTCAAGCACATTTCTTGTTCTGGGTTGAAATACAATTCCCAATTTAGCAATTTCATAATTTAGTGGTTTCTGCTATATCAGAGCTATTTGAAATCTATCCCTAAAAGGGTATATAATATTCAAGGTGCACATTGGGTCATTCAGAATAACTTCACACACACCCGCTACTGTGTATTTCCAAGTCTAATTCTGTCACTAAACCCATACCTGTCACCCAGCGCCTAAATACTAGGCCTCAAATTTATATCCTGCTAAATCTCTCGTTAGTGCTGTAGCTGGGCGAGTTATTTAGTGTCCGTTCAAGCACATTTCTTGTTCTGGGTTGAAATACAATTCCCAATTTAGCAATTTCATAATTTAGTGGTTTCTGCTATATCAGAGCTATTTGAAATCTATCCCTAAAAGGGTATATAATATTCAAGGTGCACATTGGGTCATTCAGAATAACTTCACACACACACGCTTCTGTGCATTTCCAAGTCTAATTCTGTCACTAAATCCATACCGGTCACCCAGCGCCTAAATACTAGGCCTCAAATTTATATCCCGCTGAATTTGAATACAATACATTGGGCCAAATAATATATTTGTTGTTGTGGTGAACCATAACAATGAGAAAAACATCTAGTAAGGGACGCGGACGTGGACATGGTCGTGGTGGTGTTAGTGGACCCTCTGGTGCTGGGAGAGGACGTGGCCGTTCTGCCACATCCACACGTCCTAGTGTACCAACTACCTCAGGTCCCAGTAGCCGCCAGAATTTACAGCGATATATGGTGGGGCCCAATGCCGTTCTAAGGATGGTAAGGCCTGAGCAGGTACAGGCATTAGTCAATTGGGTGGCCGACAGTGGATCCAGCACGTTCACATTATCTCCCACCCAGTCTTCTGCAGAAAGCGCACAGATGGCGCCTGAAAACCAACCCCATCAGTCTGTCACATCACCCCCATGCATACCAGGGAAACTGTCTCAGCCTCAAGTTATGCAGCAGTCTCTTATGCTGTTTGAAGACTCCGCTGGCAGGGTTTCCCAAGGGCATCCACCTAGCCCTTCCCCAGCGGTGAAAGACATAGAATGCACTGACGCACAACCACTTATGTTTCCTGATGATGAGGACATGGGAATACCACCTCAGCATGTCTCTGATGATGACGAAACACAGGTGCCAACTGCTGCGTCTTTCTGCAGTGTGCAGACTGAACAGGAGGTCAGGGATCAAGACTGGGTGGAAGACGATGCAGGGGACGATGAGGTCCTAGACCCCACATGGAATGAAGGTCGTGCCACTGACTTTCACAGTTCGGAGGAAGAGGCAGTGGTGAGACCGAGCCAACAGCGTAGCAAAAGAGGGAGCAGTGGGCAAAAGCAGAACACCCGCCGCCAAGAGACTCCGCCTGCTACTGACCGCCGCCATCTGGGACCGAGCACCCCAAAGGCAGCTTCAAGGAGTTCCCTGGCATGGCACTTCTTCAAACAATGTGCTGACGACAAGACCCGAGTGGTTTGCACGCTGTGCCATCAGAGCCTGAAGCGAGGCATTAACGTTCTGAACCTGAGCACAACCTGCATGACCAGGCACCTGCATGCAAAGCATGAACTGCAGTGGAGTAAACACCTTAAAACCAAGGAAGTCACTCAGGCTCCCCCTGCTACCTCTTCTGCTGCTGCCGCCTCGGCCTATTCTGCTGCTGCCGCCTCGGCCTCTTCCTCCGCCTCTGGAGGAACGTTGGCACCTGCCGCCCAGCAAACAGGGGATGTACCACCAACACCACCACCACCACCTCCGTCACCAAGCGTCTCAACCATGTCACACGCCAGCGTTCAGCTCTCCATCTCACAAACATTTGATAGAAAGCGTAAATTCCCACCTAGCCACCCTCGATCCCTGGCCCTGAATGCCAGCATTTCTAAACTACTGGCCTATGAAATGCTGTCATTTAGGCTGGTGGACACAGACAGCTTCAAACAGCTCATGTCGTTTGCTGTCCCACAGTATGTTGTTCCCAGCCGGCACTACTTCTCCAAGAGAGCCGTGCCTTCCCTGCACAACCAAGTATCCGATAAAATCAAGTGTGCACTGCGCAACGCCATCTGTAGCAAGGTCCACCTAACCACAGATACGTGGACCAGTAAGCACGGCCAGGGACGCTATATCTCCCTAACTGCACACTGGGTAAATGTAGTGGCAGCTGGGCCCCAGGCGGAGAGCTGTTTGGCGCACGTCCTTCCGCCGCCAAGGATCGCAGGGCAACATTCTTTGCCTCCTGTTGCCACCTCCTCCTTCTCGGCTTCCTCCTCCTCTTCTTCCACCTGCTCATCCAGTCAGCCACACACCTTCACCACCAACTTCAGCACAGCCCGGGGTAAACGTCAGCAGGCCATTCTGAAACTCATATGTTTGGGGGACAGGCCCCACACCGCACAGGAGTTGTGGCGGGGTATTGAACAACAGACCGACGAGTGGTTGCTGCCGGTGAGCCTCAAGCCCGGCCTGGTGGTGTGTGATAATGGGCGAAATCTCGTTGCAGCTCTGGGACTAGCCAATTTGACGCACATCCCTTGCTTGGCGCATGTGCTGAATTTGGTGGTGCAGAAGTTCATTCACAACTACCCCGACATGTCAGAGCTGCTGCATAAAGTGCGGGCCGTCTGTTCGCGCTTCCGGCGTTCACATCCTGCTGCTGCTCGCCTGTCTGCGCTACAGCGTAACTTCGGCCTTCCCGCTCACCGCCTCATATGCGACGTGCCCACCAGGTGGAACTCCACCTTTCACATGCTGGACAGACTGTGCGAGCAGCAGCAGGCCATAGTGGAGTTTCAGCTGCAGCACACACGGGTCAGTCGCACTACAGAACAGCACCACTTCACCACCAATGACTGGGCCTCCATGCGAGACCTGTGTGCCCTGTTGCGCTGTTTCGAGTACTCCACCAACATGGCCAGTGGCGATGACACCGTTATCAGCGTTACAATACCACTTCTATGTCTCCTTGAGAAAACACTTAGGGCGATGATGGAAGAGGAGGTGGCCCAGGAGGAGGAGGAGGAGGAGGAGGAAGAGGGGTCATTTTTAGCACTTTCAGGCCAGTCTCTTCGAAGTGACTCAGAGGGAGGTTTTTGGCAACAGCAGAGGCCAGGTACAAATGTGGCCAGCCAGGGCCCACTACTGGAGGACGAGGAGGACGAGGATGAGGAGGAGGTGGAGGAGGATGAGGATGAAGCATGGTCACAGCGGGGTGGCACCCAACGCAGCTCGGGTCCATCACTGGTGCGTGGCTGGGGGGAAAGGCAGGACGATGACGATACGCCTCCCACAGAGGACAGCTTGTCCTTACCCCTGGGCAGCCTGGCACACATGAGCGACTACATGCTGCAGTGCCTGCGCAACGACAGCAGAGTTGCCCACATTTTAACCTGTGCGGACTACTGGGTTGCCACCCTGCTGGATCCACGCTACAAAGACAATGTGCCCACCTTACTTCCTGCACTGGAGCGTGATAGGAAGATGCGCGAGTACAAGCGCACGTTGGTAGACGCGCTACTGAGAGCATTCCCAAATGTCACAGGGGAACAAGTGGAAGCCAAAGGCCAAGGCAGAGGAGGAGCAAGAGGTCGCCAAGGCAGCTGTGTCACGGCCAGCTCCTCTGAGGGCAGGGTTAGCATGGCAGAGATGTGGAAAACTTTTGTCAACACGCCACAGCTAACTGCACCACCACCTGATACGCAACGTGTTAGCAGGAGGCAACATTTCACTAACATGGTGGAACAGTACGTGTGCACACCCCTCCACGTACTGACTGATGGTTCGGCCCCATTCAACTTCTGGGTCTCTAAATTGTCCACGTGGCCAGAGCTAGCCTTTTATGCCTTGGAGGTGCTGGCCTGCCCGGCAGCCAGCGTTTTGTCTGAACGTGTATTCAGCACGGCAGGGGGCGTCATTACAGACAAACGCAGCCGCCTGTCTACAGCCAATGTGGACAAGCTGACGTTCATAAAAATGAACCAGGCATGGATCCCACAGGACCTGTCCGTCCCTTGTCCAGATTAGACATTAACTACCTCCCCATAACCATATATTATTGGACTCCAGGGCACTTCCTCATTCAATCCTATTTTTATTTTCATTTTACCATTATATTGCGAGGCTACCCAAAGTTGAATGAACCTCTCCTCTGCCTGTGTGCTAGGCCTAAATATATGCCAATGGACTGTTGCAGTGGTGGGTGACGTGAAGCCTCATTCTCTGCTATGACATGCAGACTGATTCTCTGCTGTCATGAAGCCAGATTGTCTGTTACGGGACCTCTCTGCTCTGCCTGTGTGCTAGGCCTAAATATATGCCAATGGACTGTTGCAGTGGTGGGTGACGTGAAGCCTCATTCTCTGCTATGACATGCAGACTGATTCTCTGCTGACATGAAGCCAGATTGTCTGTTACGGGACCTCTCTCCTCTGCCTGTGTGCTAGGCCTAAATATATGCCAATGGACTGTTGCAGTGGTGGCTGACGAGAAGCCTCATTCTCTGCTATGACATGCAGACTAATTCTCTGCTGACATGAAGCCAGATTGTCTGTTACGGGACCTCTCTCCTCTGCCTGGGTGCTGGGCCTAAATTTATGACAATGGACTGTTGCAGTGGTGGCTGACGTGAAGCCTGATTCTCTGCTATGACATGCAGACTGATTCTCTGCTGACATGAAGCCAGATCCTCTGTTACGGGACCTCTCTCCTCTGCCTGTGTGTGTGCTGGGCCTAAATATATGCCAATGGACTGTTGCAGTGGTGGCTGACGTGAAGCCTCATTCTCTGCTATGACATGCAGACTGATTCTCTGCTGACATGAAGCCAGATCGTCTGTTACGGGACCTCTCTGCTCTGCCTGTGTGCTAGGCCTAAATATATGCCAATGGACTGTTGCAGTGGTGGGTGACGTGAAGCCTCATTCTCTGCTATGACATGCAGACTGATTCTCTGCTGTCATGAAGCCAGATTGTCTGTTACGGGACCTCTCTGCTCTGCCTGTGTGCTAGGCCTAAATATATGCCAATGGACTGTTGCAGTGGTGGGTGACGTGAAGCCTCATTCTCTGCTATGACATGCAGACTGATTCTCTGCTGACATGAAGCCAGATTGTCTGTTACGGGACCTCTCTCCTCTGCCTGTGTGTGTGCTGGGCCTAAATATATGCCAATGGACTGTTGCAGTGGTGGCTGACGTGAAGCCTCATTCTCTGCTATGACATGCAGACTGATTCTCTGCTGACATGAAGCCAGATTCTCTGTTACGGGACCTCTCTCCTCTGCCTGTGTGTGTGCTGGGCCTAAATATATGCCAATGGACTGTTGCAGTGGTGGCTGACGTGAAGCCTCATTCTCTGCTATGACATGCAGACTGATTCTCTGCTGACATGAAGCCAGATTGTCTGTTACGGGACCTCTCTCCTCTGCCTGTGTGCTAGGCCTAAATATATGCCAATGGACTGTTGCAGTGGTGGCTGACGTGAAGCCTCATTCTCTGCTATGACATGCAGACTAATTCTCTGCTGACATGAAGCCAGATTGTCTGTTACGGGACCTCTCTCCTCTGCCTGGGTGCTGGGCCTAAATTTATGACAATGGACTGTTGCAGTGGTGGCTGACGTGAAGCCTGATTCTCTGCTATGACATGCAGACTGATTCTCTGCTGACATGAAGCCAGATCCTCTGTTACGGGACCTCTCTCCTCTGCCTGTGTGTGTGCTGGGCCTAAATATATGCCAATGGACTGTTGCAGTGGTGGCTGACGTGAAGCCTCATTCTCTGCTATGACATGCAGACTGATTCTCTGCTGACATGAAGCCAGATTCTCTGTTACGGGACCTCTCTCCTCTGCCTGTGTGTGTGCTGGGCCTAAATATATGCCAATGGACTGTTGCAGTGGTGGCTGACGTGAAGCCTCATTCTCTGCTATGACATGCAGACTAATTCTCTGCTGACATGAAGACAGATTCTCTGTTACGGGACCTCCCTCCTCTGCCTGGGTGCTGGGCCTAAATATATGCCAATGGACTGTTGCAGTGGTGGCTGACGTGAAGCCTCATTCTCTGCTATGACATGCAGACTAATTCTCTGCTGACATGAAGACAGATTCTCTGTTACGGGACCTCTCTCCTCTGCCTGGGTGTCGGGGCCTAAATATCTGAGAATGGACTGTTCCAGTGGTGGTTTCAAAGGAAAGGACCGGCACTTCGCTGATGTAGATCACAATGTAGATTTATTCAGTCACATATTCAAAATGGCATAGTGACGCGTTTCAGCACAGATGTGCTTTCATCAGACTGCATAAAACATCTTACACTCCAGCTATTTATACATAAATGAAACACAAAGGAACTGACATCATCAAAGAAGCTCCGCCTCCCTCATTAAATAAAATTCGCATATCAAATAATCGCAATGAAAAATTCGCATTGAAAAATTCGCAATTGAAAATTCGCAACTGAAAATTCGCAATTGAAAATTGAAAATTCGCAATTGAAAATTCGCAACTAAAAATTCGCAACTGAAAATTCGCAATTGAAAATTCGCAAAAAACATATCCACTCTATACTGGCGAAGATTTTCAGTCACATAGTCCATTCTTGCAGTGATTAATCACGCTGAAGAAAAAAAGAAATATATTTATCAGATTGCATAAGGCCGAATGCCTTATAGGAAGCAGGACACATTGTACTCACGATTGAGGCCCCTGGGCTCCATTGTCTGAAGACGATGGATCCAGTAAGCCTCCCTTTTCAATAACAATTTATTTCTGTCACCCCCTCGACGGGGTAATGATACACCTTCAATAATCTGATACCTCAACTGCGAGATGTTGTGTTTTTTATCATAAAAATGAAGGGGTATTGGGAGTAATAAATTCTGTTTACGGATAGTAGATTTGTGTTTACTTAGTCTGTCCTTCATTCTCATTGAGGTTTCCCCCACATATAGTAATCCACATGGACATTTAAGAATGTAAACCACAAATCTACTATCACAAGTGAACGTGCCCCTTATTGGAATATTTTCACCTGAGTGAGGGTGGGAGAAACATGAACCCTTTATAACGCTGGAACAATTGACACAGTTTAAACAAGGAAAAGTGCCCCGTCTAGGTGTAGATAAAGTACTCTGTCCTCTTTCTATTTTATTACTTCCCACATCCGCCCGGACTATTTTATCCCTAATATTTTCTGCCCGTTTATAGCATATCATGGGTGGCCTCTGGAACTCTCCTATCCGTGGATAGGACTTAGATAATATGTGCCAATGTTGATTAACAATAGTCCTAAGGCGCTGGGACCAGGGATGGTATTTAATCACTAAGGGGATCCTTGTTTCTTTCTTAGTTCTATCTGGTGGTGTAATCTCAGCTTTATTACGCTGTATTTTCAATAGATCAGGGGGGTAGCCTCGCTCTCTAAATTTATTGGTCATATCGTCTAATCTTGTTTGACACATATCCCTATCACTAACGATCCGTCTAACCCTCTGGTATTGCCGCCCTGCTTCTTACTAGAATTGTTCCAGTGGTGGGTGACGGGAAGCCAGATTCTCTGCTATGGAACCTCTCTCCAATTGATTTTGGTTAATTTTTATTTATTTAATTTTTATTTTAATTCATTTCCCTATCCACATTTGTTTGCAGGGGATTTACCTACATGTTGCTGCCTTTTGCAGCCCTCTAGCTCTTTCCTGGGCTGTTTTACAGCCTTTTTAGTGCCGAAAAGTTCGGGTCCCCATTGACTTCAATGGGGTTCGGGTTCGGGACTAAGTTCGGATCGGGTTCGGATCCCGAACCCGAACATTTCCGGGATGTTCGGCCGAACTTCTCGAACCCGAACATCCAGGTGTTCGCTCAACTCTAGCTATAACCTGTAATATTATTACACTCCAGTAATACATTCAGGCCCCTCTTGAACTCTTTTAGTGAACTCACCATCACCACCTCCTCAGGAAGAGAGTTCCATAGTCTCACTGCTCTTACCGTAAAGAATCCTCTTCTATGTTTATGTACAAACCTTCTTTCCTCCAGACACAGAGGATGTCCCCTTGTCACAGTCCTGGGGATAAATAGATGATGGGAGAGATCTGTGTAATGACCCTGAATACATAGTTATTAGATCTCCCCTCAGTCGTCTTCTTTCTAAAGTGAATAACCCTAATTTTGATAATCTTTCACGGTACTGTAGTCCACCCATTCCAATTATTATTTTAGTTGCCCTCCTCTGATCGCTTTCCAGCTCTGCTATGTCTGCCTTGTTCACAGGAGCAAATAACTGTACACAGTACTCCATGTGAGGTCTGACTAGCGATTTGTAAAGTGGTAGGACTATGTTCTCATCACGGGCATCTATGCCCCTTTTGATGCAACCCATTATCTTATTGGTCTTGCAGCTGCCTGACACTGGTTTCTACAGCTTAGTTTGCTTTTCACTAAAATTCTTAAGTCCTTTTTGATGTCAGTGTTTCCCAGTGTTTTACCTTTTAGCATGTACGAGTGACTTGCATTATTCCTTCCCATGTGCATAACCTTACATTTTCTGTGTTAAACGTCATCTGCCACTTATCTGCCCAAGCCTCCAATCTATCCAGATCTCTCTGTAGCAGTATACTGTCCTCTACCGCAGAGGCGTACATAGGAATCACTGGGCCCCATAGCAAAAATCTGAATTGGGCTCTTACCCCGCCCACTACCCACCATGGCCCCTCCCACTTCCTGACCTTGCTCCTCCCATACCACACCCCCATTAAATAAATTTATACATGACCTACAGAAACTGTTAGGGGTTTCCTGGGGGTGACCTGTCACATGGGATATCTGCTGCAGCCTGCAGGTCTCCTTATTTGGGGTGCCATGTTAAAGGGAATCTGTCACTAGCAATTTACCCCCAAATTTTTTTTCATGAATCCATGTTTAACAGAGTACCTGTTTTCCATCTGTCTTGTTCTTTTGATTGTGAGTCTTGTCATTTCTTCAAAAAATTGATTCTTATGATATGCAAATGACGCTGTAAGGAGCCCAGAGGGGCGTTATTCTTTCTCCACTGTGCCCAGGAACGCCCCTCTGAAGTGCCGTGCCCGGCTAAATTTGAAAACGAATAACGCCTCCAAGTTCATCTAAATCGCCTCCCAGAGGCGCGGCTAAGTGCTCAACACCCCCCCTCCTCAGCGCCGCGCTCTGCGGCAAACACCCCGATCCTCCTCTCGCCGGCATCCCAAATCCCGCGCAGGTGCAGTGCCGTCAGTCATCTTATCATAGCGCAGGCAATCGCCGGCACTGCGCCTGCGTGGGATTTGGGATGCCGGCGAGAGGAGGATCGGATTTGGGAGGCGATTTAGATGAACTTGGAGGCGTTATTAGTTTTCAAATTTAGCCGGGCACGGCACTTCAGAGGGGCGTTCCTGGGCACAGTGGAGAAAGAATAACGCCCCTCTGGGCTCCTTACAGCGTCATTTACATATCATAAGAATCGATTTTTTGAAGAAATGACAAGACTCACAATCAAAAGAACAAGACAGATGGAAAAAAGGTACTCTGTTAAACATGGATTCATGAAAAAAAATAAAAATAAAAAATTGGTAAATTGCTAGTGACAGTCAGATTCCCTTTAATCGGGACATCTGCTAGATTTTTGGGACCTGTCACATGGGACATCAGCCCATGATGGTTGGGACACTATTTCTGGGGTTCCATGAGTGGTAACTTGTAAGTATCTCTGTACATTGTGGCTTGTGTTCGGAATTTGGAGTAGTCGGCCGGGCCAGGCACTGCTGCAGGGAGTGCAGCAGGCAGTGACACAGCAGGGACCAACGAACAGTACTTCACTTAAAGGGAATCTGTCACTAGCAATGTTGAAAAAAATTTTTTTCATGGATCCATGTTTACTAAAGTACCTTTTTTCCATCTGTGTTCTTCTTTTCCATGTCAGTCTCTTGTCCTTTCTTCTAAAAATCGATTCTTAGGATATGCAAATGACGCTGTAAGGAGCCCAGAGGGGCCCCTCTGAAGTGCCGTGCCCGCCTAAATATGAAAACTACTAACGCCTCCATGTTTAGCTGAATCGCCTCCCAGAGGCGCGGCTAAGTCCTCAACACCCGCCCCCCTCCTCAGCGCCGCGCTCTGCAAACACCCGATCCTCCTCTTGACGGCGTCCCAAATCCCGCGCAGGCGCAGTGCCGCCGATTGCCTGCGCCTGCGCTCTGATAATACGGCTGAGGGCAACAGCTTCAACATCGTCACTGGGCTCGGCGCATGCCCAGTGACGATTTTGAAGCTGTTGCCCTCAGCCATATTATCAGAGCGCAGGCAATCGCCGGCACTGCGCCTGCGCGGGATTTGGGACGCCGACGAGAGGAGGATCGGGTGTTTGCAGAGCGCGGCGCTGAGGAGGGGGGCGGGTGTTGAGGACTTAGCGATTCAGCTAAACATGGAGGCGCGGGGGGGGGGGGGGGGGGGGCGCGGCGATTGCGGAAGATGAGTTGATTGATGTTGGGGCTGGGCCCTGGGGAGAAAAGCAGCCGCATAGCCGGCTGCAGGTCATGAGTGGGCGGGGCCAAATAGTGTGGGCGGGGCCTTATCTGCGCTACGGGCCCCCCAGTGCCGCGGGCCCCATAGCAGTGGCGTGGTCTGCCTCTATGGGCGGTACGCCACTGCTCTACCGTGTTAATTACTTTACACAGTTAAGTGTCATCCGCAAAAATCAGCAATTTTTTTTATTTTACTGTGCAAGCCTTCTGCAAGATTATTAATAAATATATTGAAGATAATAGGGCCCAATACTGACCCCTGGTGTGCTTACTGATAACTGGTGTTGTTCCAAAACCATTTGTTGGCCACAGCATCTATATCTCCTGCCTTGCACCTAAATCAAACTCAACACCAAGAGCACCCCAACTACCATCAGGCAGGAGCCCCAACATCAGGGTGCATTGGCCCTAGTCCATAAGTGTGATAATTGCCACTTTGGTTTATGAAATAAACCATTACTACTCCCATCCTCTGCTCCTCTTTTGCCACAGCACATTAACGTATATGAAATAAACCCTGTTGGCAACTGAGTAGCTCCAAGGACAGATCTAAATAGGGATGTCTTCTGCTGGATCTTTGGGTCCTTTTGTTTTGTCAGAAGCCTGTGATCCTGGATCCTCTGTTCCTCAGGTGGACCAATTTTACTCAAAAAAGGCTGCAGGAGAAAGAGGGGATTTGTGTAGAAAATTTACAGAGCCAAGTTTCAAGTCATTTTTTTCCTCTTGCGAGTGGATTTAGACTTTGATACCATATACAGGGTAACATTTCAGACTGTACATAATATGAATTGATACGAACATTGGTGGAGGTGTATGACCTCTCGGATAGTAATTTGCAGGTGCACAACACTTAGGCTACTTTCACACTAGCGTTTCTAATTTCCGGTATTGAGATCCGTCATAGGGTCTCAATACCGGAAAAAAAAAAACCGCTTCCGTTTTGTCCCAATTCATTGTCAATGGGGACAATATGTAACTGAACAGAACGGAATGCCCAAAAATGCATTCCGTACCGTTTGGTTGCATTCTCATACAAGAGAGCAAACGGCAGCATGCTGCAGTTTTCTTTCCGTCATGGGATGTGGAGCAAGACGGATCCGACATGACCCACAATGCAAGTCAATGGGGACGGATCTGTTTTCTCTGACACAATCGGACACAATAAAAAACGGATCTGTCCTCTATTGACTTTCAGTGGAGTTCATAACGGATCCATCTTGGTAATACAGATAATACAACCAGATCTGTTCATAAGGGATGCAGATTGTTGTATTGTGCAAAACCCTGCCGGATCCAGCAAAAACGCTTGTGTGAAAGTCGTCTTAGATGTAAATGATGGCTTATGCTGCTTCCAGAGGACATTATGCTAAAACAATTGCAGAATGACCTAAAAAAAAAAAAAAAATCGCTCAATTCCTGTAGTAAATTGCGTAGTTTAGGCATATGGGAGCACAAAATGTACTGGGTAGAAGTCACTTTGAAGGATTGCGTTATAAACTAGGTGTGAAGTCTTCATCTTCTTCATGTCACAGTAAACATTGACATTCTCTGTGTTATTTCTTCTGCCTCTTAAGTGTCCACTTCTTATAAATGAATTATTCTTGAAAGGAAGAGAGTACTTCATTATACAAACAAAATACCAGTTGCTTTTTTTTTTTTTCGAGATTAGGGAACATATGGAGTGAAAGGAAAGTATAATGGAATATATAAAATAGCATCTTTATCCCAGTGATTAAGGTTCCAGAAGAATTACAGGGCTAGTAAAATATTATCCTGCCCAAACCAGAGATTGGAACGTCTAATGCCTTTTATTGTTTTAACTCAGGTTTCAATGTTACAGCAACCTTTTTTGGTAGGTGGCAAAGCAAGCTTCTGTGACGTCAGTAAGTATACTTACTGATGACCAAGCTTGGATTTGAAACATCTGCAGAGACCAGGCACTTTCATTATGCCATGACGATATAAAAACCATTGTATGTTTTTCATTCCTTTTCATTACCCTCCTTAGAATCATTCAATTTTAGAACTTGTATGAGTTTCTTCAAGTTAGTATATTGTGAATGGAAATTGAACTCCGCAGAGAATATTTTATAATGGAATTTCTAACCTCTTAGTTCTCACAAATTCTAGAACAGCTGAATCTACAATTTTTTTTTAAAAAGTCTACTTTTAATATACACCGTACATAGGTTCGTTACGAACTTTAGGATTTTTTGAACCCGGACCCGAAGTCAAACATTTTGGTAAAAGTTTGGGTCCGAGTTCGGTGTTCGGCGATTTAATGGCGCTTTTTGAAAGGCTGCAGAGCATGGCTGTGATTGGCCGGTGCATCATGTGACCCAGCCTCTATATAAGCTGGAGTCACGTAGCGCTGCACGTCACTCTGCTCTGATTAGTGTAGGGATAGGTTGCTGCTGCTGTGAGGGAGAGAATAGGAAAGAATCTATCTGTTATCAGAACTTGTTGTCATCTCTGCGATCTACAGCAATTTTTTTGGTGGGTGCAGTGCAACATTTTTGTACCCTGCCCTGAGCCCAGTGACACAGAAAAATAAGTTTTATCCGTCTGTTAGTTAGGTGGGCATTTTGTGCAAGTTCAGTGCACCAGCACTGCATATGTGCCAGGGACAATCATTTAACCCTGTTCTTTTAGTTCAGTGGGCAACATATACCTATTTTTTAAGTGCACCTGCACTGCATATGTGCCAGGGGATGGGAAAATAATATAGGGAATCGTTCTGTGAGTTCAGGGACCCAGGGGGTGACATATTCAATTTTTTTTCTGTGAAGTACAATCCAAGTAAATCCATCTGTTAGATTCTGTGGGGACAAATTATAATGTTTTTGCTAAAAAGTCCATTTGTGCCCTGCAGTGCATTTGTGATAAATCAGTAAATCCATCTGTTTAATACCAGTCCAATACAAGCGTTAAATACTGCTGTTATTTTGTGGTTTTAAAAAAAACACAATTTTGTGCAAGACACTTCATTTGTGGCCTTTGCTGCATTTCTGACAGTCCAATACAACCAGTCAATACTGCTGTTATATTCTGGTTTTAAAAATACACCCATTTTGTTGAAGATACTACAGTTGCGGCCTTTGCTGCATATCTGACAGTCCAATACAAGCGCAAAATACTGCTGTTAAATTTTGTTTTTGAAAAAAACACCCATTTTGTGCAAGATACTACATTTGCGGCCTTTGCTGCATTTCTGACAGTCCAATACAAGCGTTAAATACTGCAGTTATATTCTGGTTTTAAAAAAACACCCATTTTGTGCAAGATACTACATTTGTGGCCTTTGCTGCATTTCTGACAGTCCAATACAACCAGTCAATACTCCTGTTACATTGTTTATTTTTGTGACCGTGAAGTAATTGTATTAAATTCGCCTGTCACACCATTGTGTGATCAAGAAATTTTTCCTCTTTATGACACCGGCACAGCCTTACTGTCAGTGAACTTAATTGTTGACTATTGGCGGTTACATTGTCGCCTGACATAAACCATCTGTTAATTTGGTGGGTGAACGCAAAAAATAAGGAGAGAGTCAAATAATGGACGTGGCCCTGGTCATGGTGCTGCTGGTGTTGGTGGAGCTCATGTTGCAGGGAGAGGACGTGGTAGATCTGTGCCAGCTACACGCACAAGTGAAACACCTTTCTCAGGTGCGAGTAGGCCACAGAACCTTCCGCGTTATTTGGTAGAGCTGAATGCGGCTCTACGAATGGTGAGGCCAGAACAAGTACAGGCGATAGTAGATTGGGTTGAGGACATGGAAAGACCACCGCAGCACGTCTCTGATGATGACGAAACATAGTTGCCAACTGCTGCGGATTTCTGCAGTCTGCAGACCGAAAAGGAAGGCAGGGGTAAAGACTGGGTGGAAGATGATGTGGAGGATTATAAGGTACAAGACCCCACTTGGAACTAAGGTCATGCGAGTGGCATGTGCATTTTGGAGGAAGAGGCGGTGGTCGCACAGAGGCACCAGCGCAGCAAAAGAGGGAGCAGGGTGCAAAAGCGTCTGTTACATTCTTGGGTGAAATTTTACCATTTTTGCAGTGAATAAACCCCTGCTCTGCATAGGTGACAGGGAACTAAATTTAAAATAAATCGTCTGTTACATTCTCAGGTGACATTTTACCATTTTTGACGTATACAAAACCCTGCTCTGCATAGGTGACAGGGACCTAATTTTTGTAAAATCGTCTGTTCAATGGGTGGGTGACATGAACCCAGTTTTGTTGTGAATAAACCGCTGCTCTGCATAGTTGACAGGGACCGAAATAAAAAAAAATCGTCTATTCCATTGGAGGGTGACATTAACCCATTTTTGCAGTTGAAAAATCCCTGCTCTGGGTAGGTGACAGTGACTTTCTAAAATTTGTCTTTAATTGACGTGCGCCCCCTCCTTTCATTCGATCCTTCCGCTTTAATAACTTGTCCCACATTTCCGCCCGATCACATTTCAGCCATTGACCACCCTTGGATGTGGTATCCCTTTCTCAGGCTCCCTCTCCGGCATGGAACCCTGATTCCCCGTTACCCGTGATCACCATGGTAGGCGCATAAAAGAACATTGAAAGTTGATAGGGAAGATATCCAATTGGATCAAGGCCGTCACGGGGACGTGCGATCAGGCAGAAATTATCTAGAGTCAACAAAGCAGTAGCAGGGCCTCTCCTGTCTAACGTTTCCTAATCCAATATACTGCAGTGACATTCCCTTTAATTTTTTATTAATAATTCCAATAACAGGGCATCTTAAGAGTCCTGTATTGTTATTTATCGTCACTACCTCTCCGAGTTGGGAGTGGGTAGTTGACGCGCGACAACTCCTTTACTTGGATGCTTCTGCTTTAATAACTTGTCCCACATTTCCGCTCAATCACATTTCAGCCATTGACATCCCTTGCATGTGGTATCCCTTTCTCAGGTTGCCTCTCCGGCATGGAACCCTGATTCCTCGTTACCCGTGATCACCATGGTAGGCGCATAAAAGAACATCGAAAGCTGATAGGGAAGATATCCAATTGGATTGTGGACATCACAGGGACGTGCAACATGGTGGAGCAGTATGTGTGCACACACCTACACGTACTGACTGATGGGTCTACCCCCTTCAACTTCTGAGTCTCCAAATTGGGCACATGGCCCGAGCTTGCCCTTTATGCCTTGGAGGTGCTGGCCTGCCCTGCAGCCAGTGTATTGTCTGAACGTTTGTTTAGCACGGCAGGAGGGGGTTATCAAAGAGAAGCGCAGCCGCCTGTCCACCACCAATGTAGACAAGCTCACGCTCATTAAAATTAACCAGGCAGGGATCCCACAAGACTTGTCCGTACCTTGTGCAGAATAGACATGTATACCGGCCTCACCCAGCCATTGTTGTACTCCAGCGCTCTTTCTCTTTGTTTTATTTTTTATATTTCCCAATGTTTTGGGGTCTACCCAAATTTGAAAAAAAAAAATGAAATAATAAAATAAAAAATAAAACAAAAAAACAGTGGCTACCTCCTCCACCACCGCTTCCACCTACACCGCCACATCCACCGCCTCCTCAACCTCCTACTCCATATGGACCTCCTCCTCCTAGATCAAGATTTTTATTTTTTATTTTTACTTACTTTATTCATTTCATTATCCACATTTGTTTGCCTAGCACTTACCATGCTCTTAACCACATTTATCTGCCTTTTGCAGCCCTCTAGCCCTTTCCATGACTTTTTTTTAGACCCATTTTAGTGCTCCAAAGTTCTGGTCCCCATTGACTTCAATGGGGTTCGGGGGTCAAGTTCGGGTTCCGAACTCGAACTTTTTTGTGAAGTTTAGCCGAACCTGTCGAACCCGAACATCCAGGTGTCCGCTCAACTCTAACCGCACAGAGCTACTCAGAGGATTGCATATCCATTATATTTGGGAAGACTAATTGTTAGGACTGGTTATGAGTGAAATACCCCAGACCTTGGAGCATCTGCAAATGCTGCGTTTTATATGTAATTCTATGTATTTTTAATGTAGTGGCCATGTGTTCCAGCAGAGGTTGACAATGGTTGGCAGGAACAGGGCTAACCAAACTGCTCCTTCCCTCTTGGTAGAAGTGGGCTGGTCTTGTTGCCTGCTAGGAGGGGTAGTTCCGGACTAGTGAAAGAGAGTCCTCCTTCTGATAGTGGAGGAGTGAGGAAGGACATTCAGAGCTCCTACTCCCAGGAACAGTATCTTATCCCCCTATGAGACCAACACTACAGGGAGAAATTCAGGAACCAGCTATTCTTCTTGTGTGACACCAACACTCCAGAGAGATCAGCAAATTCTTCTTCAAGAAACCATCTGTGTGAGAAGACAGCACAGTGATCAGCGCAATACAGCTTTACAGACACTGCTGCAAGGTGAGGGACAACAGCTCAGACACCACCACCTACCTAAGCCATCGCTAGGCCAGACTAACATCAAGCCTGTATTACAGTGGGCACCTATATCCACAAGTGTTTGCTAGTGCCAACCTATTGCCATCCAACCTGCCACCATACCTCCTTAATTGGTAATAGAGAAACTGAACTTTGCATTTATTGCTGCTGAATGTTACAGACTGTTAAACATTTACTTAAGAGACTGTAATACCTTTACTTCTGGCCTGATTTTTAAAACTAGTGGTGACTCTAGGAACAATATATAGGGGGGCACATAAGATACCACAGTCAAAAATTGGGGGCACTAATAATTTTCACCACTTAATCATACTACTGAAAAAAACTAAATAAGTATTGTAGGAAGGCGCAAGGGTCCGTCGTTGACGGAAGGTATGTGTCACCTAGGTTCCTGGCCTCGGTGAAGTAACAGTCGGTATTTTGAGGTGTCAGCAGCAGCTAATGCTGATTGACACATTGCAATTTTAGTATGGCTGTATAGCTGATCAGGAAAGGCTCTTACTGGGAGTAGTCAAAGTGATGGGTGGGTGACTACTCCCCACGTTCAAGGCCGGGTCTTGACTGGCCTATAAAAATCCCAGCCAGCAGTGTCAGCTGGGAGTGATTACCTTTCTCTGACAGAGGAGCTCTGGCAATCGCTGGTGTGGGAACTGAGCCCTGTGCTGGGCTGAAAAGCTAAGACCTGTGTGTTGAGAGAGCAGGCCACCTAAAGCACGCATTTTGACTGCTGGAGGCAGAACCACCAACGTTTTTTTGTTATGCACGAACTTTCAACTTGGTGTGACCAAACACCAACCTTGCAAAGAGTGTTTTTTGTTTGACCTTATGTGTGAATAAACATGGACATTTGAATTACGAACTAGTACTTTGCCTCTGTACTGCACCCACTTATCCCAACTATCAGAGCGAATCCCCACAATTGGTGGAGGATGCTGGCTTTGCAGTGAGGCTGGCGTTAAGGCCGAAATATTTTAGTTTTTCCGGGCACGGTTGTATGTCTTACATCAAACCAGCGGGATTACTTACAACCCATGTCCCTCGAAATAATGGAAGCTGTCGTGAAAGCCCTCGTGGAAGCTAACCTTCAACAGCGGGAAGCCAATAGGCAACAGCAGGAAACAAACCAGCTGATGTTACAACATGTGATGGCTTTATAAGCAGCAAGAGCATCCCAGAGCGTCCACGTTGCACGGAAAGTGGTCCGTGCAGCTATCCTCAAGATGACCCCCGCAGACGACGTCGAGACCTATTTGGCGATCTTCGAGAAGGTAGCCGTGAGAGAGAAGCTACCCTGGGAGCAATTGGCTGAGGTCGTCGCTCCGTTCCTGGCGTCTGGACCCCAGCAGGTGTATTTTGACTTACCGGATAATCATGCGGCTGATTACCCGACAGTAAAGGGTGAGATCCTGGCGAGACTGGAGGTGAATATATTAGTCCGGGCCCAGCGGGTGCATCAGTGGGAGTTTAACTCGGCTGAGCCCAGGAGGCCCCAGTATTATACCCTATTACACCTGTTGCAAAAATCGCTACAACCTGACGTGCTGAGTCCCACTGCTATGTTGGACCGTCTGTTGGTTCTGGAGGGCTTTGTCGTGCCCTCTCCAGCACTGGATTGGCCAGGTGTCTCCTGGTAATGCCCTTTAGATGATGGACCTGGTGGATTGCTATGAGGCTACCAGGCATTTGAAAGGGTGTTCGTTTGGGAGAGGGGCAGCCAAACCGCAGCGATCTCCATCCCAGACCCAGAGACGTGTGCCAACCAAGCCCGCTTAGGGTGTACCCCCCGTAGACCCGGCTCCTATAGTATGCTGGTGGTGTCAGGAGCCTGGCCATGTAAGGGCCGACTGTCCCCATCGTGGCGAACCCATGGAGACTAACTATGGATACCGCAACTCGTTGTACGCCAGGAAGCTGGGTGCATCAGGTATCCCAGAGACTATAGACAATAACAAAGTGTGCCAGGTAGAAGTGGGAGACACTCTGGCAGTGGCTTTGTTGTACTCAGGGAGTCTGGTGTCCTTGGTAAGAGCTACCCTGGTGCGGTCCAACGAGCATACTGGCTGAAAAATCAGGGTCGTGTGAATACATGGAGATTTAAAGGACTATCCCACCTCCCTGGTGTCTCTATCCACGGGAGGCAGCAAGTGGACCCACGAGATGGCCATTGCCAGCTGTGAGTTGTTAATGCCCCTGAGTAAGGGGTAACTTGAGCAGAGTGGCCTGGCTCGGACGGAAGGCCAGAACCCTGAGAACCCGAGGCCTAAGGGCCAGCGGTAGGGGTGACTGCCACTTCGGTGGAAGAGGGGGAGACAACCTCGCTGAGTGTGTTGGTAGGTGACGTTGAGGACTTGCTGCCGGGTCCTGAATTGGCAGACCTCAATCTCTCCGAAGAAAATTTCAGAACCGCACAACACCGGGACACAACCTTATCCCGGGCCTGGGAGAATGTGGTAATAATTGATGGTGAACCACAAAAACCTGGGGTCGAGTTGATGTTTCCGCGTTTTGTTGTTCACCAGGAAATGCTGTATCGGGTAGACCAACTACAGGGTGAGCATATTGAACAGCTGGTGGTGCCCAAGGCTTATCGCAAGCTCATATTGGAGCTTGCCCACCAACATGTTCTTGGGGGTCACTTGCGGTGGCAGAAAGTGCAGGACCGGATACTACAGCGGTTTTACTGGCCCAGTGTGTTCAGAGAGGTAGAAAAGTTTTGTCCAACATCCCAGATAAAGAGCCCACAGCCACATTTTCAGAGCCCCCTGGTGCCTCTCCCGATTATCGAGGTGAATCGCTATGGTTCTCATAGGTCCAGTAACGAAGTCCGCTAGGGGGCACCAACGCATCTTGGTCGTCCTCGACTATGCCACTCGGTACCGGGAGGCGGTGCCACTGCGACATACATCAGTCAAACTCATAGCTAAGGAGTTAATGGAGATGTTTTCCTGAATGGGACTACCTAAAGAGGTTCTGACTTACCAAGGGACCCCTTTTATGTCCAAGGTCATGAGGGAACTCTGTAGGTTGCTCCACATAAAACAGCTACGGACGTCCGTGTATCATCCACAAACGGATGGCCTTTTAGACAGATTTAATCAAATATTAAAAAACATGTTAAAAAGAGTAGTGTCTAAGGATGGGAGGGACTAGGACCTTCTTCTGCCCTGTCTCATGTTCACAGTGCGAGAGGTGCCCCACTGGGTTCTCGCCCTTTGAACTGCTATATGGCAGATACCCTCGCAGACCTAAAGCTTGCATTTTGACTGCTAGAGGCAGAACCGCCGACAAGGTGATATTTTTTGTTATGCACGAACTTTCAACAAAGACCAACCTTGCAAAGAGTGTTTTTTGTTTGACCTTATGTGTGAATAAACACGGACATTTGAATTACGAACTTGTACTTTGCCTCTGTACTGCACCCGCTTATCCCAACTACCAGAGCAAATCCCTACAGTATATATAAGTAAGATTACAAAATGTGAGAGTATTGTGGTATGCAGGGATACCTTTTTATTGTACTAACCTAATACTTAAAAGACAAGCTTTCAAGAGTTTTCCTTTCTTCCTCAGTATTGCTTCAGACCTGAGAAAGAGAGAAACACTGTCGAAAACTTTTCTTTATAGTTTAAAGCAGTTTCAGCAAACACCAGGGCTTTGTAAATAATCCCATATGTTAAACATGTCATTAAAGAAGACCAATGAACAGACGCTCACAGGCTTATTCACAAAAGGGTAAAGAGTTTGGAGAAGCGAACAATCTACAGGGGTGTCAAACTCAAATGCATCGGGGGCCGCATCAGCAGTTTGGTCACCCTCAAAGGGCCGGTTGTATCTGTAGGACTATGTGTCCACTCACTGTATAATCGTATCTCTAATAGTTAATGGTTACCGTATGTATATAATCGCATAAGGAGCGCTGACAGTGGCGTTGCTAGGGCTGGTGTCACCCGGTGCAGTAGAAAATGGTGTCACCCCCCAAGCCCCCCCCCTAGTAGTTATTAACCCCTTTGAGCAGTCCCCTGCTGGGACTGCTGAAAGGGGTTAATTATAACTACTATGGGAGCAAAAGAGGGAATAAATAACTACACTGAAGAGGGGACTGAAAGGGGTTAATAAATACTGTTAAGGAGGGACTGCTGAAAGAGATTAATAACTACTGTGAAGGGGCTTCACAGTAGTTATTAACCCCTTTCAGCAGCCCCCTTCACAGTAGTTATTAACCCCTTTCAGCAGTCCCCCTTCACAGTAGTTATTAACCCCTTTCAGCAGCCCCCTCTTCATAGTTATTTCCCCCTTTCAGCAGTCCCCCTTCACAGTAGTTATTAACCCCAGCAGTCCCCCCTTCATTGAAGGGGGACTGCTGAGTTTAATAAATACTGTGAAAACTGCTGAAAGGGGTTAACTACTGTGAAGGGGCTTCACAGTAGTTATTAACCCCTTTTTCAGTAGTCCCCCATTCACAGTATTTATTAACCCCTTTCAGTCCCCTCTTCAGTGTAGCTAATTATTCCCCCCTTTGCTCCCACAGTAGTTATAATTAACCCCTTTCAGCAGCGCCAGCCCAGTAGCCATTTACATACGGTCTTTCCCCCCTTTCAAGTTTCACAATCACCAGCCTTCACCTTTTTATTATCATTATCACTTACACTCGATACAGGAGCCGGGAGGATCAGCTGTGAGGGAGGCGGTACTTACATCTACAAGCGCTCGCCGAGAGGAGGGAGGAGGCAGGCTGGGAGGATGGGCGCTGGCAGTGTGAGTCATACAACATGCGCCCACGCCGCCTGCTTCATTCATAAAGTGGGCGGCGCAGGCGCGTGACGTATGACTCACACTGCCAGCGCCCATCCTCCCAGCCTGCCTCCTCCCTCCTCTCGGCGAGCGCTTGTAGATGTAAGTACCGCCTCCCTCACAGCTGATCCTCCCGGCTCCTGTATCGGGTGTAAGTGATAATGATAATAAAAAGGCTGGTGGCCGGCGGCGGCTACGCGGGCCACATGACAAGGTCTGGCGGGCCAGATTCGGCCCGCGGGCCTTGTGTTTGACACCCGTGATCTAGGACAACATAAGTGAATATGAAAGTGAGCTGAATTGGAGATTTTTTTTCAAATCAGCTATGTTGTCCTATATTGTTCACTTCTTTTGACTTCTCCAAACTCTTCACCTTTTGTGAAATAACCATGGGGGTGTTGTTGGTGTGTGCAACTAATACAACTTAATCTGCTTGTAACGCAGAATGCGGTAGTCAGGGGTGCGTATAGCGCAGAGTGCGACTGTCAGGGGTGCGTGTGATTTAGGATGCACTGGTAAGGGGTGCTTGTAACGCAAGGTGTGCTATTCAGGGGTTCATGTAACGCAGGGGGCGCTGGTCAGCGGTGCATATAACGCAGGAGGCGCTGGTCAGGGGTGCATGTAATGCAGGGGAGCAGGTCAGGGGTGCATCGCAGATGGAAAAGGTACTTACAGTTCTGATGTGCTCTGTCCTCGTGCCTTCTTCCTCTAGGCGTGGTGGCGGGAGGGGGGGCACGCAATGAAGTTTTCCTGTTGTTAAATCCCCAAGTCGCATTATTTTCTGCCTCTGCAGGTCCTGCTAGGCAATAATACACAGGCAGCCAATGGCAGTGCTGCCCTCTCCCTCCCAGCCAATAGCAGCTGAGTTGGGTAAGGGAAGATTCACTTGGTTGCCGACTGCCGAGGAGCCCGTAGTGAAGCGGTTGGGCAGCATAGGCAGTACTTTCAGTTTGGCAAAACTGACAGATCGCCGCTGTACTAGCGGCGGCGGTGGCCAGCGTTTTAAAGGGGAATCAGAGTAGGGGAACGTGGGGGGGCAAGGAATAACCTGGGGGGGGGGGGGCAATTGCCTATGTCTGGATGTCTGTGACGCCTATGTCTGGATGTCAGACCCCCACCAATATGATCTTGATGACCCATCCTGAATATAAGTCATCAATATTTGTAACCCAGACAACTCTTTTAAGTAACTTTTACATATGATCATTCATTGTAGATCTGGTCAGCTGTTTACACCGAGCAGTGATCGAGTATGATCGCTCATAGGAACGGTCGTTCGACCTGCATAAAAGTTCAACATCTGTACCATTTCAGTATAAGAGCACAGTAAACCTGCCTGAGGTATAACTGATAGTAAGCAGAACTACGAATGCAGCTCAGGATTATAATACAACTGGTAATTTACGCTTAATACATGATGAATCCATTACTGGTGATCATATATATACTGTACAGTCGTGGACAAAAGTTTTGAGACTGACTCAAAATTTGGTTTTCACAAAGTTTGCTGCTTCGGTGTTTCAGATGTTTCTGAGATATGCTGATATACAATTCCAAGCATTTAGGCTAGTTTCACACTAGCGGCAGGACGGATCCGACAGGCTGTTCACCATGTCGGATCCATCCTGCGGCTATTTCGCCGTGCCCGCGGACCGCCGCTCCGTCCCCATTGACTACAATGGGGACGGGGGCGGAGCTCCGGCGCAGCACGGCGGTGCACGGAGAAAGCCGCCGGACTAAAAAGCCTGACATGCAGTAATTTTAGTCCAGCGGCCTTTCTCCGTGCAGCGCCGTGCAGCGCCGTGCAGCGCCGTGCTGCGCCGTGCTGCGCCGGAGCTCCGCCCCCGTCCCCATTGTAGTCAATGGGGACGGAGCGGCGGTCCGCGGGCACGGCGAAATAGCCGCAGGACGGATCCGACATGGTGAACAGCCTGTCGGATCCGTCCTGCCGCAAGTGTGAAAGTAGCCTTACATAGTAACACAGGCCGAAAAAAGACATTTGTCCATCCAGTTCGGCCTGTCATCCTGCAAGTTGATCCAGAGGGAGGCAAAAAAAAAAAACTGTGAGTTAGAAGCCAATTTTCCCCACTTTAGGGGAATAAAGAATTCCTTCCCGACTCCAATCAGGCAATCAGAATAACTCCCTGGATCAACGACCCCTCTCTAGTAGCTATAGCCTGTAATATTATTACACTCCAGAAATACATCCAGGCCCCTCTTGAATTCCTTTATTGTACTCACCATCACCACCTCCTCAGGCAGAGAGTTCCATAGTCTCACTGCTCTTACCGCAAAGAATCCTCTTCTATGTTTGTGTACAAACCTCCTTTCCTCCAGACGCAGAGGATGTCCCCTCGTCACAGTCACAGTCCTGGGGATAAATAGATGATGGGAGAGATCTCTGTACTGACCCCTGATATATTTATACATATTAATTAGATCTCCCCTCAGTCGTCTTTTTTCTAAAGTGAATAACCCTAATTTTGATAATCTTTCAAGGTACTGTAGTTGCCCCATTCCAGTTTTTACTTTAGTTGCCCTCCTCTGGACCCTCTCCAGCTCTGCTATGTCTGCCTTGTTCACAGGAGCTTAGAACTGTACACAGTACTCCATGTGTGGTCTGACTAGCGATTTGTAAAGTGGTAGGACTATGTTCTTATCATGGGCATCTATGCCCCTTTAGATGCAACCCATTATCTTATTGGCCTTAGCAGCAGCTGCCTGACACTGGTTTTTGCAGCTTAGTTTGCTGTTTATTCATGAGTTTCAAATACATCATGCCTATGCGGGAACTCATTATTTCCAGCATTGACCCTTCTTTTTCACCCAGCATGCTAGATATCAATTTCTAGGCACATTCTATCTATAAGAAGTGCTTATAGTTGACAATTTATGTTTTTCTTTTGTTTACTTGCCTTTTGAGAATTAAGATCTGGGAAGCTTCCTGGTCATGGACCCATAATTTCAATGTTTTGTTCACCGAGCCACTTAGTTATCACCTTGTGACATGGTGCTCCATCATGCTGGAAAAAGCATTGTTCATGACCAAATTGCTCCTTGATTGTTGGGGGAGGTTGTTGTTAGAGAATGTTTTGATCTCATTCTTTATTCATGGCAGTGTTCTTAGGCATAATTGTAAGCCCAGTGCCTTGCTTCAGAAGCAACCCCACACATGACTGGTCTCAGGATGCTTTACAGTTGATATGACATAGGACTGTGAGGGCAATTACCCCTGCGTCTATGATTATGGGTTCCAAATTCAAATAGCGTATGTGCACAGAGAAGGCTGATGCAAACACAGTGGCTGTAATCAGTAATCTACTTTATTGTAAATTAGCAGACAATCGTATACCATGATTATTGGTAGACGCCCAACAGCCGTGCATCACATAAAACCACAAAGACAGAAGTAACAAAACATCTTTATCAGAAAAGAGGATGTGAACTTAGAGCAGCAGAAGCTTGTATTTCTGAAAATAGAACAGGGGGGGAGGTTGTCAGCTGATCCCCCCCCCCCCCTGTGCCTGCAAAGAGTGGACATTTCAACTAACATTTTATTAACCTCTAATTGAACGCTGGTTCAAATAGATATAGGATATACAAGATGGAGTTCTAAGAACAAGGTACTTCAGAACAAGCTAAACTTATTTTGCCTTAACAGGATTCCCTTCAGGGGGAACAGTATCACAGATACTCTCAATAATCTCAATATTGTTTCCCCTTCTTACAAACTTTATTAATAAACATATCTATGTCGGAATGGGGTATTTTAAAGGTTACAGGAGTAAGCCGAGTGATTGCACATAAACCAGTGACATTTCTGAGCAACCACTTGTATGCCTTATGCCCATAGACCAGGAATATATCTTCTGGGACTGCAACCACTGTACTATTAAACAACAGAGTTACGGTATTTATTTGGCCAGTAGGACACCTTCTGCCAGTTTTGGTCTTTTTTTCCTGACCCTCTGAGGAGTTAGAGATTATTCAAGCAATTAAATCAACTAAAGTACGGTTGTTGCAGGCCAAATTCTAACCCTTTACAAGATCTATACCAACACACTGCACCAGGCTGTTCGGGTTAGAGTCATTGCAGCCGAATTTGTCATAATGACTAAAAGACATACCTTTCGACTGTATTTGCAAACAATACCAGTGTATCAAACCTGGAAAACATGACACATTGCACCACATGTTATCGTTCCAGGGCGTAGAGCTATAATCAACTGGTGGCCCTGATCTGTTTACTATCAGCCAGGGGAGCTCAGCCTATCCTGCAATGGGTGAGGTACCTCCCTGTTTTTAGTTTGGACTTAACCTGCTTCATGCCTGTGAAAAAGATAGTAGAGTTGGCCAGTTCAGTCAATTCAGAAAAACTGAGGGGCACGGCAAAATAGGGCATACTGGCTGAACTCACAGGAAAGTGAGTACAGATCTAACAGTCTCTCAATTTTTTAATTTCATTCATTCCTTCAAACAGCACCTGATGGTGCTGTATCAAAGCATCGTCCCATTCATCATTCAGTGGATGAAACACTGCTGATACGCTCAGGGTCAGAGTCACTGTCAGCAGAAGGACCTTTATCCTGTGGTTCCAAGACTTTCTTGCAGTGAGAAGCGTGTATCCAGTTGGGTTTTTCTTCAACCTTTACAGCGTTGTGGATCGTCAACAGTACTTGAAAGGGACCATCGAATCTTGGAACTAGTCCTTTTCTCACATGCATTTTTATCACCACCCAGTCTCCAGGCGGAAAGTTGTGAGTTCCTTCTACTGAGTCAGGATCTGGAAGTGAATCAAACACCTGTTTATGGTGTATTCTAGCCTTTTTGTTAGGGCCTGTATGTAACTAGTCATTATTCATCTGCAGCTGCCGGGGGAAGTACAACCCTAACCTGGGGGCACTTCCAAACAGGATCTCAAATGAGGACAACCCTGCCCTCTTATTTGGGGTAGTCCTTACTGAATATAGAGCCAGAGGCAAGCACTCTGTCCAGGGCATCTGGATCTCCCGCATGGCCTTTTATCCGTTCAAGTGCTCAACTTGGAAAGCTTGGATCACCCTTAATGCTTGCATAAGTTCCCTCATCACTTCAACTGTGAAATAAGAACCTCTATCTGACTCAAAAACTTCAGGAACACCATACCTGCATATCAGTTCACTGATCAGTTTCTTTGCCGTATTTTTGGCATTTGCTTTGCCTATTGGGAAGGCTTCCGGTCAACCTGAAAAGAGATCAACACACACGAGAACGAATTTATACACTCCTACCTTTGGTAGTTGTATATAGTCTATCTGCAGTCTCTGAAACGGGTAAAGTGACCTGGGGGTGTGCTTGCTTGGAGTCTTTACCACTTGACTGGGGTTATTCAGTGTACAGACCATACAGCCATGTGTGAATCAAGCAGCTACTGTAGAAAACCCTGGAGCAATACACCCTGCATTCACCACACTTACCATGGAACCTTTCGATAGGTGAGTGGGCCCGTGGGCCTCCTGAGCCATAGTTGGGTACAGAGAGCGTGGTAGACAAATTTTGTCCTTGTTTTTCCATACTCCTTGGTCATCTGGCCTAGCCCCTTGTTTAGTCCACAGTTCAAACAACTTAATTAAAAAGTCTTTAGATATAGGGTTTAAGGCTCTTACCGGGGTGGCATCTGCATTTATTGGGTGTAGCACAGCTTGTTTGGCCACATTGTCAGCTCTGTCATTGCCTTTCGCCTCTACCGTGGTACACCTTGTGTGAGCCTTTACCTTTACAATAGCAACTTCTTCTGGCAACAATAAAGAGTTTATCAGTTCAAGCACAGAGTCTTTGTTTTTAATGGGCTGACCTGCAGAGGTTAGAAAGTCTCTAGCCCGCCATATGGGAAAGTGAGTACATGTGCAATACCAAAACCATACCTTGAATCTGTATAGATGTTCACCTTCTTCCCCTCAGCCAATTTACACGCCTCAGTGAGTGCCTTCAGCTCTGCCTCCTGCGCACACATGTGTGGAGGGAGTGGTTCAGCAATGACTACTACATCATGCTGTGTGACCACTGCACATCCAGTGTGGAACCGGCCATCCTCTCTCATATTCCTGCTTCCATCTACAAAATACTCAAAATCAGGGTTAGGCTACATGCACACGACCGTTCAGTTTTTTTCAGTCCGCAAAACGCGGATCCGCAAAAAACGGAAGCCGCCCGGATGCCTTCCGCAATTTGCAGAACGGAACGTGCGGCCCATTGTAGAAATGCCTATTCTTGTTCACAAAACGGACAAGAATAGGACATGCTATATATTTTTTGCGGGGCCACGGAACGGACCAACGGATGCGGACAGCACACAAAGTGAATGGGTCCGCACCCGAGCAAAATCTGCGGCTCAGATGCGGACCACAACAACGGTCGTGTGCATGAGACCTTATCAATAGGTATTTTTATGAGAAAATTCAGAAGTTTCTTGCTGCATCAACTGTATGCAATCATGAGAAGCATTTTTAGCTAAATCAGACAAAAGGCTACCTGTGCTACCCTCCCCCGTTTCTGAATCTGTAATTGGTAACAAAGTAGCAGGATTTAGAGTAGTACACCTTTTGAAAGAAATGAGGCGTGCGCAAATGAGTTGTCTAGCCATAGAATTATGTTTTGGTTGCACCTGTGTGAGAATGCCCTGTATGTCATGAGGTGTTTGCACAACTGTATGGTTCTATTCCTCCCCCCCCCCCCTGCACTCCCTGAAACTCAAACTGATTGCTAAAGAGGAAATTGTGGGGAAGGGGTTGCATGTGGGTGCTATCTATACACAGAAACTGCCATGTCTTCACAGCTGCTCATTAATTTTATTGCGCAGCAGGAAACAGGGTCTAACCTGGCTGACTGTGACCCTGAATTTCAGAACAGCAAGTTAAATTCCTCATCATATTTTGGAATACTCAGTGCTGGGGCTGAAGTTATGCACAGCTTCATTGTATGAAAATTATTCACTGCCTCTTCTGTCAGGTGAAATGGGTCAGATAACAGACAATCACACAGAGGCTGCATTAACACGGAGGCATGTCTAATCCAGTATGACACCAGTCCCAAAAACACCCTTAGGCTTTGTGCTTCTCTCTGGGGTTTTTTAAAGTTGTCACCTTGTTAACTTCTCTAGGAACATGAACCATCCTGTAACTGACAGGCAGCCCCTTAACTTGGTTTCTTCTTTAGTAACAATTGGGTAACAACCGTACTGTCTTTTATCTTTAGTTTAACTGGCTCAGATTCACGGACAAAAATACAGTAAATCCTGTGTTTATCCTGTAAATCCCACAGCTGGTACATAACAAGGGGTTAACTGATAAGGTTGCAAGAAACTCTTTCCTACTCTCTTTCAGTATTTGTCTGGCAGTTTTCCACTTCTGCTCCCCGGACTTATTTGGTCTGGTCCCCCTTGTCTCAGTCCAATCCCAGGATTTGGGTCTGGCTCACAAGGCACTTTAACACATAATTTTCCGACTGGGCTTACCCTAGGTCCTCCTCACTCGGATCATAATCCTTCTGGTACACGTAGTTATAACGTACACTAGGCCCTCCTCCCTCAGACAGTCCTTCTGGTTCACCTACTCTAGGTCATCCTCCCTTTGGACAGTCCTTCTGGTTCACCTAGTCAGGACTTACGCACAGACCACCTTGGGGACCCACCAGGTCTATAATAACTTCAACACAGAGTGTCCCTTTCAAGTACCCAGCTTTCCGTCTCCATATGTACACTATCTAAGCAAACAGAGTTCCTACGGGTTTTGCAGCAGTAATTCTTGCATGTACATTTAACCCAAACACCCCTCACTCCCTGAGAGGGATGGCAGTCACAACTGGACTTCATGAGTCGCAACTTCAAAGAATCAGTGCAGGAATTTCCTCAGCTACATTGCACTGTTTTTTTGTTTTTTTTTATTCTGAGGGGAGACACAATCAACAAGTATACACGATAAAGATACACTTTTCAACTTCTTGTTTACCCACTTTAACATTAACAAGACTAAAACAAGCGGCACCTCCCCTCGTTAACAACAAGCAGGGCTCACCTCACTGGCATACAGGATTTTTCCCCGGCTTCCATGGTTGGCCTGCCGGTCGGACCCCCCCCCCTGCCCCCTCGTCTGGCAATTCCTCTAGACTCTCATAGGGAGAAATCTCTTGTAGTGTCCGTCAGTCCCGTTGTCACGGACGGTGTACAGGAAACAAGACAAAGCAACATGCATATATGACTCACTGGATCCAAAGCTAAGGAACCAAAAGGGAGACCCCTGCACAAGACCTAGCACTTTCCCTGGCTGCTCAGCCTATGCAAAGATCCCAAAGGTGGATGGCTGCATATCCACGTACCTCGACTATATAACCCCTGAACACCCTACAATAGTGAGGGGACACGACCACCGGCTCCCTACACCAGACACGGAGGGAGTCAGGGTCACCTGGGATCCAGCAAACAGAAAATAACAGATAAATGTACAGCACTTAACTTTGTAGCAGACTGGAAAACAGGATCAGCATGCACACACACTCCAGGAAGAAGTATAAGCTGCCCAGTAATGCATGATGGGGCGGAATTTAAAGGGATGCAATCAGTCCAACTACATGACAGCTGAGAGAGGCTAACGAGATGAGGAACTGAATACCACAACAAAGAAAGCTCAAGGAGGAGGTTCTGAAAGGCTTCTGTCAGAGCTTCTCAGCTGTCTGGTTGTGACACCCGTCCCTGCGCTCAAAACGCAACCTCCTGCCAGGGGAATTCTCTTGCCCTGGTTAATTGCTACCTGGGAGGCGCCTGACACACAACACAAACCACAGAAAACACAGAGAAGAATATCCATAATCGAGTAAAATTTTCCACCTCAGTCTGAGGTTCTAAGGACCCAAAATGTCAACACCAGTTACTACTCACAGTATGATCATCGTCCAGCGAACAGACAGCTGTGACGTAACAAAACTAAGCAACTAGAGGCAGGCAATATTTTTTACCTTCTCATGGGGCCGTGGTCCCCTCCTCAAGTACCTTTCGTGACGCCCCGAAGGTCATCTATGTCGGCTACCAATGCTTCATTCTCTCTCAAACACCCAGTTTCAACCTCACAAACTACTTTTATACATATGTCAACAACTCCTTTGCATCCATGATCCCTAATCCAACCATCATAAGTTTGAACTTTTTCCACACTTCGCCTAGAGTCTTTGCTGTCTTGTAACCCTCTGGGACACTAAGATTATTAGCCATATTTGTCAGTTGACCACAGGTTTTGTCATTCAACACCAAAGAATACAATTTCCTGAAGTCAGTTTCTCCTAGTCCTTACCTTGGGCTTCCTCACTTTTACCAGTGTACACTAGAAGACTAAAATTATTTTTCCAGCGAACCCAACTCAGTTTTTCACAGAACTTCCCCACTATATACCTAGTATATTCTGCACTGAGCCTCAGCTTATTCAATCCCTCAGGGGGTTCCAGGGCTCCTGATTTCCCTTTTTGGTGTTCTTAGTTATTTTCTGCAAAACATACTGGACAACAGATATCTATATCAGCAATCCCAAAACAATTCCAAACTATTCCCAATTTACAGTCTCAAATGTCATAGTCAAAAGTCTTACCCAATAATCATAGGAATATCATCTCTTTAGAGTTCTTTACCAAAAACACGCTGGACTGTAATCTAGCTTTTTAGACTCCAACTCCACACCTATTTGGACAGACAGGAGATGAGGCACAGATTTTAGCAAGATAACGTCTCTTACCTTGCAGCGCTGCTTTAAGCGGATCTGTACGTCCTCTGACTGTCTGACCGTGGTTATTGGGGTGTCGAGGGAGAGACGATTAGTCCAGCCCCATGTTGGGAGCCAAGTTTTGTGAGGGCAATTGCCCCTGCGTCTAGGATTATGAGTTTCGAATTTAAATAGCGTATGTGCACAGAGAAGGCTGATCCAAAAATAATGGTTGTAATCAGTAATCTACTTTATTGTAAATTAGCAGACAATCTTATACCATGAATATTGGTAGATGCCCAACAGCCGTGCATCACATAAAACCACAAAGACAAGAAACAAAACATCTTTATTAGAAAAGAGGATGTGAACTTAGAGCAGCAGAAGTCAGCTGATTCCTCATTTTGAGCATTTTGCTTATTCATCTGGTAATCGGCGGCAAATTTATATGGCCAGAATTTTGTAAACAAGCATTCGCAGGAACAGTCCCTCCCAATATGGATGATTATTGGTTTGTGTAAATCAATCTTAAATGAAAAAGTTAAGCAAGACTGTTTGCCATGCTAAAAGTGCAAACAAAGCGGAAGTTAAGAAGCCAGGACAGGAAACAGAATACATAGAGCGACTTCAAAAATGATATTCAGAAAACCATCCACCTGTTTTTTATTAAAAAAAAAAAAAATACACAGAATATTTATATAAAGGTATTAATATGTAATACAAATGTTGATGGAAATTTCCCTTTAAACATGCCTGGGATAACCATACATGTATTCTAAAGAAAAAGGAAAACAAAATATTATAAGGGCAAACTAGAACACTGTCATTCTTTTATGAACAGGGCCAGCGTATTTCAAGTGCAGAAAGAGGCCTGAAATGTCCCCGGCTACTTCTAAAGCTAAATGTAATATGCTTAAATATAAATGGACAGAATTGCCCAAAGACCTCTAGATAAATCACTACTTTTGTCTTCCTAAATTAATAATTTAAACCCCATTGCAATATCCTTGTGCATTACTTTCATTTACTTCTTTATTAGTTTGTTTGACAGAAGTAAAAAAGAATGACTATGAATCCCAACAGCTTTTTATGATCAGTTTTAAAGAGAACCCGTGACTAAATTTTAGGACACTAAACCACCAGTGCGTTGTCATAATGCTGCGGTTCAGCCTTTTAATCTCTTAATGACAGGGTCAATTTCCAATTTTCCTATTTCATGCATTGTTTCATTAGACTGCAATAGAATACTATTGCAGTCTATGGTATTTTTACTGTCTGCCTTTCAGGCCTTGCCTTAGGTTCAGCTTTGCAGGCAGCTGGCTATGACATACCTGGGAGCCTTAACAAAGCCCCAGGCTTTCAAAGCAACCAATCAGAGACCCATGATTTCGCCTCTGGGGCTCCGATCGGCAGATAGAGGGGTTAAATGACCAGGATTGGAGTCATCTTCAATCTCCAGTTACTGCCGGCAAGTGTCTGCCATAATATACATCTGACACCTGCCACATATGGTGCAAGCTCAGCATGTGAGCCAGCTCCATTCAACACCTTAACGTTCATGACGTACGGGTACATCATAATGGATTAAGGGGTTAAACATGTTTCTCTCAAAACTGATCATTTTATCATTGTTTCTAAAGGAGACTATAATACGGCTGTATGTAAATTGCCATGGCGCTGTATTGTATGTTCAGTTTACATACTGTGCTAAAATGGACAGTTTTGAGAGGGGCACGCTTAGACTGCTAACCCCATCATTATTCCCTGGAGTGTGTGGTCCCTAATAAAAAAAAAATCATACTCTCCAATGCTCCTTTTTGCCGCTACCAGGTTCTGTTTGGTGATCTTCTAGTCTCCGTCCTGTTTACTTCCGACCAGTGTATGGAAGGGGTCATATGCACCTCTGTAGCTAATGACTGCCAGTGCTGCGAACAAAGGCACCTGTTATATTAAACTACCAACTTAAAGGCTATGGATACCTATAGGTACCATTTGTTTTATTATTATCAGATTTTTCTCACTTAAAACAAACATTTTTCAGAGGTTTTTCCTCTATAGCTTTCAGTTTCAGTGCATTTATATACTATTTCATTCTGCTGTACAGTGAGTCTGTTTCCCCTGAGGAAGCTGACACAAAACACATGTCGGGGTGTGTTGTAGAGGTGCCATTCAGCCGGGTCTGTATATTTTGATAAATAGAATAATCAATGGGGCCACACCACATTGTGGTATAATTGCTTTTTCATTTTGTATCCCTTTTCTTAGGTTGTCTATTTATTTCTAAATGTGACCGTAGTTGTGCACCTCCTTGTGAATTTTGAATGTCAGTACCTTTATATGTGTCTTTTATCTAGCTTTATATGTTTTCTAATAAAGATATAATTTCATAAGATTTGTGTCAGCAGTGTGCTAAATTTTCATTGATCGGTGTGTATTTTAAAGTGAGTCTGTCAGGGAGTTGCTTTGACAACTCAATCTGTAGCTCTTATCTCTGTACTCCTGACAGCTCATAAACACTTGTTATAGCTAAATTCTTATCAAATTGATACAGATAAGTTCTAGAGAGTGATCCACCACAACAGCTCAATGACCAATTCACCGAAAAGCAGAATGCAATAAAAATGCAAGACTGTATTTTTTCCAAGGACCGATATATATATCAATATGTGTACAGTCGTGGCCAAAAGTTTTGAGAATGACACAAATATTAGTTTTCACAAAGTTTGCTGCTAAACTGCTTTTAGATCTTTGTTTCAGTTGTTTCTGTGATGTAGTGAAATATAATTACACGCACTTCATACGTTTGAAAGGCTTTTATCGACAATTACATGACATTTATGCAAAGAGTCAGTATTTGCAGTGTTGGCCCTTCTTTTTCAGGACCTCTGCAATTCGACTGGGCATGCTCTCAATCAACTTCTGGGCCAATTATTGACTGATAGCAACCCATTCTTTCATAATCACTTCTTGAAGTTTGTCAGAATTAGTGGGTTTTTGTTTGTCCACCCGCCTCTTGAGGATTGACCACAAGTTCTCAATGGGATTAAGATCTGGGAAGTTTCCAGGCCATGGACCCAAAATGTCAACGTTTTGGTCCCCCAGCCACTTAGTTATCACTTTTTGGAAAATGCATTGTTCTTCACCAAACTGTTGTTGGATTGTTGGAAGAAGTTGCTGTTGGAGGGTGTTTTGGTACCATTCTTTATTCATGGCTGTGTTTTGGGGCAAAATTGTGATTGAGCCCACTTCCTTGGATGAGAAGCAACCCCACACATGAATGGTCTCAGGATGCTTTACTGTTGGCATGACACAGGACTGATGGTAGCGCTCACCTTTTCTTCTCCGGACAAGCCTTTTTCCTGATGCACCAAACAATTGGAAAGAGGCTTCATCGGAGAATATGACTTTGCCCCAGTCCTCAGCAGTCCATTCACCATATTTTCTGCAGAAGATCAATCTGTCCCTGATGGGTTTTTTTTGGAGAGAAGTGGCTTCTTTGCTGCCCTTATTGACACCAGGCCATCTTCCAAAAGTCTTCGCCTCACTGTGCGTGCAGATGTGCTCACATCTGCCTGCTGCCATTCCTGAGTAAGCTCTTCACTGGTGGCACTCCGATCCCGCAGCTTAATCCTCTTTAGGAGATGATCCTGGCGCTTGCTGGACTTTCTTGGACGCCCTGAAGCCTTCTTAACAAGAATTGAACCTCTTTCCTTGAAGTTCTTGATGATCCTATAAATTGTTGATTGAGGTGCAATCTTAGTAGCCACAATATCCTTGCCTGTGAAGCCATTTTTATGCAACGCAATGATGGCTGCAGGCGTTTCTTTGCAGGTCACCATGGTTAACAATGGAAGAACAATGATTTAAAGCATTACCCTCCTTTTAACAGGTCAAGTCTGCCATTTTAACCCAATCAGCCTGACATAATGATCTCCAGCCTTGTGCTCGTCAACATTCTCACCTGAGTTAACAAGACGATTACTGAAATGATCTCAGCAGGTCCTTTAATGACAGCAATGACATGCAGTGGAAAGGTTTTTTGGGGATTAAGTTAATTTTCATGGCAAAGAAGAACTATGCAATTCATCTGATCACTCTTCATAACATTCTGGAGTATATGCAAATTGCTATTATAAAAACGTAAGCAGCAACTTTTCCAATTTCCAATATTTATGTAATTCTCAAAACTTTTGGCCACGACTGTATTTAGTCCAAATCTCTCTGCTTGCTAACCTGAGATACCATCCACCTGCACCTCACATGCTCTAGCAAACCCCTTTTTGATAATAAAATCGTGCCTCAGTTTAAAAAAAAAGTTTGCATTATGGCTGTAGTTCTTTGTACAATCATAACTGTACAATCATGTTTGGGCCATATTATTTCCTGTTTCAGCTTCACAGCTAGATGCATTTCACTCAGAAGCAGGGGGCATCTCCTTTCTCCCACTATTGTACTGCTGTGACATCCTTTCCTTTACTTCCCACTATGTTTTTTTCAGCTGTGAAGCTCACATAACAGATAAGGAAGGATAAATCACACACAGGCAGTGGATGGCAACTTAGGTGTGAGTCCCCCAGTGGCCATGTCTTTGCAGCTTTTTTCAGGTGAACGCAGGCATATTTATTAAATGAACAGATTTAGAAATTTGCTAGTTACACAATTATCTATTAAATTAAATTTTGTGAACGTACAATGACTTTTTAAGTTTTATGTACTAAACAACCTCTTCGGTATGTTTATGTCACAGATTCCTTGGCAATTTGTGGAATACCCTTTTAAATATGCCACACTATCCTTTAAAGTGAAGAACAATGACCTTCAGATTCAGGGGGTAATTTATGATCAGAAATATACAGTCAGGTCCATAAATATTGGGACATCGACACAATTCTAACATTTTTGGCTCTATACACCACCACAATGGATTTGAATTGAAACGAACAAGATGTGCTTTAAGTGCAGACTGTCAGCTTTAATTTGAGGGTATTTACATCCAAATCAGGTGAACGGTGTAGGAATTACAACAGTTTGCATATGTGCCTCCCACTTGTTAAGGGACCAAAAGTAATGGGACTGAATAATAATCAAAAATCTAACTTTCACTTTTCAATACTTGGTTGCAAATCCTTTGCAGTCAATTACAGCCTGAAGTCTGGAACGCATAGACATCACCAGACGCTGGGTTTCATCCCTGGTGATGCTCTGCCAGGCCTCTACTGCAACTGTCTTCAGTTCCTGCTTGTTCTTGGGGCATTTTCCTTTCAGTTATGTCTTCAGCAAGTGAAATGCATGCTTAATCGGATTCAGGTCAGGTGACTGACTTGGCCATTGCATAACATTCCACAACTTTCCCTTTTAAATCTCTTTGGTTGCTTTTGCAGTATGCTTTGGGTCATTGTCCATCTGCACTGTGAAGTGCCGTCCAATGAGTTCTGAAGCATTTGGCTGAATATGAGCAGATAATATTGCCCGAAACACTTCAGAATTCATCCTGCTGCTTTTGTCAGCAGTCACATCATCAAAAAATACAAGAGAACCAGTTCCATTGGCAGCCATACATGCACACGCCATGACACTACCACCACCATGCTTCACTGATGAGGTGGTATGCTTAGGATCATGAGCAGTTCCTTTCCTTCTTCATACTCTTCACTTCCCATCACTCTGGTACAAGTTGATCTTGGTCTCATCTGTCCATAGGATGTTGTTCCAGAACTGTGAAGGCTTTTTTAGATGTTGTTTGGCAAGCTCTAATCTGGCCTTCTTGTTTTTGAGGCTTACCAATGGTTTACATCTTGTGGTGAACCCTCTGTATTCACTCTGGTGAAGTCTTCTCTTGATTGTTAACTTTGACACACATAGACCTACCTCCTGGAGAGTGTTCTTGATCTGGCCAACTGTTGTGAAGGGTGTTTTTTTCACCAGGGAAAGAGTTCTTCTGTCATCCAAAACAGTTGTTTTCTGTGGTCTTCCGGGTTTTTTGGTGTTGCAGAGCTCACTGTACATTCCTTCTCATTAAGAATCTTCCAAACAGTTGTTTTGGCCACACCTAATGTTTTTGCTATCTCTCTGATGGGTTTGTTTTGTTTTTTTCAGCCTAATGATGGCTTGCTTCACTGATAGTGACAGTTCTTTGGATCTCATCTTGAGAGTTGACAGCAACAGATTCCAAAAGCAAATAGCACACTTGAAATGAACTCTGGACCTTTTATCTGCTCATTGTAATTGGGATAATGAGGGAATAACACACACCTGGCCATGGAACGGTTGAGAAGCCAATTGTCCCATTACTTTTGGTTCCTTAACAAGTGGGAGGCACATATGCAAACTGTTGTAATTCCTACATCGTTCACCTGATTTGGATGTAAATACCCTCAAATTAAAGCTGACAGTCTGCAGTTAAAGCACATCTTGTTAGTTTCATTTCAAATCCATTGTGGTGGTGTATAGAGCCCAAAATTTTACTATTGTGTCGATGTCCCAAAATTTATGGACCTGACTGTACCTATATTAGGCATATTTTTAGCACAGATTGCAACGCAAAGGTAATTTTCTCCGCAATCTGAAACTTTTCCTTGCTCACGTCAGATCTAAAAAAAGTGGGTGTGGCACGGGCGGGAATGGTCTGGCAAGACTTTCTCATTTATCATTTTCTATTCCTGTTTTAGGTGTAGAAAATGGCCTAAATGTAAGCTGGCTTACATTTAGACCTGCGATGGATACGGCCTGCGCCTCTACACAGGGGATTATTAAAACCCGCGTGTAAACTGATGGTCCTAATAAATGACCCCAGGGGCATTGCTAGGGTCTCAAAAGATCTGGGGCCAAAGCCCCAATGAATTTTGCCCAATTCTCTAAGTCAACCAATCGCCCCCCCCAACCCCTCCCCTATAAACACTAGCACTGGAGACATTTTACTGTACTTGCTATACAGCTATACAGCAGCACGTACCTCTCACATCCAGGGCCTCCCAGGTGACATTTTCTCTGATGTAGATCTTCTCTGTCATCATCTTCTCCATTCGGTCCGGACAAATTTTGTCAGCCGCGCCTCGCCTCTGCAGAGTGTGAAACACAGACATCTTAGCTTCCTAACTTTTCTTTACCCCCAAATACTATTCTGAAGAAAAATGAATGCCCCCCATAGTAATAGTACTCCTCATAGTCCCACCAATAGTAATTCACTTCTAGAATGCTCTCATTAGTAATACTGCCCCCTACAGTGCCCCCAAAAGTGATAGTGCTCCTCAAGAGTGCCTCCGGTATTAACAATGTCCTTACAGAGCCCCTAGTAAAAATAAGGCCCCCCTATTGTTATCCCAGTGGTAATAAAGCTCTCTACAGACCCCTCAGTAATAAGGCCCCCCATAATGCTTTTAATTGAAATAATGTGGATCTATAAGTCCCTCCGATAGAGCCCCCAGTAGTAATAAGAACGCTTAATGACCCCTGGATTTAAAATGTCCCCACAGTGTCCCCAGTATTTATAATTACCCTACTGTTATAATGCTTAACCTGAAGTGCCCCAGTTTTTATATCGCCCCCTACTGTTATAATGCCCACACAATGCCCCCAGTATTTATATTGCCCCCTACTGTTATAATGCTCGCCTTAAAGCGCCCCCAGTATTTATAATGCCCCCTGCAGTGCCCCCGGTACTTATATTCCTCCATTTACTGTCCTCAGAAATTCTAAATCCTCAACCCCTCCACCGTACAGTCCCATGTAAATAACATTAGTTCCCTCCTCTGCCATAGAGTCCTATGTAAATACCATCACACCATCTGTCCAGCCCCCTCCAATATACAGTCTCATGTAAAAAACATCCCTCTCTATCTACAGCCCCCTCCAAAATACAGTCCCACGTAAATAACATCAGCCCCTCCCCAGCCACCTTCAACATACAGTCCCATGTAAATAACATCACCCCTCAATATTCAGTCCCATGTAAATAACATCACTCCACCCCACTGTCCCATGTAAATTACTTCAGCCCTAACATACAGTCCCACTTAAATAACCACAACTTCCAGCATTGCTCTGCCTCTCACACTGAGTAATCTACCCCTTCACTTACCTCTCCTCATGTAGCAGACCTCACCACAGCTTCTTCCCATAAATTCTCTTCACTGCTGAGCCGTCCTCTCCTGCACTGGTCACATGATGGTGACATCACCGCAGGTCCATTTCAGCTACTGCATTTAGAACTGATCACATGGACTGTGATGTCATCACAGGTCCTTCAGCTTTTGCAAGGTATTAGATTCAATTGTATTGCCATCCTGAGAATGGCAATACAGTTGGATCTATCTGGCAGGCAGTACATTCGGGGCCTGGGACAAAATATCTGGGGCCCAGGCCCCGAATGTTTTAACCTAGCAACGCCCGTGAATGACCCCCAATGTCTTTATATTTATATGGTATACATCTATAATTTATGGTGCAGCTGGACTTGTGTAAAATGTGATGCTACATATAGATGGCATCCTTAATGAGAACAGTAGAATGGATCATGTCTGTCACCTCCAGAATTTAATGATCTATTAGTTATATTCTTAGTGGCATGTCAAGATTAGATGTGCCAGCTAGCTGATGATTTAAAATAATATATATACTTTATATAGTAAGGCTTACAAAAGGTGAATGTTGGATTTAAGGGCAGACAGGTGAAGGTATCATTATCCAGGAATTTGCATCTATGCCAAGATAAAATAGACTTACTTATATAATTAATAAATGTTTTACTATATATTGTATGACTGAACTGTCAGGTGGATTTGTGTAAAGATATGTGATTTCATCGAGAACTTTCTATTTTTACTAGACGCAATTATAAGGCATTGTAGATACATAATAGTATGGAGGCCAGTATGGCGTGTTCTTCTGTAAGCCAAAGCTGGCACCGCCTATGCATATGATCTACACATATGGAGAAAATTGTCTCAGTTTTGGAATCCTGGACCCTAGATCTACAATTTCTTGCATTCAACATTTTCTAGAATTTTTTGTTTGTTTTCTTGATTTTACACATAGGATATAATGTATACTGAATGTAGATAAGGTACTGAAAAAGATGTTGACCCATGTGCAGTCCACATCTGTAGTTCCATTCCATGGCCACGCAAGAAAGATAGAGCAATTGCGGACAAGAATAGTCATTTCTATCAAAGTGCCTGCCATGTGCGGACCGCAAAACACTACGGCCAACTGAGCCCTAAAAGCTTTGACTTCTTTATGTATCCACTGGGGATACCCCTGCATTGTTCAGGGGCCTAGAGTGAGGGGAGAGCATTGTATGGGGCTGAGCGATGGCCATTTTCCGCAGCACTTGTCTCTCTGCCGGTCTTGCTCTTTTCCCGAAAGAGGGCGTGGTTAGGATGGGGAGGGGTGGGGATGACTTCCCCACCACATTTATCATCTTTTACATCTATGCTAGATTTCAGTACAGGCGTGTGGACCGCTGGATGCTGGGCTATGATAAATTTGGCCCATAGCTGTGTCTCACACGACAACATCAGATGAGCACCTCTTAATTGGAGTGAGGTTATAATACTGTTGACCTGAAGGTATTACAGTAGGGAGCACTTGTTTTTAGTTTCATACAATTTCCAAGAGTAGGAGAATGTGTGTATATATACAGTGGATATAAAAAGTCTACACACCCCTGTTAAAATGTCAGGTTTCTGTGCTGTAAATTTTTTTTGACAAAGATAAATCATTTCAGAACTTTTTCCACCTTTAATGTGACCTATAAACTGTACAACTCAATTGAAAAACAAAATGAAATCTTTAAAAAAAATAATGTGGTTGCATAAGTGTGCACACCCTCTTATAAATGGGGATGTAGCTGTGTTCAGCAATCACATTCAAGCAATCACATTCAAAATCATGTTAAATAGGAGTCAGCATACACCGGCCATCATTTAAAGTGCCTCTAGTTAAGGCCTCATGCACACGGGCGTGCCGTTTTTTGCGGTCTGCAAACCGCGGATCCGCAAAAAACGAAGGCGCCCGTGTTGCCTTCCGCAATTTGGTGCCGGCAATGGGTGCCGGCAATATAAATGCTGTCCGCATCTTTTACGGCCCCATTGAAATTAATGTGTCTGCAAAAACGGCGGCTCGGATGCGGACCCAAACAACGGTCGTGTGCATGAGGCCAAACCCCAAATAAAGTTCAGCTGCTCTAGTTGGTCTTTCCTGAAATTTTCTTAGTCGCATCCCACAGCAAAAGCCACGGTCCACAGAGAGCTTCCAAAGCATCAGAGGGATCTCATTGTTAAAAGGTATCAGTCAGGAGAAGGGTACAAAAGAATTTCCAAGGCATTAGATATACCATGGAACACAGTGAAGACAGTCATCATCAAGTGGAGAAAATATGGCACAACAGTGACATTACCAAGAACTAGACATCCCTCCAAAATTGATGAAAAGACAAGAAGAAAACTGGTCTGGGAGGCTACCAAGAGGCCTACAGCAACTTTAAAGGAGCCAGGCTACATTTAGCAAAAACACATCTGAAGTCTCCCAAAAGCATGTGGGAAATGGTGTTATGGTCTGATGAAACCAAGGTTGAGCTTTTTGGCCATAATTTCAAAAGATATGTCTGGCCCAAAAACAACACTGCACATCACCAAAAGAATACCATACCCACAGTGAAGCATGGTGGTAGCAGCATCATGCTTTGCGGCTGTTTTTCTTCAGCTGGAACTGGGGCCTTTGTTAAGCTAGAGGGAATTATGAACAGTTCCAAATACCAGTCAATATTGGCACAAAACCTTCAGGCTTCTGCTAGAAAGCTGAACATGAAGAGGAACTTAATCTTTAAGCATGACAACGACCCAAAGCATACATCCAAATCAACAAAGGAATGGCTTCACCAGAAGAAGATAAAAGTTTTGGAATGGCCCAGCCAGAGCCCAGACCTGAATCCAATTGAAAATCTGCGGGGTGATCTGAAGAGGGCTGTGCACCGGAGGTGCCCTCGCAATCTGACAGAATGGGAGTGTTTTTGCAAAGAAGAGCAGGCAAATCTTGCCAAGTCAAAATGTGCCATGCTGATAGACTCATGCCCAAAAAGACTGAGTGATGTAATAAAATCAAAAGGTGCTTCAACAAAGTATTCGTTTAAGGCCTCTTGCACACGACCGTATGGCTTTTTCAGTATTTTGTGGTCCGCAAAAAACGGATCCGCAAAAAATACGGATGACGTCCATGGGCATTCAATTTTTTGCGGAACGGAACAGCTGGCGCCTGATAGAACAGTACTATCCTTGTCCGTTATGTGGACAATAATAGGACATGTTATATCTTTGAACGGAACAGAAAAACTGAAATACGGAAACAGAAGGCATACGGAGTGCTTTTTTTCCGTTTTTTTCAGGGATCTATTGAAATTAATGCTTCCGTATATGGTCCGTATACGGAACGGAAAAAACGGAACGGGAAAAAAAATGTTTGTGTGCAAGATATTTTTATATTTTTTCTTTCCTCTACCTAAAAGATTTCAGTTTGTTTTTTAATTGAGAGGTACATCACAGAAACCTGACATTTTAACAGGGGTGTGTAGACTTTTTATATCCACTGTATATCTAATATATAAAGCTGAGTGTATGTATGTATGTATGTCCGCTAAAGGAATCCGCACCGTCGCATTTACAATATCGAAATTTTGCACAGCCGCCTCCTGTGACTCGGGGAATGTCATAGACTATGTTTTGAGTGGAAATTTTCACCCCACGCTTTCCAATTATTTGCCAAAAAATATGCTTAGTAACCTAACCACCAAACTACAGGAGCCATTGTCAGTTGGCTGTTGTGGCAGTCAGCCTGGTTATTCATCAGGTTGCATATAGCAACCAATCACAGCTCAGCTTCTATTTTGCTACAGGTCATTAATATGAGCTCTGATTGGTTGCTATAGGCAACAAAGGACATTCTTCGTATAAGACGGCTTATGTGTGAGTTAATATAATTTTGATTGCGACGCTTAGCCAACGTTGTTGTAGAGGCTGATGTAACTCGCATGACCTGAAGTGTATACTAATTCTGTGGGGTTTTATATACTGTCAATTAAAGACAATAATGCCCCGTAAGAAAAGGAATTCGATTGGACGATTGTCAAGCTGCTGTGGAGGTCACTGTTAAAGGGGTGGGCACTGTGGAGGTCACTGTTAAGGGAGCAAGGGACTGTGGAGGCCACTATTAAAAGGCAGCTGCTGTGGAGGTCACTGTTAAGGCAGCAGGGTACTGTGAGGTCACTGTTAAAGGAAGCGGGTACTGTGGTAGTCACTGTTAAAGGGGCAGGCGCTGTGGAGGTCTCTGTTAAGGGGGCAGGGAATTGTGGAGGTCACAGTTAAGGGGAGTGTCCCCTATGGAGGTCACTGTTAAGAAGCGGGATGCTGTAGAGGTCACTGTTAAGGGTGCGGACCCTGTGGAGGTCACTGTCAAGGGGTTGGGGTGCTGCGGAACTCACTGCTAAAGGGGCAAGCTGCTGTGAAGGTCAAAGTTAAGGGGGTGGGCTGCTGTGGTGGTCCTGTTTAAGGAGGTGGGGAACTGTGAAGGGGTCACTGTTAAGGAGCGGGGTGCTGTAGAGGTCACATAATGGGAGATACTTTTAATATCTTTTAACAACACACACAAACATTAAATGAAATAGATGAAATATACACGTGCAAAGCCGGGTCCTTCTGCTAGATATATATATATATATATGTTGTGAGGTAGTGACGTGCCTCATGGCTGCTAGGGGAGATTCATGGCAGGAGTTTCCATGTCTTCCCCGTCAGTCATCAGGTCTGAGGCAGCACCAGGTGCCACAGTCAGTCTGGGATAAGAGCCTAGCCCAGACTGTCAGTCAGGGGGAGATTCTTTGTGCAAAAGAGTCCTGATGGAGGCTCTGTAAGAGTGGTCTCAGCCGGGCTGTCTGAGGGGCCAGGAGGCTAGGTGATAGCCTGGACTTTGGGGGACGCAGTGACGCCTGTGGTACTAGGGTCACTAGGTCAGAGTCGGGAGGACTGCTGAATCCTAATCCCCCAAAGGGACTCGTATTTGTAGAGCCTGGAGGCTGGGGAACTGTTAGGTTGGGAAAGGCGGATCTGATGCAAGGTATGAACTGTAACCTGTAGTTAAGTAAGGGACTATGTTATGTTTAGTTAGAGCCCAGCCGGGCGAGTGTTTATTATTTTGTATAAATGTTTATGATTACGCGGATGTGCCGCAATAAAGCACAGTGTTTGGACCTTAAACTTGGTGTCTGGAGAAGATATCTGTGAGAATGACCCCCGAAAGAGAGCTAATCCCCCACAATATATATATATATATATATATATATATATACACTGTCTGTCTATACATTCTTTAATGAAGTGTGCAGAACATGAAAGTGATAATCTGTTTGCTGATGGTGGAGTCACTTTATTCCCTCTGCATTAGGTTTAGAATCAGTTCCTTGAAGTGATGAGGCATGGGTCACATTACCAAGCTATGTCTGTGTAGGCCTGACTTTAATGAGGCCTGCTGGTGCTCCCATAGCTGTGCCAACATCTGCCATTTACCCACTGGGGCATGTCTATGTCATTTCTTTCCCCCTCTTCACCCTTTCTTTATTACGTTTAGCTAGCATTAACAAGTATGTTCTCTAGCTAAAAAGTGCAGAAGACAAACCATTATTGAGTATAAGAGTCCATTACAGGGAATTATTAAATGAAACAAATCTTTATAACAGTGCAAGCTACTAGAGGTGCCTAAAATGCATTTTTGTTTTTGCAAATGCAAACAGATTACATAATATCCTTTGAAACTAAGCTGCTTGCCATATGGTTTATTGCTTCTAAGAACGGTTGTACCCGGCTTGTCCTAAGGAGAATTAAACAGTGCCCTGCTGCTCTGCTTGCATACTGCGGTTGTGTGATGTCAGCATCCATTACAATTATTACATTGGAATATCATGTTGGCGCTTACAAATCAGTACAGTAGTTTTATATTAATTACTCTCATTTACAGGCAATTCTGTGCAAAATGAATATGTCTTCATTATAGCCCAATTTTCCTGCCTCTATCTCTTCCATATTACTTTTTCATGTTACTGTTCTGCTCCGATAGATTAAGATTTACCATTACCTACCCAGGCCAGACACATTTTTTTTAGTACTACGTCTTTGAAAGCCATAACTTTTTTCCATTTGGTTATGTAAATAATTTTTTTGTGATCAATGGGCCTTTATTTTATGTAATTTTTTTTTATAGTTTATGGCTTGTATTATAGCTGTGAAAATGTTAAAAATTGAAAAATAGACTTACGGTAAATTTTTGTTTTTGCTAGCACTAGGTGCAACTTACATACTTAAAAAAAAAAATGACCCCTTTCTTTAACGGTCATTTTGATATATGGAATGAATGGGTTATGGAGGCCATGGGCGGGGCGAGAAGCTGCAGTGTGGAATGTGGTTGCTTTTTTATGTTATTATTTTCTTATTTTGCCTTTATTTTAGTTTTACACTTTTTGCCTCCCATAAAGTCATACAAGACCTACGGATCCTTCAAACATGACTTTTAATGAAGCAATACAGCCCCCAGAAAGGTTATACAGGGCTGTACAATCTCACAGCAGAGATGATCTGGGTCTCCTAAGACCCAGCAGCTTGTGCACCCGGCCATGGGCAATTACATGATCGCTAGGACCAGAACAGGAAGTAGCATTGCTGTTTCCTGATCTGTATACACAGTGCTCATTGAATACTGTATATACAGCAATGGAGAAGGCAGGAAAGGTTAAAAAAATCCCTGCCTTCTCAATGGGATGCAAGTACACAATTAGCGTGCAGCTGCCATCTCTGCAAGGACATTTTGGAACATCCATCTAGAGATAAGCACAGTCCACACAGACGTATATAATCAGTGGAAGGCCCTGAAGCAGTTAAAGGCTATGTACACCTTTGGGTGCAATTTTATTTATTTATTATTGTACTCACTTTGAGCTCAAAATCATTTTTTTGATTGGCCTTTATTAAAAATGTTGAACCCCGGTCTTTGTGCAGTCTTGAGTTTCTCTAGTCTCAGGATCTGAAATTTCACTCAGTTCTGTCAGGCAGCTCAACTGATGGCTCCTTCCTTAGCTCTGATCTTTGACCTTTTAAACACTCATTATAGCTCAATTCTTATATTACTGATAAGAACTGGGGTGGATTGACCATAGACCTCACCGGGAAATTTCCCAGAGGGACGACAACCAGGGGCCCCCTCAAGTCCCCACCTGTGCTGCTGGCCTGGTACATAATGAGATCTCACCAGTAATTAATGCTGTGAGAATCAGGTACTCATGTACCCAGCCAGTGACCGCACATGTCCTCCTGAATTCAACTATAGCCCGCATCTCACTTCCTAAGCCCCCTGCTCCATTTCTTAATCAAAGACAGCTGAAGGAGGAGGAGGAGAACAGAAAATGGCAGCTATTGATGACCATCACAAAGGGAAAGCTTTTGGAGCAATATATTGTACTGCACTGTGGTATATGGTATTTTGCGCTATGGTATTGCTGACCCCTCCTACTTATGTTGCCCGTCTCTTGTCAATTTAGACACTCCTACTACATAGGGCCACTTTTAGTTTTTTTACTAAGACTACTTTAAGTTCCCAATCTGCCCCTGGATAAAAATGTGGCTTAAAGAGGACCTGTCACCACTCCTGACATGCCTGTTTTAATAGCTTCATGCATTCCCCATGTAATAACGATTCTGGAACATCTATTCTTATGGCTGTATGTTGTGCCATTTATTTATTATTTCTACTAGAAGTTTTGAATTAATTATTAGCAGTCTACAGTAAGGGTACAGAGGGGTGGTAAGCACTTGCCCATGGCAACCAATCAGATTCTACTATTTATATTTCACAGCTCCTTTGGAAAATGAAATGTGGAATCTGATTGGTTGCTATGGGCAACTAAGCCAGTTCTACTTTACACTAGTTTGATAATTGACTCCATGAGTGTTTGTTACCTTTCACTAAGGTGTGTCCCTATGTATTCTGACATTGTGCTGATTGGGTATAGTGTGTAAGGACATGCTCCATGTAGTGAAATGGAAACACCTAGTAGTCAATTTAATGTATTAACACGTTTCTAGGAGGAATAACAAAGCAGTGGCACAAAGTGGTTGTTATGGCAGCTGGGAGCCTAGTGAAGACCTTTAGGCCTTCTAAGGAGTCCTGTTACAGCCTGCCATAGAAAAAAATCCCAATGCCAGAATTGCCCTTTTCACCTTGCTTTTTCAAAAAATTTACCCCAAAATCTGTATCAATATAACCTACAGCTCTTCTACCAAAAAAACAAGCCCTAACCCAGCTCCATCGATAGAAAAATGCTTTTCCCCCCCCTATTCATCCCTACAAATAATTTTTTGACTTTTGCAACATTAATCGGTGTCATTAAAAATAAAATTCATCCCTGAAAAAAACACGCTCACATATGTGGTTATGTAAAAAAAAAATGGAAGGACTCTTGGAAGAATGAAAACGCTGCCAAGATTGACGATCCTTAAAGGGGGTTATTCAGGTTTTTTTTTCTATAAATTTGCCCCCAGCCCTTCGGTGTTAGCCTAGCTCCGCATACCGGCAATTCTGTCCTCACACGCAGGTTCGGGCGCCGGGCTTCTTCACTCCTCCCCACTGCTGCACGCCATGCTGTGGTCTGCATTCCTGCCACCAGCATCTCCCTTCTGGCTCCTCCCATCTTCCCCAGCGTTTGGCTGGTCTGCAGGAGGTATTTAAAAGAATTCTACGGGAAGCCACCTGACCAACTTAGGTTCCTAGCTAATCTAGTTTCCTGTTTGCGCTAAGGTGTTCTGTTGGTTCTTGTCATTCTGTGAACCAGACTTTGGATCACGTTTTGCAGACTTTGCCTAATTGCCGCCTGCCCTGAGCCTGTTCTATGTTTACGGACTTTGCCTGACTGTCACCTGCCCATGACTTCTGCCTTTGTACCCTGACAATGCCTCCATCTGATCAGCCTCTGCCATCCACTGGGTGTATTGTGTCACCAGGATGTCAGTCCAGTGGGTTCACACTCTGGTCCCGATTCCCTTGTGTTCCAATTCCCCTCTGAGCTAGCACCTAGTACTCCACTCGGGAAAGTCTCTCCTCACCAGGAGAGGTATTATATGAAGAATGTGGGGTGTGCTCAGACATCCCCCTCAGAGGGAATTGGTCCATTGGGCTAGTGGATTCCTACCCGCTGGTCATAACATTGGGAATGCGGAGAAATCCACACTCCCTTGTTCTATCTATTTACCTACCGTATTTTTTTGCCCCATAAGCTACACTGGCCCATAAGACACATCTAGGTTTTAGAAGAGGACAATAACAAAAAAATATTTTTCATTAAACCTCAGGTCAGACCACCAATCAGACCCCCAATGTTAATCAGACCTTAACTGACAGCCCCAATCAGACACCCAATGTTAAAAAGACCCCAATAAAACCTCAGATCAGACCCCCAATCAGACCTCAGCTCAGACCCCAATTTGAATGACCCCCAATCAGACCTCAGAAAAGAGCCCCATGCTCTCATCAGCCCTCATTGCCTCTCATCAGCCCCCATTTCCTCTCATCAGCCCCCATTTCCTCTCATCAGCCCCCAGCAGCCTCATGTCAGACATTATAAAAAATCCACTTACCTCTCCTGTTCCAGACGGCGCTCTTCACCTTCAGCACGCTCCTCCTGTTCCTCCTATCGCCGGCTGAGCTATGAACCGACATGCACTGAGGTCATAGAGTGCCCTCACGCTGTGCGCAGCCACGGCACTGCCGACAGCCGAGCACCAGGATATGGTGAGTACAGAGCCTTCACTGCTTCCCAGTCCTCCGGTACTAATGAGCGCTTCCATAATGAAGGCACTCATTAATATTCATCCCAAAAGACGCTGGGGCATTTCCCTCCTCCCCCAAATTTTGGGGGAAAATGCATCTTATGGGGCAAAAAATACGGTACAACAGCAGCACTATCACAAAAGATGATGAGTACAATTCCTCCAAGACCTTAGGCTGTCCAGAGATATACAGTAACTTGAGAAAACGAGGCAGCACTCCAATTGTTGCATTCTGGTGGACTAAGGTGGGTCCATCACTCTTGTACTTACAATTGGAGTGCTGCCTTGTTTTTTCAAGATCTATCTATCTATCTATCTATCTATCTAATATCTATCTATTTATCTATCCATCCATCCATTATCTATCTATCTAATATCTATCTATTTATCTATCCATCCATCCATTATCTATCTATCTATCTATCTAATATCTATCTATTTATCTATTATCTATCTATCTATCTATCTAATATCTATCTGTTATCTATCATCTATCTATCTCTCCATCCATGATCTATCTGTCTGTCTATCTATCTATCTATCTATCTATCTAATATCTATCTATCTATTATCTATCTATCTATCTATCTATCTATCTATCTATCTATCTATCTATCTAATATCTATCTATCTATCTATTATCTATCTATCTATCTATCTATCTATCTATCTATCTAATATCTATCTATTTATCTATTATCTATCTATCTATCTATCTAATATCTATCTGTTATCTATCATCTATCTATCTCTCCATCCATTATCTATCTGTCTGTCTGTCTATCTATCTATCTATCTATCTATCCATCCATCCATTATCTATCCATCCATCCATTATCTATCCATCCATCCATTATCTATCTATCTATCTATCCATCCATTATCTATCTATCTATCCATCCATCCATTATCTATCTATCTATCTATCCATCCATTATCTATCTATCTATCCATCCATTATCTATCTATCTATCCATCCATTATCTATCTATCTATCCATCCATTATCTATCTATCTATCCATCCATTATCTATCTATCTATCTATCTATCTATCTATCCATCCATCCATTATCTATCTATCTATCTATCTATCTATCCATTATCTATTTATCTATCCATCCATTATCTATCTATCTATCCATCCATTATCTATCTATCTATCCATCCATTATCTATCTATCTATCCATCCATTATCTATCTATCTATCTATCTATCCATCCATTATCTATCTATCTATCTATCTATCTATCTATCTATCTATCTATCCATTATCTATCTATCTATCTATCTATCTATCTATCCATCCATTATCTATTTATCTATCCATCCATTATCTATCTATCTATCTATCTATCTATCTATCTATCTATCTATCTAGATGATCTCACTGGCATTTTCTCATCTATATTTCCTCATTCACCACCTGACACATATGACACATTCAGCCCCCTGTAACAGAACTGTGTGGGGCTTTGTGCGTCCCAGGCCTCCGGATTACGCTTTATCTGTCCCATAAAGGACACAAATCATATAGATTAGACATAATCTGATAGTATTGAGGTACAAATTATAGCGCGGATGCTCTTTAAGTGGGTTAAGTGACCAAGGTTTGCACACAGCATATGACTACTGATTGGTCCACAAAAGAGTATTAACTGAGAGATAATGATGAGTATTAAGTCAAATCCCTAAAACACAACAGCTGTAGCTTGCGAATGACTTCAGCTTCCCGACCTTGTGGGATACAATTTATTTTCTTCCAGTCACCAGTTTCTTAAAAAGTAATGGATTGTGACTAAGCACAAATACCGTATGTTGTGCTTCTAATGTCTGCAGTAATATGTGGTGGCAGCCATATTCTCTGTTACACGTACAGATGTAGCTGAGCTGTATTTGTCATTTTATCTCTTCGTGGCTGCATTCCTATTTTATCCTGAGAGTATGCTTCCATGTTGCAGTGGCTACACGTGACCAAAATGAAGCTCCTTGCAGTGGCTGAGATTTTCATATTCCTTGTTAATTAGCCATGTGAATTTGCAGGTTAGGGTGTAACCACACAGCGCAGTTGTTGCACCATACGTTCCGCAGTCGGCTCTAATTAAACTAATGAGGACAGCACTATTTAGTCAATTTGCATTGTTAATGGCCGCAAAGTATTGAGGGTGCCACACAACCATTAACAATGCTATCTGACTAAACAGTGTGGTCCTCATTAGGGTGGGTTCACACTAGCGTTATGGAGTTATAACAGGGTTATAATGGAACATAACGGACTCCATAGGATTGTAGGATTGAATCCAAAACAGAATCCTTTAAGAGGCATTCCGTTTTGCTCCATCCTAATAGAAGTTTTGATTCCCATAGACTTCTATTAGGACAGAGAGCAAACGGAATGCCTTTTAAAGGCGTCCGTTTTGCATTCCGTCATAATGCAAGTCTATGGGCAGCAAATCGGATCCGTCCTTCCATCTTATGGATTCTGTTATAACCCTGTTATAACGGAAAGCCATAACGGACTCCATAACGCTAGTGTGAACCCACCCTTAATTTAACAGAAGCCCACTGTGACCTGCACAGCCGTGCAGTACTTGACCACGATGCAGCCACGTTGCAACCATGACACGACCATGCGGTTTTCTTACACTAAGGCCTCATGCACACGAACGTTGTTTTCTTCTGTGTCCGTTCCATTTTTTTTTTTGCGGATAGGATGCAGACCCATTCATTTCAATGGGTCCGCAAAAAATGCGGACAGCACACGGTGTAGCCCCGCAAAAAAAATAGAACATGTCCTATTCTTATCCGTTTAATGCATTATTACAATGGATCCGCAAAAAAAAAAACGGATGGTATACGGATGTCATGCATTTTTTTTTCGAACTGAAAAACACATACGGTCCTGTGCATGTAGCCTAAGGCTAGGTCTACACGACGACATTTAGATAGATAGGGCACAACATTTGTCGCGCAACATTTTGTTGCACCAATGTTGCGCGACAATTTTTATAATGGCAGTCTATGGTGTCGCACTGCAACATGCGACATGCAGCGACTGCGACGCAACAGTCACAGAAAAATCCATATCAAATGCCTTGTCCATCATGCTTGGCCACATTCAGTCACCATGACACGGGAATATACCCTCAGTTTTGTATCTAAATGTCATTTATAAGGATTTTGAAGTGACTAAAGTTGTGCAGTACCCCAGATTTGGCTGGGGGTACTACTATTGGTTTGTAATATAATGCTTTGTAATGTTCATGTTATGTCACATTTCATGCAATATACCTTGCACACCAGCAGATGGAGTACAGTCGACAATGTTTGGCAACAGAAATGAGACCATCCCGTTTCTCCTCTCTTGGAGTGGGCTTGTATAACTTCCTGCTAAGGGAGGGACAGAGCTAGTTAGGGTGAGTCAGAGAGAAGAGAGTGAGAAGTGAGGGAGCATGTGTAACACCCCAGAGTGGTGTTACCACTTTTGCACCTTGCTACTGTCTTTATTGCTCTAACCTCATGTCATTTATGCATTTATTCCAGGTCTTCCAGAATGTGCATTCCTATTTTGTTATGCAACTGTTATGTTCACATGTAATGTGCCTGGTTCACCATCAGGTGGCAGCAAACACGGAAGAGCTGTATGTAGATAGAATGGAACTTACCATTCCATTCTTACCTCCCTCTGGAGAGAAGTCTAGCTTACAACCTGCTAGGGGACAGGTGTGCAGGGGCACATCTCTGCTGGACGTGCCCACGCCAGCCAGAGCACCTTAAGCTCTGCTGGCCATGGAGGCTAAAGCTTGACACCTCAGGAGCCTGGAGGAAAGTTTCCTGGCTAAACCTAGAGTCAGACTACAAAGAGAAGTGCAGCATACAGAAGAAGCTGAGTTATACAGCCAGCCTGTCCGTACAGCAGATTCAGAGAGAAACAGATGTAGCAGGGTGGAGTTTGCCTGCCAGTTTCATGCTAAAGCCTGATGGGACCAAGACAAGGCTTGAAGACCGTTTCTGATGAATGTTTATTCAAGTAAAGCTTCTGTTCAACTGCATACAAGGTCTGGACTCAATCTTTCTTTCAAATCCCTCAATTATTCCCCCTATTTATTGCTTCGGAGCCAATGCCTGGGGTCCAGCCGTATCCAGGTAGGAGCACCGTGACACACATAAAGGGACATTTTAGGATGCACTATACCACTCGCAAATTCCTACACCTGGGACGCGATTTAAAGTAGGGCACAAGGGGGAGGCGCCTGTTGCACGTGTGTTTCTCCAGACCATGTGACATGCAGAGGCGGCTCATCTAGGAGGACAATTGCTCCAGAGAGCCTGTAGGGTCCTAGGTCATGGAAGAGTTGTAAACTAGAGTATATTTGTATCAGAAGAGTGATCAGGCAATCAAGCAATCGAGACTCTGCTGCAAGGTGGTGGGTAACAGATTAAAACACCATCACTGCAGTTCAGGACAGGTATAGCTATGTGCCTGAATAAAACAGTGGACACCTACAGGTACAGGTGCCAGAGTACGGCCATAGAGAAGCGAATCAGGACAGAGACATTGTCAGCTGTCCCCAAACTTCTGAATGTCAGTTTCTTCCACATTGCCAGCCACCATACCTCATTATCTGGGAGAAGAAATTGTACTTTTTACTAACTGTTTTTACGAACTGCTGCTGGATGTGCTGCTGTTTGTCTTTGCAGTCAGTAAAGAAAGACATTCTTAATTCTTCAATCTCTGCCTGGCTCCTTCCTTATCAGTTTTTCACTGCACCGAGCCCCGGGGAGCGATGGCCTGTGGTAGGACACCATGATACATTAACATGCCTTCAGGGCAACTACAACTCTCATCCTCTGCACTGGCTCCTCAGGTGCTCCCTGCACATACACATCACATATATAGCATGTTCCAACTGTACAGTTACGGCAGATTTGGTAAAGAGGAGGATCGGTCATGTTGAATTTCAACATGCCTGATCCTTTTATTCTTAGGGAGATCTGCTGTCCATGAGAGGTATCTGGCAGCACTTGTCTCACCTCTGTCATTCATGATTCGTGATGCAGGTGTATGGGGGATTGGTAGAGATAGCTATAGGGTCAACAGGCATTTGTCTGACAACAGTTGGCCAAACTCAGTCCTGCTTCAAATAGCAAACTTGGCTCTGCTACATCTGTGCCGCACATCTACTCAATAATATACAAGATGAATATCTACTTCTTGTTGTTTTCTCGGCTCTTCAGATCCTATTACAGCTGCAACTTCATTAAATGCAATCCTAGATAGCTTTTTTAATAAATGCCAGTGCAACTGGAAGTGAATAAGAAGAATCTGTTACTGTGCACAATTAACTCTGGAGTTCAATGTAATTGGCTTTGCTATACGCCGTAAATCTTCTGGCCTCTGCTCAGTACATTATTTCTCCTGACTTTAATTATTATATGTTAGTTAAGTGCTACTAAGTTATTCTTTACTATATAGCATAAAACAGGAGTCATTACATGATCAGACACTTGTAAAAGTAAAACTAGCCCTCTATAATCGTCACCTGTCTTAAAGGAGTGCTCTGGTCTTATTAAATACATTTTTTAAAATCTACCCAAAACACTGCTTATTTTCCGCATGTACCCGTTTTTCATTTCCTTCCCCTTTTTTCTGCAGCATCTCATCCTGGCAGGATGTGTGTTCAAAAGACATCTTATTCAGAGCTTACCCTCTGTGCCAGGCATCCTCAAACTGCGGCCCTCCAGCTGTTGTAAAACTACAACTCCCACAATGCCCTGCTGTAGGCTGATACCTGTAGGCTGTTCGGGCATGCTGGGAGTTGTAGTTTTGCAACAGCTGGAGGGCCGCAGTTTGAGGATGCCTGCTCTGTGCCATATAATAGTATTTGTACCCATAGTGCCAACACTGGAATGAGCACAGAATATTCCAGAAAATTTGTGTCCATTGCACATGTCCTAAACAAATCAGTTTGGAATGTGGTATAGTTCAGATTTGTGCTAGGTGAACGTTTTGGTATCTGTCAACCATTGTGAACAGTCTTCCAGTCAAAGAACCACCAAGTTAACCCTTCCATACCTACTGCCAGGGTCGAATGAATTGAAGTATCCGAAGTGGACTTCGATTCAAATTTCAGGGAAAATTCGATTCACCATGAAGCTGAATTTCCTCATAATTTGTGGTAAAGAATACATTTTCCATTAATACTCACCTCATTTTGATTGAGGATGCGACGTACCGCCCCCCAGGGCCGATCGTGTTCCAGGTCTATAGGAATTCCAAATGGTGTGGTGAGGCCTTAACAGTCTCTGTTTGTGTCACGGTGCTCCTACCTGGATACAGCCAATCCCCAGGGTTAAGCTCCGAAGCAATAAAGGGGAATATTGGAGATGGAGATGGAGAATAAATCAAGTCCAAACCTTGATAAAGTTCAACAGTTTGTTTTGCATCAACTTGAATCAAAATAATATTCAGGCTTTTTCTTGGTTCCAGCAGGCTTTGGCATAAACTGGCCGGCAAACTTGAGTACTCTGCTTTCTCTCTCTGCTGTGCTAAACTCTGCTTGGGTCTGGTTACTGGCCTTTGTTCGGTTCTGGTATCCCTGGATTGGGGTGCCTTTGGCTGTTGTTCCCCTCCTGACAGTAAATAAACTAGCAAGGAATCAGGGGGCTCTATGAGCTACTTTCCTCTGGAGAGACTCCTGCTGCTGCTGGAGAACACCTTCCCCTTGCTGCTACATCTTCTGTGTCTTTTCAGCTCCACTATCATGTCTAAACTGGAACAAACTAGAACTTCAACCTCTCCCTTTGGTAGGAAACAAGACTAGCCCACTTCTGCCCAAAAGGGGGAGAATGGAATGGTGAGTTTCATTCTATATACGGATATGTCTGCCATATACGCTGCCACCTGCTGGTGAACCAGGAATATAACATAAACATAACAGTTACATAATAATATTATCAATGCACAATGTGAAGAACCTGGAAATAAATACAAGGATGACATTTATGTCAACCATTAGAGACAGTAGCAGGGTGTAGGTAATACCATTCTGGGGTATTACATAGATCCCACGCAAAATCTTGTGAACTGTGACGCCGGCCATTGTGATGATGTCATCACGCACCATGCAAGATTTTGCGCGGGATCCTTGTGCTCAAATGGATAAGGTCAGTATTACTCATTTTTTTAAACGAATTAACCCCTGAAAGCCTTCACTTTTTATCTCAGATGCTGTGATCAGCGATGAATGTGGCACCTGAGGGGTTAAATGACAGGGGCAGTGCAATCATCTTTACCCGTCATTGCTCCCACTACTTACAAAGACATGCTCTTCGTGAGTAATTTATCACAAAGCGAATTTCATAGTGAAATTCAGCAAAGCAGCCAAATCAAATTTTTGTAAACTTCGCTCATCACCACCTACCACTATTATCCGATCCAGCAAAAAATTTCTGGGCTCTTAAAAGGGAATCTTTCACCAGCAACTTCCCTATCCAACTGTTTGAATAGACAAAAAGATGTGCGTCACCTGAGGATCTGAGGCTCCATTCGCAAGTTATTCTTTTTTTTCCCCCTACCCTCTCTAGACAGCCCCTCCCTCGCTGCATTGCAACTGCCTGGCCCTGTCAAAGCAGAAAGGGAGGGGCTGACCAGAGAAGGTAGGGGAGCTTGGGTGCAACAAGAACAAGGTGACGCCCTCATTGCACCAACGGCCTAATTAGCATATTAAGAAAAAGTATCATAACTTGGGAACGCAGCATCAGATCAACAATAGAGAAACAACATTTTAATCAAGCGAACTATGGCTATGTGTCTATGGAAACAGATGGATACGGAGGTTACTGGTGACAGATCCCCTTTAAAAATGTCATATATGCCGTATTACTAGTGAGCGGCAGGGGTCATATCCGAATTCGTGATATTTTGCAAACATTTTGTAGAATATTCATGAAATATTCCCGAATTCGTGTATTCGTTATATTCTACATTATTTTTATTTATTTTTACCGAAAATCTGAAAGGTAATGATCGCATTATATGCGAATATTACGTGATCAATACAGGCGTGGGTCAAAAATTAATATATAGCACTATAGAATATAGTGCTATATATTTGTTACATCGAATATTCAGCATTTTTTCGATCTGAAAAAATGATTCCTCCCTGCTTCTTGCTTGTATATAGTGCTTCAATATAGTGCTATATTTTCGTATTTTAGAATTGTGGTCGGGCACTCACGAAAGAAGGACTCCTACCTGCTGGCTAGCTAAAGCGATTAGAGTTATGCCGAAACCGCGACGTTGAAGGGATAGCTGAAGGAGGCCATCCCCTTGTTGTGAAGCTGAGATTGAGGGTGGGTAGGGTGGGAGAGTTTGACACGTCGTTCATTGAAGGAGGGGCAGAGGTGCCATGATATAGGCAACCGTGCCCCTCCCACAAATACAGGCCAATTAATCGGCCTTAACACTTGTGGTCGGGCACTCACGAAAGAAGGACTCCTACCTGCTGGCTAGCTAAAGCGGTTAGAGTTATGCCGAAACCGCGACGTTGAAGGGATAGCTGAAGGAGGCCAAAAAGAACAACAATTCCTATCATATCGCAAAGCTACAAACATTTATTCATAACACCAAATTCTGACAAGCAAGATTCAGGAATGTAGCGGCTGAAACAGGACGAACGCCAACGACCTATTCTTTTAATTATATGTGCTGGAACCCGATTCCTTGAAGCGGCGGATGCCGCCTCTATGCGAAACGAATGCCTGGATATTGAGGACGGGTCTACTGCAAGATTAGTCAGTAAACACGAATATGAGTTATGAATTGAGGACCGGTAAGGTGAGTATTGTTGAATGGTAGCAAGGACTGTCGGGTGGCTTGTTTGGCAGAGAGGACAGAAGCTGTTGCAGCACGCGCACGGGACACCAATGATGAGAGGTCGGGAAGAAAAACACCTGGGTCGGGGGGCCTACCTGAGAGGTCTTGGTGGTGAGTAGCGAGAGTATGAAACCATCTCTGGAAGCCGAGAGCTGACTGAGAGTGACGTATCTGCTACTGTTAGCCGGGGAAGTAAACTCGGACGGTCTCAAAACCCGTAAAAGGCCGGGTACATGGCAGCTTTTATTACCAAACTATGCAGGGCACCGAATGGTTTTTGTCTAACAAGTCGGAAAGGTCGCGGAAAAGCTGGCCAGTGACGGGTAGCCGGTGAGTGCGTGACTCGCAGTCGCTTTTCTCGAGACCCCTCAGAGTAGCTTTAATGGCATGAATTGAAAATAATGAACCTGACTGAGGGAAACTCATGGCTCTAAAATATTGCACCCCTGCGAGGTAGGACTTGACCGTGGTGTGGGATAGTTTCAGATTGGTGTGACAGTAACCTATGAACGCCAGGATGTACGGAACGAACTCGGTGTCACCTTGCGGACAAGAGTCCTGAAATCTCTGGAAGGCTCTCCAACCTGTCTGGTAGATTCTGGCTGTATTGGGTGAGAGGGACTTGAGTAACAGTGACCGAGCGGTGGCGAGATGAGCGTCTATGGAAGGATTAGAGCAGCGTATGGAGGGACTGGGCTCCCGATGGCATCTGCTTCTGGACAGATCTGTGAAAAAAGGGTAAAATTAAAACGAGATAACGCGTCGGCTGCTACGTTGTGGTTACCGGCTACATGTGAAGCTACGTAACGAAACTGGTGTTGTAATGACAGAAGGACCAGGCGCCTAAGAAATAACATGACACATGGAGACTTAGAAGAACCACTATTGAGAATCTCGATGACGGCTGTATCATCGGACACGAAGGACACAGTCTGACCTGACCAACTTTGACCCCAGGTATAGGACACTGCCACTAAGGGGTAGAGTTCAAAAACTGCTGAGGTACGGAAAAACCCAGGAATGGAACTAACTTCGATTGGCCATCTGTCTGCTAACCAATGGTTGCCAAAAATAGCTGCGAAACCTGTATTGGCAGTGGCGTCGGACAAAATTACGGGGGAGTTGTCGGATATTGTGGGAACAAAGAGCGAGATGCCATTCCATTGCGTGAGAAATTGATCTCACATGTTCAAGTCAGCCATGACCATGTCGTCTAGACCTATGCTGCTATCCTGGGAAGGGGCTGTAGGAAGGAGTGAAAGTAAGCGAGAAACAAATGCCCTACCTTGCGGAATTATGCGCATCGCAAAGTTCAGCATACCTAACAGGGACTGTAGCTGAACTTTCTTAGTCACTCTAGTAGATGTGAAATTATGAACGACTTCCCTGATTCTCTGTAATTTGTCCCTTGGCAACCTGGCAACCATGTTCTGGGTGTCCAAAACTATACCAAGGAATGTGATGACTACGGAAGGACACTCCACTTTCTTGGGAGAGACAGGAACCCCCAATTGTCTGAAACACTCCAGTAGCAAATGAAGGTCTTTGGGGGGAGCGTCAGGACGCTCAATAATTAAAAATTCATCCAGGTAGTGAATAACATTGCTACAGTGGAATTCATGGACTAAAATCCAGTGGAGAGCCTTGGCTAATTGGTCAAATAACCACGGGCTACTCTTAGACCCGAATGTGAGCTTGGAAGCAAAATAATAAAGGCCCCTCCATTTAATGCCATACCATTACCAGAGGGATGGTTTGATCGGTAGTAATTTGAAGGCGTCTGCAATATCGGCTTTAGAAAGGATGGTACTGGGACCTAACTGTAAGATAAGAGCGATGGCTTGATCTATGGTGGCATACCTCATACTAACTTCTTCAGATGGAATTAGAGAGTTGATGCTAGGTATGGGGGTACCATGCGGGGCGGATAGGTTGATAATCAACCTCTCTTTGTTAGTGAATTTACCGAACACAACTCCTACCGGGCTGATTCTCCACCGTTCAAAGGGTGATGACAAAAAAGGACCTATCAGGAAACCTTTGACTAAGTCCGCTAAGATTAATCTATCGGAGACATCGGGGTGATGGTCAGCGGACTGTAAGTTCCTGCTGTTGTGTGTAGACTCTGGAAGGGCCACCACCCCGGTGTGGAAACCGAACCTAAACCCTGTACTAAGGAACTCCACGAAGCCTGGGTCAGAATACCTGCGTAAGAACTGCTGCAACCGAACTATATTAACAACACACATGTAATTATTATCTGATTTTAATGAACAGACTACTTTAGGGTGGGCTCTGAAGCAGTTTAGTACATATGTGTAGCAAGCGACACTGACTGAAGTTACAGGATGCGTAGTTGAAATTATTACAAATCTGTGACCTGCCGAGTAGTTTGATGGGTTTACCCAGCTTGTCAACTAAACCAGAGGATCTGTGTGAACGGGCCGGAACAGGACCTGTAGAACTGGACCCCTCACTTGGAACAGCCTTATGACACCACACAGTAGAATGGTCAACTGAAGGCCACAGGGAGCACGAAGGTGCCCTAAGCCCGGCGAAGTGCCTACAAAAAATCTCTGTATCAATGTTAGCCCAATTTGTGAGAAACTGGAACTGACTTAAAGTGGCCGCTGCCTTGGCCGAGAAAGAACAATGGTAGTCGTAGAAGGAACTACCACCATACTTGTATCCCAACTCCGTTATCCTAAATAAATACAAATCAAGTTCTTCCCTTCTCTCATTCAACATCAGATGGATTTGTGTCAGAGAATTCTGAACTGTGACCATGGAGACCTCTTCCTGCTGCTGAGGGCCTGAGTTAATGACCAGTAACCGGTATAACTCGGCCTTCCTAGCAGAAGCGGGATACGAAATACCCCTTCTGGACAACTCCGTCATCAGCCTAGGGACGGTCCAACTGCGAAGAGACGACACACTGCCCCCTTCTGACATCCTGGCGGGGTTCTCGTCGACGAAGTCTCCACTATGTCTGAAGCACGTGACATATCCTGTGGATACAGTATGCACAAATCAAACCCTGACTGTCAACCGACACCGGGATCATGTGACGTAAGCTATGAGTAGGTCGAGACCCATGCAACTGTGAAGAATACGAGTGAAAAGGGACGAGAGGACCTGAGCAAAGGAGAAGCGATAGCTGAACCTAGAACACCCCAGTGATTGATAAGTCTGACGGTGGCACAACTGACCCACCACCAGAAGGAGAGAAGAGGAATAGTAACACGACACAGCCACTGCCATACTGTACCCTGATGGTTGAACAACGTGCAGAATATATTTGAAGAAGGACGTCACAGATCCTGGAATAAATCACATGTAAGATCCCTGCGTACTACATACCGCCAGGCGTAGAGGCGTGCGCCCAACAATATGGAGATCCTCTAACTAGCACTGAACAAGTGTGATGCCCCTTCCCTAAAAAACAACTCCATCAATCCAAAAGCATGTATTCTCTCTTTTTTTTTCTTCTTTTTTTTTTATTCCCCCTTTTTTTTTTTTTATTAACAACCCTAACTAAATCTCCCCAAGGTGGTCATAGCTCTGGTGGCCACTAGATGGAGCCAACACAGAGCACAGAGCCATGGACTGCACTGCCGGCAGTCACCACAAGAGGGAGCCTGCACCATCCAACGCTGCTCATGGACTGTATCGGCTCCAGCGGCCACCAGGGGGAGCCCACACAGTTACCAGCCACCTGTAGCTCGTGCAGACAGCAGAGGAGACCACAAGCAGGAACGCACGGGTAAGTGTGCTGCAAGATGACATGGGGCCAGTGCGGGCATAAAGGGGGGGGGGGGAACCATGCTGCTGCCAAGGACCCTGCCTAACTAGTGGCACAGCGGCCTGTGCCAGACATTGAAGGGGGGGAGAAATTCGAATCGGAATCACGCTGACCCGTGCACCCTACGATTCATGCCACGTGGGAGCTAAAGCTGCCTGGCAAACGCTCCGGTGCAGTGTGGCTCCCCCTTTACCTAGGGAGCCGGCACTGCCGGCCGGACTTGTGAGATCGAGACTGCAAAGCGTGGCAGTCACTTACCTGATCCAGTAGCTCGCGCACAAAACGAACTTCTGGGAAACAAACTTCTGGGGGCTTGACCAGAGGCAATCCTCACGCACCGTACGAGGCCAGAGTTTGACACGTCGTTCATTGAAGGAGGGGCAGAGGTGCGATGATATAGGCAACCGTGCCCCTCCCACAAATACAGGCCAATTAATCGGCCTTAACACTAGTCGTCATTTTTTTCCATCTGAAGTGAACACTGAATACTGTTCACTTCAGATGGAAAAAAATGATGAATATTCAAAAAAACTAATATATAGCACTATATTGATTGTAGTGCTATATATTTGTTTATTAAAATATTCATCATTTTCTTCCATCTGAAGTCATGATTCCTCTCTACTTAAGTTGCTTGTGTGCCAATGATTTATTGGCCCACAAGCAAGAAGCAGGGAGGAATCATTTTTTCAGATAGAAAAAATGGCGAATATTCGATATAATGAATATATAGCACTATATTCTAAATATTAGCGAATTCTCAAAGTGCTGATATTTGTGATAAAAATTAGTTTTTTGAATATTCGTGGTCAACACTACGTATTACTGGATACAATGATAAATTGGTAGAGTTAAAGAAGAATCATTCTGGACACTAGGTAACAGATCAATGTATGAATAGGATGGAATTATATTATCCATCTGCAAACCATACAATAGAAGTACAGTATCCGATGCATTTTACTGTTTAGTGCATTTTTACACAAAAACCGTTACTAAACCATTTCATATCTCAGTTATGACAAACATGTCTTCCCTAATATTGGCTGTGCCCAAAAAGCAACGGTTAATATTTCTGTGGAGCAAATGTTCATGCCCACGTGCCAGAGATCTACAATAAATGGATTCACTGGAGAGGCGGACAATAGGACAAAAGGTTTCTCGTGCACTGATTACAGAAAGAGACAATGAGTCTTCTCGGCGGGTTATTTTATCCTCGTGGAATGGCATGAATACACATCGCCAAGTTACAATCTGCTGCATGCTACCATCTACATAGTCCGCATTTCTGTGCGGTCTCCTCTTACTGCAGTCATAGGAAGATACATCTGCACACGTTCAGTAACACGAGAAAAGGGATGTCATGATATAAGATTGTGCTGTAGCATGTATTGCATTTTTTAAATGCACCACTTAAAATCAGGCAAATTATGTTGGTAGCCTACGAATGCTGTAATGCTCTATTTCTTTTTTTAACCACTTAACACAATTGTAAAATATATCAACAGCAAAAAATATTTTTTTAAAATTCCTGCATGGTAAACACCCTAATGAAAAAAAAAAAAAAACACACAGTTCACCATTTTTTTTGTCATCTTGTCACCCCCCCCCCAAAAAAAAATATTGAATAACAGTGATCAAAAAGTTGTATGTACCCCAAAAATGGTACCAATAAAAACTAAAGTTCATTCCACAAAAAAGAGTCCTCATATAGCTCTGTAGACGGAAATATAAAAAAAAAAAAAAAAAGAAAATGGTGATAATTTGTATCGCCATAATCGTATTGAACCGCATAATAAGGATGTCCTGTCATTTGTCAAAACCCCAAAAACCTTGGCGGAATTGTGTTTTTTTTTTGTTTATTGTTTTCAATTTGACCTCACAATTTTTTTTTCCCGTTTTCCAATACAAGACACGGTAAATTAATAATTTTTTAAATGCATCTTGTCCTGCAAAAAATAAGTCCTCATATGGCTATGTGAACGCAAAAGTAAAGAAGTCATAGAATGTGGGGAGGAAAAATCAAAAATGCAAAAATGAAACTAGTAACGGTCTTTAAAGCAGTTTTTCAGGATTTTAATAATGATGAGCTATCCTCCGACAGCCCTCACCCCCTTCCAATCAGCTGTTCTGAAGTAAGGTAAAGTAATTTTTTTCTGGTCTGTCTTGAAAATCCTCTGCTGGACAGTCGCTCAGAAGGTCATAACCCACTGCTTCCATTTTCAGCTTTGTACATTGGCCACATCTTCTACAAGTTCAGATCGCCATAGTCCCCCATAGTCCCCTATTTGGTAATCTAATCCCTCCAAGAAAGAGTATGAGACACAGGTTCCTCTGGGAGATTGTTTACGTTAATTTTAGTTTATTATTATCATTAACCCTTCAGCCACTGTGATTTACCAGGACGCCATTGAGGCTATGGGAATGTATGGAGCGGGCTGCTGTGCTGAGTTTGCTCCATACACAGTGGGTGCTGGCTGTATAATACGGCTGCAATGACCGGGATTGCCGATGACGGTCGAGTCTGGTCATTTAACCCCTCAGATGCCATAGTCAATAGAGATTGCGGTATCTGTGGAGCCAGGCCTCCTCTGCCTTCCAATCAGAGACCATAGTGACCTGCCTGCAAAGCTGTGCATGAGTGGCAGAATCCCATTCACCATACGAGTTGTCGCAAAAAACACGCAATTCAACAATTTCTGGTCAATTTATCAGCCCAAAAAATTTAATAACAGTGATCAAAAAGTTATATGTAGCCCAAAAATGGTGCCAATAAAATCTACTGTTCGTCCCGCCAAAAAAACAAGATCTATAGACAGAAATATAAACTATAGAAATTTGATATTGCCATAATCGTATTGACCCACAGAATAAGGATGTCATTTTTTGCGCACAGTGAAAGTCGTAATATCAATACCCCAAAAACCATGTCGGTTTTTTTCAATTTCACCCCACAAAGAACTGTGCGTTATCAATACATCATATCCACTATACACTGTGCAATGAATCATCAGATTTCTCAAAAATAACATTTTGTTCTAAATGTTTTTGAATATGAAACAACTTGATGATGATGTGCTAAAAGAAACACTGAGATGAAGTTGGCAGCTACTAGCAAATATTCTTTCCCATTTTAATCTAATCATTAATAGGATGCTGTTAGGCACTAATTAAACAGAAATGCAAAATATTTCCTTCAATCTGTTACTTCTAACCTCAATTTATGACATTGGAAAGAGACACTGAAAAGCTATCCTGGCCACGCGTCAGGCAATTTAGTGAAAGTGCTTATTGTCATCCAGCAGCGTGAGATAGCAATAAGAACCTCGATGTTGAAGATTCATTATTGAAAAGGCCTTATGGTCACATAGGAGATATTCAAATTTGAAAACATATGTTCAATTGTATTGTATCTTTGAAATGTTTTTACTAGAAATGGTAAAGTGTCATTGTGGTTGTGCTGGTGTGAATATTACTTCAAACCTCAAGAAGGCTCAACATTCTCTGACCTGTCCATGATTAGAGATGAGCGAATCGAAGCTGACGAAGTCGAATTCGATCCGAATTTCAGGAATCACATTTTTATCTAAAATGGCTGCTGCACATGTTAGGGTATGGAGCCATGCATGCAGCCGATCAGCAGCCAGCCCTGTGATGTCACAGCCCTATAAATAGCCTCAGCCATCTTGGATTCAGCCATTTTCCAGTGTACTTAGAGCACGGAGAGACGTCAGCAGGTGCTAGGGACAGTGATAGAAAAGACTTGAAAACATATATTTTGCTGTATTGCAGTTTAGGGAAAGGATAGGGAGGAATTATTCCACAGTATTGAAGCAGGACAGGGTTCAATAGGGGTGTTTTCAACCTGGGTAATAGGAACAATCCTATTACACCTTGCTGCACTGACTGCGGTTCCATTATGTTGTGTGGGAAAATTACAGCCCTTTTTGGCGTCTATTAGTGGCAAAAAAAAAACTTTATTTGCTGTTCACAGCCGCAGTTATATGTTCTAAAGCCCTTTTTAGTGTGTATAAGTGGGGTTGAAAAAGGGGCTCATTAGCCGTTGTGCGGTGAAGTGAGAAAATTACAGCCCTTTTTGGATTGTATCAGTGGCAAAAAAAGTATTATTTGCGGTTCACCGCCGCAGTTATATGTTCTAAAGCCTTTTTATGGCATGTATTAGTGGGGGGAAAAAAAGGGCTTATTAGCCGCTGTGTGGTGAAGTGGGAAAATTACAGTCCTTTTTGGCATTTATTAATAGCAAAAAAAATAATTTGCCGTTTAGAGGTGAAGTTCCATTGTACTACATCCATTTACGGGGTGTATTAATAGGATAGATACGTACGTCCTATTAGCCGTTCTGCAATGAATTGTGATATTATTTTTTTGGGGGGGTGTATTAATAAGAAATATAATATGTCTTACTAGCCGGTCTGCAGTGAACCGACATTGTTATACAGCCATTGTTGGGGTGTTATTAGCCGTTCTGCAGTGAATTTACATGGTCATACAGACATTATTATGCTTTATTAATAGAAAAAATAAGTATGTGTCATTAGCCATTCTGCAGTGAATTTACATTGTCAGTCAGTGGTGAAATTTCTTTGGGATACAGCCTTTTTTGGGAAAATTGGTCGGTGAATGTAGACTTTCTTCTACAGGGACTGAGTAATTGCGTTGATTAGCCATTCAGTGGTGACATTTTTTAGTGAAACTGACTTTTTGGGGAAAATTGATGGGTGATTGTAGAGTATCTTCTGTAGGGACTAACAATTTATCAATTAGTTATTATTCAGTGGTGAAATTTGTTTGTGATACAGCCTTTTTTGGGAAAATTGGTCAGTAGCTGTAACTATGGTCAAGGACAATATATATTCTTTACGGCCCACTGGGTAAATGTGGTTCCTCCCCAGCCACACCAGCAACTTGGCGAGGTTACGCCATTTCCGCCTCCACGTTCTCACGCCGTTGGTCCTGCGACAATGTCCGCTTCTGCCTCCTCATCCTCCACCATGTCCTCAGCCTCCACTGCAGAGACAATTCACAGTGCTCCTCCAGCATACAACATGTGCAGGGCACGGCAGTGTCACACTGTTGTACACATCGTTTGCCTGGGCGAACGGAGTCACACAGGGGAGGAACTGCTCTGTGTCCTTCATCAAGAAATCAAATCCTGGCTTTCTCCGCGACAACTCAAAATCAGAACCATGGTGACCGACAACAGGAAGAACATGGTGTCGGTGCTGCGTCAAATAGGGCTGAGCCATGCACCCTGCATGGCGCACATGTTCAATCTGGTTGTAAAGCGGTTCCTGAAGTCTTCCACCCATCTACAAGACATCCTAAAAATGGCCAGAAAACTTCAGCCACTCATACACCGTCAAGTACACCCTCCTTGAGCTGCAGAGGCAAAACACCTCCACACTCTGTCATTGTGCCACTCTGTGGCCTCCTCATGCTGCTGCTGCTGCTGCCACCTCACCACTATGTCACTGGGCCACTCTGTGGTTTCCTCATGCTGCTTCCACCTCACCACTATGTCATTGGGCCACTCTTTGGACTACTCAAGTTGTTCTCCCCACTCCATGACTGGGCCACTATTTTGCCTTTTTTGGCCTGGATGACATCGCCATTTATTTGACCCTTCTTCTGATCTGTCAGAAGGAAGGAAAAATGAAACGCACAACGGATCCTGTCTGTGTAGCAGCTGTAAGGCCTGTATAGTCCCATCAGAATTGGCTTATGATTTGGTAGACAAAAACAGGAGTGGGTACAAAACACAGAAGACATGCAAATATTCCATTCACGTGTCATCTCTATTTTGGATCCACTCCTGTTTTTTTTTTTGTCATTAGCAATACTGATGGATTACTGACCAAATGCTGACCGAGTGAAGGCGGATGCTCAACACACAGGATCCGTTTTTTGGGGGTTATTGTTCTGAGGGATCATAGGAAGGGCAAATTAATCAGTGACGTCAACAGAAACTTACTGCTGACACCCTCTCCACTCTGTCAGGGGGGCTCTACTTGTATAAGCGTTTAATAGAACAGGTTCTGTAGACATCTATGTAGAATCAGCTGATGACGGTGTAAAAGGAGTGCGCTTCTTCTTGACGCTAACATCGACCTGTAAGGCTGAGTTCATACTTTAGTTATTGGCCCCATAACTGCCCAAATAAGTGAAGTGTGGAGTGATTCTAAGAGTGATGCCTGTCATCTGCATGTCATACTGACTCACAGTATTGTTTCACTACCAGAGCAGACTTCCTATGCATGTTAGTGCAAGGCACAATGTTCTATACTACTATACAGGCTCTCTGCAGCCAGGAAATAGCTGTTTTTGAAAACGGATCAAATCTATTAATTTCGAAAAATTAGGCGAATTGGCCAAATCGATTTTTTTAAAGATTTGCTCATCTCTAGACAGTATTTTGCCCTTTAAAAGGCATCTATCAACAGATTTGCACCTATGAAACTGTCTGACCTGTTCCATATGCACTAGGCAGCTGATGCCTCTAGGAGAAAAGGGAACATTGCTGTTAAATCTACAATGGGGTTCTAAGAGTCCACCAGAACAACCTAATTTGGGAAAGAACACTGGCATAAACAAGAAGGATAAAATGCCCAAATGTAGAGAAAATATCTTCTACAGCAATACTGTGGTATATCTATATAAAAGTGAAATCTTGTTTGTTGGTTGGTTTGTATAATCTTCATAGGCTCTTACGTGCCTTGATGAATCTAAGCAGATACGTATACTATTCATGATCTATTGTAAAATACCGGAAGGGTTGTCAAGTCCAGCTGACAGAGTTCTGGAAGGTTCTACTAAAGTAATGTGTTTTTGATGCAACATGCATTAAAATGTATACAATAATGTAACTGTAACTGTTAAGGCACTGCTTCTTAGTAATGGCCTTGCGGTTCCCCAGCTGACAGTTTGCGGCGTACTTTGTGCGTTCGCGATCAGCCGAACATGCGAACATATGGCGATGTCCGCGTGCGCTATATACTTTTGCATTGCGACGAACTTTGACCTATGTGTAATAAATCTCAGCGGACGTTTTCTTCTTATTTCGATATGCTTGTTTTAATTCATCAATAGCATATGTGCTGCCGAAGCCTATGAAACATCCATCAGGTGGGACAGGACAGTCAATTGACACGTTTGAGCACATGGACACACCCCCAACCCTATAACAGAACCCGATCTGGCAGCCATTTTACCTTATGTGTTTTGACAGTGTAGGGAGGGGTTGCATTTTGGAGCAAGGACAGGCTGTTAGGAACTTAGGGGAACCAAACGCTAGCTAATAGGGCCACAAAAGTCCTTTAAAGAACTGGTAACGTTGTGCTATCGATAGGGGTGATACACAGAGGGGTGTGATATACTTATAATATACTTTCTAACATAGAAATTATATTATAGTGCAATTGTATGCTTCCAGAAAATACTGATTGAGGGCTGCGATCTATCAGCTTCCACAAAAAGGTGATTGAGATTTTCCATATACCTGCGTCCACAAAATTACTGCTTAAGGGTGATATACCAGCTTCAACTAACAACTGATTGAGGCCTTCCATATATCAACTTCCACAAAATAGGGATAGAGGTTTTCTTTATACCTGCGTCTACAAAATACAAATTGCGGGTTTTGATATACCTGCTTTAACTAACAACTGATTGAGGCCTGCCATATATCCGCTTCAACAAAATAGTGTTAGAGGTTTTCCATATACCTGCGTCCACAAAATTACTGCTTGAGGGTGATATACCAGCTTCAACTAACAACTGATCGAGGCCTGCCATATATCAGCTTCCACTGATATACCTGCTTCAACTAACAACTGACTGAGGCCTGCCATATATCAGCTTCCACAAAGTAGTGATAGAGGTTTTCCATATACCTGCATCCACAAAATTACTGCTTGAGGGTGATATACCAGCTTCCACTAACAACTGATAGAGGCCTGCATCCACAAATACTTCTCTTCTCTAGGGTCTTTGGCACAGGGTCATTTTGAAAATGACAGGCAGAGGAAGAGGCAGGCCATTCCGCAGGTGTGGTAGGGGTCGGGTAGGTGCACCAGGCCGGAGCCTAAGTGGAAAGTTGGAGAAGGTCAGTGTGATTATGTCAAAGGACGCACCAGAGTTGGTTGAGTGGCTCACTAAGCCTTCTGCTTCTGCACCCTCCTCACTCTCTGCTGTGTGCACCCCAAAAGACACCACCACTACCACCACCATAGCCCCTCCACTTAACTCAGAGGAATTATTTTCCCATTCATTCCCAGAAAGCACCTGGACTCTCTTCACCGAGCCCAGTGGGAGCAACGCCGTCAGAACCCACAAAGCCACACTCCCGGCGCTCCACGTCCTGCCTCTTCTCCTACTCCTTCTCCTCTCTCCTCCCATTTGTCCTTCACTACACCTTCCACCTGCCGTCGTCTTGTTCATCTGGCACAAGGCAGGCTTCCATGGCCCAAATGTTCGAGCATAAAAAGTTGATGACGCCGGATAATCCTCTTGACCAACGGCTGATCGCTGGCTTGTTGGAACTGCTAGCCCTCCAACTACTACCATATAAATTGGTGGACTCGGAGGCCTTTAGAACATTTTTGGCCATTGGCACACCACAATGGAAGGTCCCCGGAAGAAAATATTTCTCCCAGAAGGGCATCCCTGAACTATATGGCCACTTTCAGCGGCAAGTTAATATATTTCTGGCACATAGTGTCGGTACCAAGATACATCTGACCACAGACACGTGGTCTAGCAAACACGGGCAGGGAAGTTACATAACTTTTACTGCCCACTGGGTGAACCTTCTGACGGCCATTAAGCATGCAACCCTTGGCATCCACGTGGATTTGGTGTTACCACCATGGATTGCATGCAGGCAGGCTTCTTCTCCTCCTACTCCATCCTCCGTTTACTCCTCGGCTGACTCCTCCTTTTCCACACTTATTTGCCAGGTGAGACGTTGCCATGCTGTGCTGCGGTTGTTGTGCCTGGAATTCAAGAGCCACACAGGTCCTGCACTGCTTTCAGCTCTGCAGTCAATGGCCGATCAGTGGCTAACCCCGCTCAAATATGACAGTTTGTAAAGTGGTGTGCGTCAACGGTGGCAATCTGCTGAGCGCGCTGAAACAGGGCAAAATGACACACGTGCCGTTCATGGCACACATCCTGAACTTAGTTGTGCAGCGATTCGTTGCCGAATACCCCGGGGTCCAGGACATCTTGCGGCAGGCCAGGAAAATCTCTGGCCATTTTAGAAGATCTTACACGGCCATGGCTCGCCTTGCTGACGTTCAGCAGCGACACCACTTGCCCGTCAAACGTCTGATTTGTGACTGCCCGATGCCATGGAACTCCACCTTGTGTATGCTTGATAGGCTGCTCCAACAGAAACTTGCTGTTAACGACTTCCTTAACGAACTCTGCGGCAGGACAGGTTCTAGGGTGCTTGGTTTCTTTTCACCTCGCCAGTGTCTGCTCATGCACGCCGAATGCAGACTTCTGCGGCCATTTGATGAGGTCACCAAACTGTTCAGTCGCAGCCAGGGCGCCATCAGTGACATCGTACCTTACGCCTTCTTTCTGGAGCGTACATTGCGTTGTGTCATTGATCAAGCCATCGAGGAACAGGAGCTGGAAGATGAGGAAGTCACAATGCTGAATAAGTTCCCAGCGGGGGCTACTCCATCTGAGACAAGTCAACAACAAGAGTCTGAAGAGGAGTCAGAGGAGGATGGTGGCTGTGGGGAGGAGCAAGAAGAGCAGGCTTTAAACTTTTCGGTGATCCCTGGTGTTGTCCGTGGCTGGGTGGAAGAGACCGAGGACGACATTCTCCTGAGCAATGAGCAGGATCCAGGGTGCTCCTCCATTTCCAATTTAGTGCAAATGGAGGCCTTCATGCTCCAGTGTTTGAAGAGGGACCCTTATATAAAAAGCAACATACTTAGACCCCCGGTACAAAAACAAAATGGCGTACATGTTACCAGCATCACAGAGGGCTGTCAGAATGCAGCATTTCCAGGCCTTGCTGCGAGAGATGCTGAATTCTGCTGTTGCAGGCACTGGCAGAGGACTTTCCACCTACAGCGAAACAGGTGCAGGTACCAATTCTACCATGCCTGACAAAAGAGGGCGGTTTGAAGATGTGTTGGTTACTTCGGATATGAGATCTTTCTTGCAACCAACCCATTGACAGCCACCCTCCAGATCCAGCCTCAGGGAACGCCTATACAGACTGGTGTCTGTCTGACTACTTTGGGTTAAGGGCTGATGTGGACGCTCTGAGAAGCGAGGAACCCCTTGACTACTGGGTGTGCAGGCTTGACCTGTGGCCAGAGCTGGCACAATTTGCAATGGAACTCTTGGTTTGCCCCTTGTCGAGTGTCCTGTCTGAAAGGATGTTCAGCGCAGCAGGGGGGATCGTGACCGATAAGCGCACTCGCTTAGCTCACGGCAGTGTGGACTACCTCATTTTTTTTTTTTATGAATGAGGCATGGATCTCGGAGGAATTCAACACCTGTGATGATCACGTGTAATAAAATTTCCTCATGCCAGCCCACACATATCCGCCACCACCTAGAACAAAGAATGGTCCTTGCCTTATGTATATACAGCGGCAAAGAAGGCCTTTTATGTCAGGTGCATGCCTAATTTTTTTGGCCTGTACTGGCCAACAGTTACATATTTATCCTGTGACCACCTAATGCACCTCCAGCCACAGAATACAAAGTTCTTTGCTGTCAGATGAATTCCTATTGCCTAATTTTTGGGGCCTGTACTGGCCGACAGTTACATATTTGTCCTGTGACCGCCTAATGTACCTCCAGTTCTGTGCTGTCAGGTGAATGCCTTTTGACAAATTTTTGGGGCCTGTACTGACACCCTTGTCTCACTACTCTGCCCCTCATTATGGTAGCGTATGAACTGCATTCACCATACGGACCTTCTAATGTAACAGGGTCATGTGACTGTGCCCCTCACCCCATATCCCCCACCCCGTACTGTGCCCCTCACCTCGTACTGTGCCCCCTTATACCCTGCATTGTGCCCTCTTACTACACCCTGTGCAGTGCCCTTAGTCATTCCCTGTACTGTGCCCTCTTATTCCCTTTTATCCGGTCACGGTATGGCGTGTTATCCGATCACTGTACAGAGGTGTTATCCGGTCAATGTATGGTGGTAGTATCCAATAACTTGATGGCCATAACTGTATCCCTTTTCCTGCCCACACCATGCTTTTTTAGACCTGGCATGAGCGGTGAAAAGATGCAGATTGCGGTGCTAAGGACCTTTGCGCCACAATCTGTGGCAATCAGAAACACAGTCCTCATCTCTGACCACCAGGACCAGGTAGCGCTCTGTCAGTACCTGGCGGCCTCCCCTCTGCGCCACGCTGCTCCGCTGTCTACTGGTGGTTATTCTGACACTAGGGCTGGGTTCACATCCTATTTTTGCCATCCATTTAATGCATACCAAATATGTATGCGTTAAAAGTTGCCTCAGACGGATGCCGTACAGTGGCGTCTGTTCATCATACAGTTCCATGCTTGAAAAAAATATTACGTTAATGTATGCATTTTTTTATGGACTGTGGGATACAAAAACGCGGAATGCTGCACATTTTTACACATTGAACCGATAGGAAATAAAAATTTTGTAGGCTACAGCAGGGCACATTTTTGAGAGTTTCCCTTTAAGACGCATAAAAATGGCCCCTGATTAAAATACATATTTTTGTGGGAATTTTTGGCAATGATCCCCCTCTTGTATATCACTGTCCATGTTGTGGGACTATTTGTGTACTTCTAGTAAGTGTTTGCTGGCTGCAAATATGACCTAGAGGTTTTTCAGTTTCGCCTGCCATTAAAGTGAATTGGGCCTGCCGCGAACACGGGAACATTTGATCGCGAACGCGCGTTTGCGACTCGTCCCGGCCGATGTTCGTCCATCAGTACTGCTTCTCACTCTGCCTCTCATCTCCCCTGCATTTTAGTCTGCCTTGCATCTCCCTACATGTGCTGTTTAAAAGACAAACTGTTTGTTGCCCATAACAAGCAATTAAAGCATGGAAAGAAATAGTATTAGAACATATTTATATTGATAAATGTACATTGCATACTGATTGTGGGCTCTCTTGGGGTCCTTTATCAAACTGGTGTAAAGCAGAACTGGCTTAGTTGCCCATAGCAACCAATCAGATTCTACCTTTCATTTTCCAAAGGAGCTGTCAAAAGTGAAAGGTGGAATCTGATTGGTTACTATGGGCAACAAAGGCAGTTCTACTTTACAGCAGTTTGATAAATGACCCCATTTGTGTACTATTTCCTTAGGTAGAGTGGGTTCTAGTCATCTTTGTCCCTCGTATTCTCATATATAATTATGTCTGTATTTGTGACTACTTAACTATTAAATATTATGTATACTATCACATTGTGGGGGCATTTTTTCCTTCTTGTTGTTCATGACAATGTTTTTATATTTAGTGAAGAGATCTTCTTTTTTGTTGAGGATTAGCCTTTGTTCTACATGAACCACCTAATTTGGAGGTGATTGTAAAGATAAGGGCCCAAGGATCCATTCCCAATCTTACACTAACCACCAAAAATTAGTTACTTTGTAATTGTTTTATCATTATAGGAACTAATTTGGTGAGTAGTGTCAGACTGGGAATCCTTGGGCCTTTAACTTTAAAATTAGCTCCAAATTAGGTTGTTTTGCTGCATTCAGTTGAATTTGTTTAGGCCAATTTCATTCAGGGTAACCTAGGCACCTAGCACTGGGGTTGCCTTACAATTTTTCCTGGTAAAGCAACCCATTCAAAGTGGTAACTCAAAAAAACTGACCCTACTGGACTCTACTACAACCCTTCAATCCAAACACGTTTCCACCAGTTATTCCACTAGCATCAACAGTGTGAGGCAGATAATGTTCTAAACAGACAAGGTCATATACAAGGAGTTAGGTAGGGCCAACTTCACATATATAAGTTTTGTCTGCCCAGCCATTTTAAGCCAGGAGCTGGACACAACTGATATATGTGCAGAGAACTTCAATGTACAGATCTGGCACCTATCCACTGATAGCGCTGGACAAAAAAACTGAACATGCAGCCTTTTTCTGTACGGAGCTATTTGGCATCACAACTGATGTTTTGGATTTATGGAAAACTAAGGGAACAGTTCTAGCTTCAGTTCCCCTCCAGCATTTTCTACTTCACTCTGAAGGAGAACTGACCCGCCGGACATATGTGAAGGGTGCCTAGCCAAAGGTCATGTGAGACGGAGCTAGGAACTTGTTTACTCACCACTTTATGCATCTTTTCATGCATTTTCTTTCAGTGTAAACTTTCAATTTATTTGCTAGTTAAGTAACGATTCACTTCAAAAACTTGCTGACCGCAAAAATCTTAAAAATATTACGGATCTATTTTACATGTTAAAGGGGTTATCCCACTAAGCGTTTTCATACTTACCTGCTGCCACCGCGAGTTCACTTCCTGGATTCTGGCTGGGGGCGGGCTTCATCTTGATTGAAGTCTTCTCCCGGCCGTGCCGCGCGCTGGACTGAATGCGCACGCCGCCGCGCATGCGCAATGGTGACTTATTCCTACAGAGCCGGCGTGCGCGTTCGCAGCTCTGTACTATTCTGGCCGGGAAGAAGTCACCGTCGCGCATGCGCGGCAGCGTGCGCGTTCAGAACAGCGAGCGGACCGGCCGGGAGAAAAGAAGGAGTCTTCTGGGCAAGCGCGACCTTCCGGCTTTTGGAGAAGAGCGGAGGTCGTAACCAGGGGAGACCGAGTCACAACAATCAGGTAAGTGGGGATGAATTTTATCCTAATCGGTGGGGATTTGTTAATAAAGTATATTTACAAAAATGATCACTGTCAAATCATTAACAGATTTAACAGTGATCATTATGATGGGATAACCCCTTTAAAGAGAAAATACTCACATTTAATCTTCATAAGCTTTATCTTGTTCTACAGATCTGTGCAGACTCAGCACATCTCTGGTGAACATTGGTGAAACTGATTTCAATATAGCTTTCCAGAAGATACATTTTTCTAGTAATTCCCTATAAAACTCTGCTCAGTTCTCCTTTCCACTGAAGAAAATACTTGTTAAGTAAAACCATAAAGGATCTATGGTATTTTCAATTCAGTTGACCTAAGCAAAGCTGCTGGGATATCTATAGATTTGCACATCAAAGCAGTTGTTATGGTATTATAGATGGACAGAACCTTATCTCTTAGCCCTTCTTAGCTGTGTATTCACAAGTCATAGAACTTGCCTGCATGAAGACCATTTATTCCAAGTTTCCAACAAACTGTGACCAGAGATTAAGAAAAACTCTTCAAAGCATTACACTGCAGATTTGTTGGGATAGGAAACTATCCTGCCAATTATTTCCAGGAATGAAAGTGTAACTTTTTATTTATTGTACTTGTATATTATCACCTGATACTCTACTTTAAATTACTACTAATGTTTCACCAGATTATCATCTAGATGTTACTTCAGTACATACAGTAGTACTTTGTGTAAATACTTTGCTTGGGAGGCTGTAACTACTGTACCTGCAGAAGTGTAGCTGGTAATGGGGTCAAGGCATAGTTATAGGTGGCCTAAGGGTAGCATTGCAATGGGCACCAGAGTTATAAATGTCACATGGGGATCCTGCTAGACATTTTAAATTAGGGCCCAGGAACCTCAAGATTCTGTATGTCCAGAGTGTGTTGGCAAAGCATGTGCCTCAGACACCAGACACCATGAAACCACAGTCCCTAGGCCCAGTGTTTTCATATATAGTTGAAGGGCATTGGGCTCTTGAAAATGTAGATGCAGCTGACCAAGACAGATTAAAACAAAAATAATGTGTATGTTACCCTCATCACAAATTAAAACTGAATTACTTTTCTTGATTTGCAATTGGCCAGAAGTTCATTTTAAATGCAAACATAACAAACTTAATAACATTCAACTGTAGATAACAGGTATATATTAAGAATATTGTATAGTGTTCCTTATTAATAATACATTTAACCAAAAACATGACAACCCCAAAAAACAAATATATTGTTAAAGGGGTTCTCTTGGAATTTCATCTAATCCATAGTTGTTATTAACCTTTTGAAGATCTTTTTGATAGTGCTTACCCAAACCCAGGCCCTGACTGGATGTGGCTGCTACTTTTCTTGTTCAGCTGCATTACAGTAACTGCAGCTGAACAGGAAAAGAAGCTGCCACGTCCAGTTAGGACTCAGGTGGAGGAGCCTGCAGCCTGAGCAAGCGCAGCAGGAATGTCAGCATTGGTGGAGCCGGGGATGGGTAAGTACTATCTAAAAGATCTTCCTTCTACAGGTTATTAACAATAACAGATTAGGGTAAGTTCACATCAGCGTTCGCAATTCCATCATTGCTTTCTGTTATAACATGGTTATAACAGAAAATCTGGAGTTGAAAGACGGAAGTCCAAACGGAAACCTTGGAGGCATTCTGTTTTGATCTGTCACAATAGAGGTCTATGGGCAAACATAATGGATCTGTCTGGTTTCTGTTATCCAGGACACAAAAGAAAGTCCTGTCCACAGGACTCTAAAGGTTCACAACAGATACAGTGGTACAGCGAATAAAAGTCCAAAAGAGCTTGCCTGTGTTTTATGTGTTAAGGAAATGTGTCACCAAAAATGTTATCTGCCAGATAAAACCAGATAGTAACACATATTATTTTCTTCTAACCTGTTTTTCTGATTACATATTGTGGTAATGTGTACAGTATAATGCTCGAGGGCATATATATCATACTAAGATACCTCAGCTGGGTGAGATAACTGAAATCCAGAAAGCTGCAGTGGTTTCAGCACTGCTGAGACAGGTTTGTCTAGATTCTGTTCTGGGCTAGATTTTATTTGGACTGGTGGGTAGGTTTGGTAGTGGGACCTGCCAGTCCACAACCTTCCAGTACACGTATTTCCTTTAGCTGAAGAGATCGCAGGTGAGGCCAGATGAGATAATCACAGAGAAATAAAACAACCCTCTGTATATGATTGTGGAGGAGAGGAAGTGACTCTAGAGATGGGGAAGATTGTTAGACTTGGTGTGGTCCCAGCCACGAGGGCTGGGGGACCACGAGGCTGACTGAAGCCAAATCTCTCCCCTGGTGTGGGACTTATGCCTGGTGAAGCTGATCTGATGAGTGTGAGAGCCGGATACCCTGTGTGTGAACTGCGCTCTATAGGTGAGTTAGGGAGAAGACCTATGTATTAGGTAGAGCCCATACAGGCAGGTGCTTATTTTGGTTTATCTTTATGTTTGTGCTGGGGCTGAAGAGCCAAAATAAGCACCACTTGGACTTTAACCCCGTTGTCTGTCATCGCCGCCCTGCTTGAGAGAGCGATCCCTTACAATATTTATTCTATTTCCTGAACATTATTATGGGGGCAGCCATCTTGCCTTGTTCTTAACAACATTTAGAAAGCATTAAGAAAATGTATTTACGGCAGCCCCAAGGGCCATGGACACAATGGTCAATAGGGGACCTCATTTACTTCTATGGGAGAGTTTTCTAGGCATGCTCTGTGACCTGTGCAGAAGTAATTGTACAAGGAAAGAATAGATAAGTTTTGACAATCACCTATTGCGAATGGAGCATCTGGTCTTATCTACACACAGAGGTGATATCATTACAGGCAGGATTAGAATAGCTGATAATCAGGTAACTGCAATAAAGTGATCTGTACAGACGAAGAAGTGGCATCTATTATTAAGCTTAGTGGCAAGTGCAGAAACTTCAAGATTTAATGTTTTTTGTTTAAATATAGATGTTAACATGTAAAATTATCATCAAACATTCTTTAACAATATGGAGCCAGGTGAGGCGATCACCTCAGGCAGCACCAGCTAGGGGCAAGCGGGAGGCAGGGAAAGGGCCATGGGCAATGAGCGCTTTCATTGTTGCAAAGAGGTGAGGTTAAAAAATTAAGGCCTCATGCACACGACCGTTGTGTGCATCCGCGTCCGTTCTGTCATTTTTCACAGTTTAGCGGAGGTCCCATTCATTTCTATAGAGCTGTGAAAAAAAACCTGATAGAACTCAGTTTTTTCTCCGCGTCCGTGATTCCAGTCTGTCAAAAAAATATAACCTGTCCTATTCTTCTCTGTGGAAAACGGAGGACGGGACCCATTCAAGTCAATGGGTCCGTAAAAAAAAAAAATGATGCACAACTGGTATGTCATCCGTGTCCACGTCCGTGTCCGTTTTTTTCTACAAGACCTTGGTGCAATAAAATTACACTTTTCATTTCCCCTGTCAGACAAAAAAAAAAAGGAAGACACAAGGAAACACAACTGAAACAAAATCGGACACAGACCACTGAAGCCAAATCACTGACAGTGAAAAACACTGTCGTGTGCATGAGACCTAAGGCTGAGTTCATATCACCATTTAGCTTTCCGTTCTTATGATCCATCAGAAGAAAGAGAAAAAAAAAACTGGATCTTGCATGCAGGACTTTTTTCCGTCTAAAAAAACGGATCTCAGATGGAAATGGCTCAAACGGATGACAACTAATGCAACAGGACCCATTTTTTTTTTACATTTTTACAGGATCCTGTTTTTTTTCTCTCTCTCTAAACTTCTGATGGATCAGAAGAATGGAAAGCTAAATGGTGATATGAACTCAGGCTAACTTTAAATTCCCCCCCAAAAAATGACTTTTACCCTGCAGGAAAAAACAGAAAACAAAACCAGCTCGTCTGAGCACTAACTGCACCCGGATAGTCCCTTACTATACCAGGTGCCTCCTACCAAGCACTGGAGATGAAATAACATAGTTTGCACTCACAGGCAGTATGCGCTAACCCAGATTTAGGGTCCATTCACACGTCCGTGGAATGGGTCCGCATTCGTTCCGCAATATCCGGAATGGGTGCGGACCCATTCATTTTCAATGGGGTAGGAATGAATGCGAAGAGTACACTATGTGCTCTCCACATCCGCATTTTCGAAGCGCGGCCCCAATCTTCAGCTCCGGAAAAAAAATAGAACATGTCCTATTCTTGTCCGCAATTGTGGACAAGAATAGGCAGTTCTATGGGGGTGCCGGCCGAGTCTATTGCGGATGTGCAATACATTACGGACGTGTGAATGGACCCTTAGCCATCAGACCAACTTATTGTACTCCTGCTGCAGGTGCTCCTGATTACACCATCCTAATGGCAGAGATGGTCTAGGCAGTGATGGCCAACCTCCAGCACTCCAGATGTGGTGAAACTACAACTCCCAGCATGCTTCATTCATTTCTATGGAGTTCTGAGAACAGCCAAGCAAGGGGGGCATCTTGGGAATCGTAGTTTTACCACAGCTGGAGGGCCGGAGGTTAGCCATCACAGGAATAGGGATTGAGATCCTGCCCTATTCTTCCCAATCTAACTCCAGACCAGAACCCTTTTCTCTGGCTTCCTATGGCAAATATGACAGGATTCTAGGGGAAATATACTTTCCCTCAATGATTTCACCTTTCAGTGTCTCATACCTCCTAAAACGAAATCTTGTAATAGGAAATACAGTATCATTTATTTCCATCCAAGTTAAAAATGAACTCACATCCTCTCAAGGTTGTCCTCAGCCTACAGAAAATTGCCTTCATTAGCACATATTTCATTGTTACTCAATATGTCTCTTTTTCAGAAATAAATCCTATTTCACTTGACTAATGAGACACTTTGCTGGCCATTAGTTTTTGACATCACTAGGTCAAGCTATTTAAGCAGACTTTTTTCTTTCCTGATTTTTTTTTTTTTTTTTTAGATAAAATTCATAATTAACAATGTAGACTAGATTATACTATGTTGCTGGGTGAAGCTGCTGAGAATCCAAAGTAGAGGCCTAAAATTGTCAAGTGTCAAGATTATGTTGTGTCTATTAATTATTTGCTAACTGTAAATTTTTTATGGTTTGCCTATTATCATAAAATTAGCAATAATTCTCTGGGAGGCACATTTACCATACTGGATATTGATTACGATCTAACGATCAAGTATGTTCCTAATCAAATCTTTGGGATATATGGCCTCAGTTAGGCTAGTTTCCGGCAGGCTGTTCCGGGAGAGGAGCATCCTGCCAGTGTTCATCGTATCCGGCATAGCCGGAAAGGGCCAGAGCACCTCCAGGCCCCATTGACTTGCAGCATTTTATTGTCTGGCTGAATCACGCCACAAATGCCTAAAACGGGCCGGATTACCTCTGGGTCAAAGGGCTTCACAGAGGAAAGGCAGTATCCGGCTTTGCTGGATACCATGAACTCCAGCAGGCTGTTCCATTGCCGAAACAGCCTGCAGGATGATTTTAGTGTTAGCGTGAAACTAGCTTTAAAAGCAGTACTGGATAGTTTAGTGAGATATCAAGGCCAGTAAGATGTTTTGTTAGATCAAATACAATATCATTTGTATCTCTACAGTGAAAATTTTCAGCCAAAATCAACCAAATCGAAATTTGGTATATTGCTTTAAAATAATTAGAATTGTCGTCAGGAGAGGGCCTTGATGACTGAAAATAAAACCAATCTGTAGAAAAAAACATGAATCACACATAAACATGCCATGATCTTTTGCTTGTCAGCATAATTTCTAAACATCTCTATTGAGGCACTTAGGGGGAGATTTGTCGAGACTTGTGCTTTCTGTGTTGGTCTTGATATCCCCTTCGCCCATGGAGAATGACTCTAATATATGACGAAGCGCACACCATGTCTGTGCTCCTAAACAGAAATCTACGAGAGCTCAGAGCAGCCAGGGGTGGACTGAGATCTTAAAGTGACCCTGAAAAAAATGCTAAAAGTGGCCCCATTTTGTAGTCGGGTCCCAATTCAAGGAAGGCATGGTCAACACAAGTAGGTGGGGCCAGCAGTACCATATTGTGTTACATTATACCACCCCAACAGAGCCAAATACCACAGTCTATTACAAAATACTGCCACCAGCAGGATAAAATACATCCCCAAAAACTTCCAGCGATGAGGAGGGCTCAGGCAGCCCCCTGGGCATCGGTGCCATTGGGAAATTACCCTGTAAGGTCTATGGCAAATCCGCCCCTGAGAGGTGCCGTAGATCTCTGGCTTCATTTTGCCAGAATACTGGCGTACATGAAGATAAAATTGTTGTGTTGACTGGCCATGCCCCCTTCCCCACCTGTGCCATGCCCCATTTAAGGAAAGTGGCGAGGGCAGCGTAAAACTAATGTGACCGTTTTTTAGAAAGTTGCTGACTTTTTAATGCCACTTTTGGGGGGGCAAGAGAGATGATAAATCTCCCCCTAAGTATACATTTCGATCAAAATGCATAGGCCTACTCACTACTTCAAGGTGGCCTCTTATGAGTGGGTCCCTACTCTAATTTGGTGCAGTGTCAAATGGTGACCAATGCCACCGCAACACCAGCAGTCAGCGCAACCCAGCAGCCCAATAACACCCCTGCTATCAGTAGCCCCGGGCCCCACCAACCTACAGGCAAAGCAGCAGGGGTGTAGCTATAGGGGGTGCAGATGTAGCAGTCGCTACCGGGTCCAGGAGCCTGAGGGGGCCCAAAGACCCTTGTGCCACATAAGACAACACTGGTATTATAGAATGTCCATGCTGGTCAAGTTACACCTCTGGCTGAAGGGAAGAGGTTAGGTCAAGAATTTGGCAAGGAGGGTTACCGTTCCAATTTTATCCTCAGACAGAATGAAGGCTATGTGCTTCCCTGCCCCTGACTAAAAAGCACTGAGGGAAGGGGGACCCAGGCTGAACTCTTGCACCAGGGCCCATGAGCCTTTAGCTACGCCCCTGCACAGCATCTCAGCAATAACAGCCATCATTCAGCACGGTACAATGTGAACAGATCTAAAAATAAAATTAAGAGTAGAAAGCACCCTATATGGTCTAATGCTTAGTTTCTACATTTATACTGACAAAATTGAAATATCCTCAAACCAATCCAGTTCATAAATACATTGCAGCAGATTTACTAATTCTGCCTCGTGTTTAGACAGTATAATCCTAGATTAGACAGTTTAAAGATATGCCTCGTCAAAGTGGTTCATGTTGGATAGTAAATTTGGTTTCTCATTAGATACTTTTGTCTAAATTTGCATCACCTATGTGGGGGCGGGGGCTCAAGGTGAATATAGCTTCTTTTGCTATTTTATTACATTATAAACTGTTCTCTAAGGCTGGACAAACCTTTTAAGATCTGTATATGGCCACAATTGTATATGGTTCTTCTATTGATTGTTTGGTGCTTACTGAAAGTATTCCTTGGGGGAATCTATCCCTGTCTCTACTTTACTCTTCCGAATCGAATCACACAAAATTCAGATTCGTTTTGAATCAGACGTTTAAAAAAAATTGGGGTTGAATTTCCAAATTTCAGAATCTTTTCACTCATCTGTAATAGGAACCCTACTTGTACAGTATATAGTTGGTTCAATTACATTTGTTGCTAGTAGGTACACAGCAGAGTTGCCAACCAGAATTTTTCTTTTTTCTGGACAACTGATACCAAAATCACAACAGCCAACATTTTTACGGACAAATTGGAGTTTACAAAGTAATACATGTCTATAACTCATTATAATGATAGGAACTCATTACCAGCATTTACCGTGAGCCACAAAATTATGATAATTACTACCAAAATAATCTAGTCAAGTACCATCAGCCTCAAAAATAATCACGGCCACATCATTTTTTTTTCATGGACGCAAGAAAAAGGTCAACTATTTTTTCGGACTCTCCAGAAATTTCTGGACGGTTGGCAACCCTGGTACACAGCCAAGCAATCATCAAAGACAATTAACAGTTAGAATGCATCATCTTTCCAACAATGAGGTTTCTAGTCTGTGAACATATTAATTGGGATGTGTGTGTATGTCAATGGTTCTCTAGGATTTTCATATTGATGGCCTATCTTTAGGTTATCAGGTTATCAATATGAGATCAGCTAGGGTCCGACTTTTGACACCACACCAATCAGCTATATGAAGAGGCCGCTGTGCTCACCAGAGCTTCGGTGAGTGCGGCTGCCTCCTCACAGCTTACTAAGCATAGGGCCATACATTGTATAGTGTTAAGCTTGTTATTGCAGCTTAGCCCTATTTACTTGAATGCCTCTAGGACAGTGATCAGCAACCTCCGGCACTCCAGGTGTTGTGAAACTACATCTCCCATCATGCACACTTACTTGGCTGTTGTCTGAACTCCCACAGAATTGAAAGGAGCATGCTGGGAGTTGTAGTTTCACAACAGCTGGAGTGCCGAAGGATGCTGATCCCTGCTCTAGGACAAGTGACCAATAAATGTGACATCACATGGCCTAGGAATCGACCTAAGTGCTCACAGAGTCTCTTCATACAACTGATCAGAGGGGTGTCAGGAGTCAGACCTTCGCTGATCTGATATTGATGATCTATCCTTAAAGGCAGGGGCGTAGCTAAAGGCTCATGGGCCCTGGTGCAAGAGTTCAGCTTGCCCTCCCCCCCTTCACTCAGCGCTGGTGCACCTAGCTTTTCTGCTGCCTAAGGGAAATATTGAAATGCCCCCCCCCCCTTTTCTCTAGTTCTTCTGTTAAAGGGGTTTTCCTCTTTTTACTACTGGTTGTCATCAATATAAGATCAGCCAAGGTCAGCTATTTGAAGAGAGGGCAGCGCTCTTATGAGAGCTGCTTTCTCTGTTCTGTTCACCTGCTCGCCGTACCATTTGCAGGGATGAGCAGGAAAACAGAGCAGAGAAGGCTGAGCTCATGCATACAAAAAAAAAAGCGGACAAGCCCTTTAACCACTTCAACCTCGCTAGCTAAAACCCCCTTAATGACCAGGCCACTTTTTACACTTCTGCACTACACTACTTTCACCGTTTATCGCTCGGTCATACAACTTACCACCCAAATGAATTTTACCTCCTTTTCTTCTCACTAATAGAGCTTTCATTTGGTGGTATTTTATTGCTGCTGACATTTTTACTTTTTTTGTTATTAATCAAAATGTAACTATTTTTTTGCAAAAAAAATTGAAATTTTTCACATTCAGCTGTAAAATTTTGCAAAAAAAACGACATCCATATATAAATTTTTCTCCAAATTTATTGTTCTACATGTTTTTGATTAAAAAAAAATGTTTGGGCAAAAAAAAATGGTTTGGGTAAAAGTTATAGCGTTTACACACTATGGTACAAAAATGTGAATTTCTGCTTTTTGAAGCAGCTCTGACTTTCTGAGCACCTGTCATGATTCCTGAGGTTCTACAATGCCCAAACAGTAGAAAAACCCCACAAATGACCCCATTTCGGAAAGTAGACACCCTAAGGTATTCGCTGATGGGCATAGTGAGTTCATAGAACTTAAGTTAGCGGAAAATTATGATTTTTTTTTTTCCTTACAAAGTCTCATATTCCACTAACTTGCGACAAAAAATAAAAAATTCTAGGAACTCGCCATGCCCCTCAAGAAATACCTTGGGGTGTCTTCTTTCCAAAATGGGGTCACTTGTGGGGTAGTTATACTGCCCTGGCAATTTAGGGGCCCATATGTGTGAGAAGTAGTTTGCAATCGAAATCTGTAAAAAATGACCGGTGAAATCCGAAAGGTGCACTTTGGAATGTGGGTCCCTTTGCCCACCTAGGCTGCAAAAAAGTGTCACACATGTGGTATCGCCGTACTCAGGAGAAGTTGGGCAATGTGTTTTGGGGTGTCATTTTACATATAACCATGCTGGGCGAGAGAAATATCCCGGCAAAAGACAACTTTTCCATTTTTTTTATACAAAGTTGGCATTTGACCAAGATATTTTTCTCACCCAGCATGGGTAAATGTAAAATGACACCCCAAAACACATTCCCCAACTTCTCCTGAGTACGGCGATACCAGATGTGTGACACTATTTTGCAGCCAAGGTGGGCAAAGGGGCACATATTCCAAAGTGCACCTTTCGGATTTTGCAGGCCATTTTTTACACATTTTGATTGCAAAGTACTTCTCACACATTTGGGCCCCTAAATTGCCAGGGCAGTATAACTACCCCACAAGTGACCCAATTTTGGAAAGAAGACACCCCAAGGTATTCCGTGAGGGGCATGGCGAGTTCCTAGAATTTTTAATTTTTTGTCACAAGTTAGCGGAAAATTATGATTTTCTTTTTTTTTTCCTTACAATGTCTCATATTCCACTAACTTGCGACAAAAAATAAAAAATTCTAGGAACTCGCCATGCCCCTTACGAAATACCTTGGGGTGTCTTCTTTCCAAAATGGGGTCACTTGTGGCGTAGTTATACTGCCCTGGCAATTTAGGGGCCCATATGTGTGAGAAGTAGTTTGCAATCGAAATCTGTAAAAAATGACCGGTGAAATCCGAAAGGTGCACTTTGGAATGTGGGTCCCTTTGCCCACCTAGACTGCAAAAAAGTGTCACACATCTGGTATCGCCGTACTCAGGAGAAGTTGGGCAATGTGTTTTGGGGTGTCATTTTACATATAACCATGCTGGGTGAGAGAAATATCTTGGCAAAAGACAACTTTTCCATTTTTTTTATACAAAGTTGGCATTTGACCAAGATATTTTTCTCACCCAGCATGGGTATATGTAAAATGACACCCCAAAACACATTCCCCAACTTCTCCTGAGTACGGCGATACCAGATGTGTGACACTTTTTTGCAGCCAAGGTGGGCAAAGGGGCACATATTCCAAAGTGCACCTTTCGGATTTCGCAGGCCATTTTTTACACATTTTGATTGCAAAGTACTTCTCACACATTTGGGCCCCTAAATTGCCAGGGCAGTATAACTACCCCACAAGTGACCCCATTTTGGAAAGAAGACACCCCAAGGTATTCCGTGAGGGGCATGGCGAGTTCCTAGAATTTTTAATTTTTTTGTCACAAGTTAGCGGAAAATGATGATTTTTTATTTTATTTTTCCTTACAATGTCTCATATTCCACTAACTTGCGACAAAAAATAAAAAATTCTAGGAACTCGCCATGCCCCTCATGGAATACCTTGGGGTGTCTTCTTTCCAAAATGGGGTCACTTGTGGCGTAGTTATACTGCCCTGGCAATTTAGGGGCCCATATGTGTGAGAAGTAGTTTGCAATTGAAATCTGTAAAAAATGACCGGTGAAATCCGAAAGGTGCACTTTGGAATGTGGGTCCCTTTGCCCACCTAGGCTGCAAAAAAGTGTCACACATCTGGTATCGCCGTACTCAGGAGAAGTTGGGGAATGTGTTTTGGGGTGTCATTTTACATATAACCATGCTGGGTGAGAGAAATATCTTGGCAAAAGACAACTTTTCCATTTTTTTTATACAAACTTGGCATTTGACCAAGATATTTTTCTCACCCAGCATGGGTATATGTAAAATGACACCCCAAAACACATTCCCCAACTTCTCCTGAGTACGGCGATACCAGATGTGTGACACTTTTTTGCAGCCAAGGTGGGCAAAGGGGCACATATTCCAAAGTGCACCTTTCGGATTTCGCAGGCCATTTTTTACACATTTTGATTGCAAAGTACTTCTCACACATTTGGGCCCCTAAATTGCCAGGGCAGAATAACTACCCCACAAGTGACCCCATTTTGGAAAGAAGACACCCCAAGGTATTCCGTGAGGGGCATGGCGAGTTCCTAGAATTTAAAATTTTTTGTCACAAGTTAGCGTAAAATGATGATTTTTATTTATAGATTTTTTCCTTACAAAGTCTCATATTCCACTAACTTGCGACAAAAAATAAAAAATTCTAGGAACTCGCCATGCCCCTCACGGAATACCTTGGGGTGTCTTCTTTCCAAAATGGGGTCACTTGTGGCGTAGTTATACTGCCCTGGCAATTTAGGGGCCCAAATGTGTGAGAAGTACTTTGCAATCAAAATGTGTAAAAAATGGCCTGCGAAATCCGAAAGGTGCACTTTGGAATATGTGCCCCTTTGCCCACCTTGGCTGCAAAAAAGTGTCACACATCTGGTATCGCCGTACTCAGGAGAAGTTGGGGAATGTGTTTTGTGGTGTCATTTTACATATACCCATGCTGGGTGAGAGAAATATCTGGGCAAAAGATAACTTTTCCCATTTTTTTTATACAAAGTTGGCATTTGACCAAGATATTTATCTCACCCAGCATGGGTATATGTAAAATGACACCCCAAAACACATTTCCCAGCTTCTCCTGAGTACGGCGATACCACATGTGTGACACTTTTGCGCATCTAGGCTGCAAAAGTGCCCAAATTCCTTTTAGGAGGGCATTTTTTGACATTTGGATCCCAGACTTCTTCTCACGCTTTAGGGCCCCTAAAAAGCCAGGGCAGTATAAATAACCCACATGTGACCCCACTTTGGAAAGAAGACACCCCAAGGTATTCAATGAGGGGCATGGCGAGTTTATAGAAATGTATTTTTTTGGCATAAGTTAGCGGAAATTGATTTTTTTTTGTTTTTTCTCACAAAGTCTCACTTTCTGCTAACTTAGGACAAAAATTTTAATCTTTCATGGACTCAATATGCCCCTCAGCGAATACCTTGGGGTGTCTTCTTCCCAAAATGGGGTCAGTTGTGGGGTGTTTGTACTGCCCTGGCATTTGAGTGTCTCTGCAATCATTACATGTATGGCCAGCATTAGGAGTTTCTGCTATTCTCCTTATATTGAGCATACAGGTAATGAGATTTTTTTTTCCGTTCAGCCTCTGGGCTGAAAGAAAAAAAATGAACGGCACAGATTTCTTCATTCGCATGAAGGCGTCTGCCAGGACATAGGAGCTCCGCCCAACATCCATACCCACTTAGCTCGTATGCCCTGGCAAACCAGATTTCTCCATTCACATCAATCGATGTGGATGAATAAATCATTGCCGGGATTTTTTTTATTTTATTTTTTACATACAAAGTGTTTGCCAAAGCATAGGAACGCCGCCTCCTCCTCAGCTCGTATGCCTTGGCAAACGTATCTGTTACTGCAGAGTAGAAATCTCGTCTTGCAGCGCCGCATACACCGACTTGCGTGTAATCTGACAGCAGCGCAATGCTTCTGTCAGAATGCACATCGGTGCTGCAGCTAGTCGATCGGTTGGTCCACCTGGAAGGTAAAAAAAAAAAAGAAAAAACCAGGCCGCAACGCAATAATTTTATTAACTTTGGAACAGAACATATAAACTTTAACTTTTTGAACTAAACATTAACCTTTTTGCTTACTGGTGTTTTTTTTTTTTTTTTTTTTTTTTTAACTTTATAGAACAAACCTCTCCTTCCCCATGGGTCAATATGCAAAGCGCAAATCGCCCAAAGATGTGGCGAAGTGCGTTATGCACTTTGTCCCAGGTGAAAGGAGACGTTTGCAGCTGCTGTATGTGAATGGGCCCTAATAGCCCTGTGTGCCTGTCCTGGTGAGATGATCCCTATGCTAGGTGTACCTGTGTGTGGTACTTCCGGAAACACTCTCCAAAGCATAGGGCAGGGTGGTCAGGACAGTCAGGACAGAAATAGCGGGTGTCACGCCTTATTTCACTCCTCCTACAGACACGACATTTTTTTCGGGGTGGCGGTCGGTTTGAGGTACCAGGAACGACACTGGGGAAATGTCGCTCGTGTAGACGGCTAACTACACTGGTGGATAGGGCCACGGAACCTCCTGGGTACAGGAGGTTTGCGATGATCTCTTCCTGAAATTTGAGGAAGGATCCAGTTCTCCCAGCCTTACTGTAGAGAACACAACTATTATACAGAGCCAATTGAATTAAATATACAGACACCTTCTTATATCAGCGTCTGGTTCTGCGGGACACTAAATACGGAGCCAACATCTGGTCATTGAAGTCCACCCCTCCCATGAGCAAATTATAGTCGTGGACTGAGAGGGGCTTTTCAATGACACGGGTTGCTCGCTCAATTTGGATTGTCGTGTCTGCGTGAATGGAGGAGAGCATGTAAACGTCACGCTTGCCTCTCCATTTCACCGCATGCAGTTCTTCGTAACACAGTGCGGCCCTCTGCCCCCTTGCAAGACGGGTGGTAACGAGCCGTTGGGGGAAGCCCTCGCGACTAGTTCGCGCGGTGACACAGGTGCCAATCCATTCTAGAAACAAATGCCTAAAGAGGGCCACACTTGTGTAAAAATTGTCCACATAAAGATGGTACCCCTTGCCGAATAAGGGTGACACCAAGTCCCAGACTGTCTTCCCACTGCTCCCCAGGTAGTCAGGGCAACCAACCGGCTCCAGGGTCTGATCTTTTCCCTCATAGATCCGAAATTTGTGGGTATAGCCTGTGGCCCTTTCACAGAGCTTATACAATTTGACCCCATACCGGGCGCGCTTGCTTGGGATGTATTGTTTAAAGCCAAGGCGCCCGGTAAAATGTATCAGGGACTCGTCTACGCAGATGTTTTGCTCAGGGGTATACAAATCTGCAAATTTCAGGTTGAAATGGTCTATGAGGGGCCGAATTTTGTGGAGCCGGTCAAAAGCAGGGTGGCCTCTGGGACGGGAGGTGCTGTTATCACTAAAGTGCAGGAAACGCAGGATGGTCTCAAATCGTGTCCTGGACATAGCAGCAGAGAACATGGGCATGTGATGAATTGGGTTCGTGGACCAATATGACCTCAATTCATGCTTTTTAGTTAGACCCATGTTGAGGAGGAGGCCCAGAAAAGTTTTAATTTCGGAAACTTGGACTGGTTTCCACCGGAAAGACTGGGCATAAGAGCTTCCCGGGTTGGCGGATATAAATTGTGTGGCATACCGATTTGTTTCGGCCACGACTAAGTCCAAGAGCTCCGCAGTCAAGAACAGCTCAAAAAATCCCAGGGCCGAACCGATCTGAGCTGTCTCAACCCGAACTCCAGACTGGGCAGTGAAAGGGAAAACTACAGGTGTGGCTGAAGTTGGGGACTGCCAATCAGGGTTTGCCAGCACCTCAGGGATTCTAGGGGCTCTACGGGCACGTCTTTGCGGTGGCTGCGACGGGGTCACTACTGCTCGTGCCACCGTACCAGCTTCAACTGCCCTTCTGGTGCTCGCCACTTCACCAGGTTGTACGGCAGTGCTGGTACTAGGTCCAGGAAGGGCTGCGCTGCTGGTGTATGCCTCACCACGTAATCCGACCACGTAATCCGACAGCACCAGCCCCACTCTGCTGCTCTTGAAGCGGATCCTGCGCAACCTGCGGTCTAGCGACACGGGGCCGGGTACGCCTGGTGCTATCAGGGACCTCAGCCTCCTCGTCCGAACTTTGGGTCAGAGAGCCACTGCTTTCTACAGGTTCGTATTCTGACCCGCTAGATTCGTCAGATGAGGGTTCCCATTCCTCATCCGACTGGGTCAGAAGCCTGTAGGCCTCTTCAGAAGAATACCCCCTGTTTGACATTTAGGCAACTAAATTTAGGGGTATTCCCTGAGACTACCCAAGAAAAAAAGCCGCTGCGGTTGATAAAAAATATCAAAACTGATTTTTTTATCGCCGCAGTGCGTGTAAAGTGAATGTGCAGTGATAAAAAAAAATAAAAAATTTTGTCACTGCGGTGGGGCGGGCGTGGGTGAACGCACGTGTGGGCGACCGATCAGGCCTGATCGGGCAAACACTGCGTTTTGGGTGGAGGGCGAACTAAAGTGATACTAATACTATTATAGATCTGACTGTGATCAGTTTTGATCACTTCCAGATACTATAAAAGTACAAATGCTGATTAGCGATACGCTAATCAGCGAATAAGGGACTGCGGTGGGCTGGGCGCTAACTGATCGCTAAACTACCTAACCAAGGGGCCTAAACTATACCTAAAACCTAACGGTCAATACCAGTGGAAAAAAAACAGTGACAGTTTGCACTGATAACTTTTTTCCTTTTCACTAGTGATTGACAGGGGCAAGAAGGAGTGATCAAAGGGTTAATTGGGTGCTGGGAGGTGATCTGGGGCTAGTATGTGGTGTTGGTGGGTACTCACAGTGATGTGTGCTCCTCTGCTCCTCTGCTGGAACCAACCGACCAAAAGAAGGAGCAGAGGAGCACAGCAGCCATATAACCACATCATATTTACTAATATGATGTGGTATCTGGCTGCTGATTTGTTTTTTTGAAAATCATCAACCTGCCAGCCACGATCATTGGCTGGCAGGTTGATGACGAACTTGTCCTTTGAATTTTGCCGGCCCGCGATGCGCATGCGCGGGCCGGCTTTCCCCGAAATCTCGCGTCTCGCGAGAGGACGCACCGGCGCGTCCACCCAGAACAACAGGACCGCTGCGAAGACGCAATCCTGCGTACGGCGGTCCTGAGCCGGTTAAAGACATACTTGGAAAACATTACATTCAGCTCTACAGAACATACAGGGTAATACAGCACCTCATACGTCTTACATCCAGTGACTTCTCTTCTCAGATGTAGATATTCTCTTTCCTCTTCTTCTCCTGTCAGACCAGACCACCATGGTGACTTCTTTCAGCCGCCAGTCAGAACTCCAGACCCCCCCCAGTCAGACCTCCAGACCCCCCCATTAGGCCACTCCAGACCCCCATTAGACCTCTCCAGACCCACAGCGAGACCTCTACAGACCCCCCATTAGACCTCCATATTAGACCTCACATCAGACAGTAAAATAATAAAGTAAACTACCTCTCTTGCCACCACTCTCCTTGTCCTGGCTGTCTTTTTTTCTTAGGGCCCACTCTGCAGTCACCTGACCCCCTGCAGCGCCAGGTCAGAGTGCGCTCTTTACATCCTGATGCTGCACGCAGCCAGGAAACAGCAGAGCGGGCCCTGAGAAGAGTGAGCAGGAGGAGTGGTAAGTACTGGACAGCGCTCACATCGCTTCTCTCCCCCTCCTCCTGCAGACTAGTGAGCGCTTCCATTAAGGAAGTGCTCACTAGTATTCTCTTTATAAGATGCACTGCATCTTATAAAGGGAAAATTACAGTACCACTGGCGACCCCTATAGTTTCGCCAGTGCTTAAAGGGGTTATCCCAGGTCTAATGTAAAAAATTAAAATCAGATGTCATATAGTACATGACAATCTCTTTCTAATAAAGCTACAACCAGCCCTGTACCTCCCATGGATCCAGAGATCTCCCCATTCATTGCTCTGCTAGATTGATATCAAGCTGGCAGCTCAGGGGAGTGTCATTTCTGCTGAAGCTCAGGGGGCGTGTCTCAGCTCTACCTATCACAGCTCAGGAGGCAGTTGAAGGATGAGACTGAGCATGTGCGGCCTTCTCAATGAGCAGGACAAAGAAATAAGAAAAAAAATACAGCAGGTGGCGCTATCATTTGCACAACATGAAGGCTATCAATATATGCGTTTAGATACAACACCAATGCACTAAAACGTTTGTTGGAAATTAATTGTCAGGGTACTGGTACACTGTGTGAAAAAAAAAATGTAAAAAAAAAACATCACATTTTTAATAAAATGTCCTAATAATGGAAATAAAATTCTTATTTTGTAGGTATGAAACGGTCGTTAAGTCCCGATCACGGGCAAGAAAATGGAAGGATGAGCGCAGCAATGTTTTTACGATGTTTTGAGGAAAAAGTGACCTGGATGGACAGGACAGACTGCCAGTTCTCTAATGAAAAGAAGAAGATCTTATATTCGCTATGCGAAGTGTGCAACATTCAGTTGAACTCTGCAGATCAGGCACAGATTCATTACAACGGAAAGTCCCATCTAAAAAGAGTAAAGCAGCTAAACAATGGAAAGCTACCAACAAACACATCGTCCGGATCATTACTTGTCAGCACCACTGGAGGTAGGAGAAAAACTTTACTCGTCGTATTTGGAATACACTGCCGTAAAAAATAGTCGGTCAAATGCATTTCATGCGGGATCTGTTCTACATGTGAAACTGGTGTTTGATCAACTCTTGTATGTATATTTTGTTCTGATTGCCTAGGACTATGTTTGCCATGGCTGACTTGACCTTCAACATGTCAGTAGTTGATCTGATTATTGTGTTTTGATTTGTTATGTGTTATTTTTTATGGTTTTTTTGGACTATCTTTATGGGTTTTTTTTGTTTAGTCGGATACTTACTATGTATTTATATACAATCTGCAGTATTGTTTCCTATTATCAGCTGTTTCAAGTTGGGAAGGGAAGGACTATAGCATTCTTGTATGGGATTAGGCTAGGTTTATACCGAGTTCAGGGAGAACTTCAGGAGTTCTCCCAACATGTTTGTCTTGTCCATAGACTTCGATATACATTTGTCTCAATTGTATTGAAAATCAAAGTTTCTTTTTTAAAGTCAATATGAAGCATATACAAATGTGATATACAGTTGTGAATGTCTGAATCATATATTGGCACTTTTCAATGTTCTCATCGAATATAGTGTTAAAAAGGTTCTCCAAGACTGGGAACCCCCTTTGATATTGGCAGGCAATGTTCAGATATTAAAGGATTTGTGCTAAGTTTTCAAGTGAACCTCTATCCACAGATGGTTGGGGGTCTGACCTCTAGGACCCCCACTGATCCTGAGAACAGTGCTCCCGTTCCCCCATCTTGATGGAGCGGCAGGCACACTTTTTTTCTGACTTATTTGTAGCATTTAAATAAAAAGAAAGGTGATCCAATGGTTTATGATCACCACTTGCTCATTTCCAGTAACTGCTGTCCTATGTTTTAACTGGAGATTATTGTCTCTTTTGTTATTTTAGCTTGTATTCTGCTGCCCCATTTTTAGCACATTACTGTTTTCTATAGTAATGGCTGTATTACACCAACAGATTATATGGCAGAGTTTCTGACCAACCATTGGTCAGATGGCCAATTACACACTCAGATCTTTGGTCTGATTGGACAGATATTGGTCAGATAATCTGTTACTGTAATACAGCCCTTACTTCTTTAATGATTGGAAAGGGTAGGAGGAGCAGATTTTATGTAATATATGGAGGGTGACATTTAAATTCCCTTTCTTAAAGGTACGACCACCTGGTGTGGTCATGATCTGGTCGGGTTGTGGCCATGCTGCGTTCAAGAACCACATGGCCAAAGAGCCCATTGCTACCTTTTATTTAATTAATAAAAACCGGACTCTTTAGTCAGTCTTCATTGTTAATGACCACGTGGTTCTTGACCGCAGCACGGCCGCAACCTGACCGGACCACGGATCAAGGTCTTTTGTGATTGGAGTACAACATGAGTCCTATGTGTGAGTGGTGTGTGTGGCATGTGTCTCTTTAAAACTTGTGTGTATGCACCATATGTCCTATTTGAGCGCCGTGTGTGTGACATCTGTGAGCAGCCTCTATGCGGTATGTTCCAATGTGTGTGTCTTGTATGCAGCATGTACTTGTATGTATATATTTATCTTTGTCTAGTTTTGTTGCCATTGAAGGCACAGAGGCACAGACATCCTGTACACCTTTGCTTTCAGTGCCATAACCCTGGCAATAAATTCTCCTAAACCTAATGAACATGACAATATGACTAATTTGCACACAACTTGAGACATGCTCCATTGGATGCAGTACTATTGGGGTATTCTCCTCTAGAAACATTGCTCCTATCTATTATTCAATTATGGAGCTATATGGAGGCCCCATAACATGTCATACAAAGTGTGTACTGCTGAATTACTGTTGCAGGAGTCAAAAAACAGATGGTGGATGCACTGGGTTTAGGGTAGGTTAGACCAATGAGCGGTATATAAGGAATTATTCTTTCTTCACCCTTAATCCCCTTACAGAGGTAAGGACTTTCCTTCATGGAATCCCCAGGTCACTACCCAAAATAGTAATTGCCAGCAACAGCTGACGTAAGCTGGAAATCTGGAGCACAGGCGATGAACAGGAGCATAGTTGCGCCTAAGCAGGGATCAGGTCAGGCAGAATGAATTGCCAGGCACAGGGTCGAGGCAGGTGGCATGAATTAACAAAGCCTGGGTCAAGCCAGAGATATATATGAAAACAGAGAAACAACTTTGTACTGATGCTTTAGGAGCAGATCCAATTTTACCGAATCGACTGCCTGATTCGATTCACACCTGAATTGCACCAGACTAAAAAGTGCTTCAATTACCCTGAAAGGCTTTCAATGACATTTGGTGTCTCTTTCTCAAAGATTCTTTTAAATCGAATCACCTAAAATTCTATATGATTCAAATGTTTCCAAAAATTTGGGTTGAATTCTGATTCTGTAGAATAGATTCGCTCATCTGTAGTCCAGGTAAGTGGCTAGAATCCTGTAAAGTAAAAAAAAAAAGGTATGTAGATGCATATCAGACCAGCATGTGCCAAATGGACTCACTTCTGGCATACACTGGATGAATGTGTTTGGTATATTCACTAAGTGTAAATTGCCCCTCTAACAAGGGGTTATTCCACAAAAATAGTCATCACCTGAGTCTGAAAATGAGTGGGATCCCCAGCGATCATGCATTGATCAGTTATCCTGTGCATAGTTGATAAATGTTTTTGTGGGATGACTCCGACATCTTTGGGGAATTTTTATGACTGCATTTTACTTATTTTGGGCTAAAAGTCATGATTTCAGTTAGTCTTAAAATGTTCAGCCATTTCTGAGTTACAGGGATTAAAAATCTGTCTATATCACTTTCTGTTTTCTTTTTATAGCTCAACTCTTGCCAAACTCATGAGTATGGCTTAAATAGGTGTCTATGAGGTCAGGAAATCAGAGACAAAAGCTACACATGAGCCATCAGATGACGGGATTAAAGGGGTTGTCCAGGTTCAGGGCTGAACCCAGACATATGCTCCCCTTCACTCCTTTAGCATGTACAAGTGGAGCATCAGAGTCCTTGCTCCGATGCAGGACAAGGTCTGTTTGTTGTGATTCGGTGAAGTACCAGGATTCACAACACTATGCTAGGCAAAGACTTCCGCCTAGCAAGGAGCCCAGTGATGTCACCAGCACAAATGGGTGGTGTATAGCACTGTTCTGGGCCTTTTTATAAGCGGGTATCACTACAGCACAAGGCAAGGGGAGCATCGGAGCAAGGAGATGCTCTCATGCTTCACTCGTACATGCTAAAGGAGTGAAGGGGAGCTTATGTCCGGGTTCAGCCCTGAACCCAGACAACCCCTTTAAATGAAAACACAAAGTTTCTTGCAAACTTGCAAATGAATGGATTTTTAACCCCTGTAGCTCAGAAATGGCTGAATATTTTTATTAAAGACCAATTGAAAAAATTATTGTTAGCCCACAATGAATAAAACTCAATTATAAAAAAAGTACTTGAAGGTGTACATAGCATTTTGATACTACATCAGATAACACAGTTGAGCTGTGATGGTCCCCTGCTGAGGATATCCACAGTCTCTGTTCTGCTTATCACTAAACAATGTTCGGGGACAGTTTTGGATGCCAGATCCAGCAGTGTATCGTATTATGTGAGATGTTCGAGCCTTCCTCTGCCCTTGACTGATAAATCTGAGTTTAGTTACCTAATCTATGAGTTATGCAAACTCCACGCAATGTCAGGACCTGCAGTAAAAAATATGTTTGTCCTGCAGGAGTAGAATATGTGTGTGTAGGTCACGGTAAAGGTCAGCACCATAGCACGCAGAGATTAATCTAACTCTAAGTGTTTCAAATATTACTTCAACTGTGAGGCTGGCAGTTCACATGGTGGTCATTAATCTACAGACCCAGCACAATGAGGACACAGGGGTTATGCTGCAGAACTTTATCTGTGATAGAAAAAACCTTTATTAGCTAGAAAAGAATAAGGGTTGGCTTCATCTTTAGTCTATTAGACTGTATGATTTCGGGGCCAATTATTGGGAACAAGCAGTCATAGGAACGATATTCCCGATAATTGGCCCATATATTAGTGCCGCCAATTAACCGCTTAACGAGCAAAAGCTTGTTTATCAGCTGATATGCATCTTTTATCAGGATGAAGGATGCACAATTATTGGCAGCACAGCTCCTTGTGTAATCAGGGACGTGCTGACGATAATCACTAGAACTGAATGAGGGAGGAATTGCTGTAGTAGCACTCATTCCTCCCCCATTTACTTTGCATCGGCCTGTGTAATCAACAAGCTCTAATGGACATGTTAATCATCAATCAGCACTCACCCAACCCGAACATCGGGTAGTGTAATAGGGCCCTTTCTCTCTGCAGTCAATGCCAGTTGTGATTATTTTTTTTTATAAATGATGTGCCCATCTCAATGGGTCTTGAAGGGAACCTGTCATGTTAGATATGGTGTCTGATCTTCAGGCAGTATGTTGTAGAGCAGGAGGAGCTGAGCAGATTTATACAGTCAGGTCCATAAATATTGGGACATCGACACAATTCTAACATTTTTGGCTCTATACACCACCACAATGGATTTGAAATGAAACAAACAAGATGCGCTTTAATTTGAGGGTATTTACATCCAAATCAGGTGAACGGTGCAGGAATTACAACAGTTTGCATATGTGCCTCCCACTTGTTAAGGAACCAAAAGTAATGGGACAGAATAATATTCATAAATCAAACTTACACTTTTTAATACTTGGTTGCAAACCCTTTGCAGTCAATTACAGCCTAAAGTCTGGAACGCATAGACTTCACCAGACGTTGGATTTCATCCCTGGTGATGCTCTGCCAGGCCTCTACTGCAACTGTCTTCAGTTCCTGCTTGTTCTTGGGGCATTTTCCCTTCAGTTTTGTCTTCAGCAAGTGAAATGCATGCTCAATCAGATTCAGGTCAGGTGATTGACTTGGCCATTGAAAAACATTCCACTTCTTTCCCTTAAAAAAACTCTTTGGTTGCTTTTGCAGTATGCTATGGGTCATTGTCCATTTGTACTGTGATGCGCCATCCAATGAGTTCTGAAGCATTTGGCTGAATGTGAGCAGATAAGGCTACTTTCACACTTGCGTTCAGAACGGATCCGTCTGCATTATATTGTAAAAAAAATTCTAAGTGTCAAAGTAGCTGCAGACGGATCCGTCCAGACTTTACATTGAAAGTCAACGGGGGACGGATCCGTTTGAAAATTGAGCCATAGTGTGTCATATTCAAACGGATCCGTCCCCATTGACTTACATTGTAAGTCTGGACGGATCCGTCTGCCTCCGCACGGCCAGGCGGACACCCGAACGCTGCAAGCAGCGTTCAGTTGTCCGCCTGCTGAGCGGAGCGGAGGCCAAACGCTGCCAGACTGATGCATTCTGAGCGGATCCGCATCCACTCAGAATGCATTAGGGCTGGACGGAAGCGTTCAGGGCCGCTTGTGAGAGCCTTTGAACGGAACTCGCAAGCGGAGCCCCGAACGCTAGTGTGAAAGTAGCCTAATATTGCCCGAAACACTTCAGAATTCATCTTGCTGCTTTTGTCAGCAGTCACATCATTAATAAATACAAGAGAACCAGTTCCTTTGGCAGTCATACATGCCCACGCCATGACACTACCACCACCATTCTTCACTGATGAGGTGGTATGCTTAGGATCATGAGCAGTTCCTTTCCTTCTCCATACTCTTCTCTTCCCATCACTCTGGTACAAGTTGATCTTGGTCTCATCTGTCCATAGGATGTTGTTCCAGAACTGTGAAGGCAATTTTAGATGTCGTTGGCAAACTCTAATCTGACCTTCCTGTTTTTGAGGCTTACCAATGGTTTACATCTTGTGGTGAACCCTCTGTATTTACTCTGGTGAAGTCTTCTCTTGATTGACTTTGACACACATACACCTACCTCCTGGAGAGTGTTCTTGATCTGGCCAACTGTTGTGAAGGGTGTTTTCTTCACCAGGGAAAGAATTCTTCGGTCATCCACCACAGTTGTTTTCCGTGGTCTTCCGGGTCTTTTGGTGTTGCTGAGCTCACCGCTGCCTTCCTTCTTTAAAAAAAATTTCCAAACAGTTGTTTTGGCCTAATGTTTTTGCTATCTCTCTGATGGGTTTGTTTTGTTTTTCCAGCCTAATGATGGCTTGCTTCACTGATAGTGACAGCTCTTTGGATCTCATCTTGAGAGTTGACAGCAACAGATTCCAAATGCAAATAGCACACTGGAAATGAACTCTGGACCTTTTATCTGCTCATAATTGGGATAATGAGGGAATAACACACACCTGGCCATGGAACAGCCGAGAAGCCAATTGTCCCATTACTTTTAGCCCCTTAACAAGTGGGAGGCACATATGCAAACTGTTGTAATTCCTACACCGTTCACCTGATTTGGACATAATTACCCTTTAATTAAAGCTGACAATCTGCAGTTAAAGCACATCTTGTTTGTTTCATTTGAAATCCATTATGGTGGTGTATAGAGTGTGCCAAAATATTATAACACAACCAATTAAGACAGAGGACACACATATACAATTATGACATAAATATTTTATTGAGTAATAAATATTACAACAAAACCGTAGACAAAGATAAAATAAGTAGCAGCAGTGCAGGCAAGCGCTGCGATCAGCAGCTCACCGCCAGACTCTGGGTATAAAAAGATCCAATAAAGAAGAAGGGATACAGCAATAATGTATGCTGCATCAAGCAGGCAATCTACATCCTACCACCAATGTATGTGCAGGCCTCCAACCCCCACAGATGAACACACGACAACTGCAGGTGAACGGTGTAGGGCGCCACTTTCTCAGGGCGCCCCCTGAGAAAGAGGAGGAGCGAAACGTGCGTCAGGGTGCGCTCTCTGCTTGACCTGGATCAGATCCATTGTGCCTCCTACCAACTCTAGGTAATATACTATATCATTTTATGTTTACTTAAAGTTTATTATTACTACTATTGTTGTCCCTCCATACTGTTCATAGGGCTAGTTATAAGTGCCATACTGTTGGCGCTTACGTTTGGCTCTGATTTTTGCGGTTGTTGTGTGTTCTGCCCATGTAAAGGGACGCTTAATGACTGCCAACATATCCCAACAGTTTTTCTAAATGCGTAGAGGTTGCTGTAACCAGTTTCTGCAACAAATTTTCCAAAAATCTCGGTCAAGGTCCACAAGAATAATCGATTCAGCCATGGATTGTAGACCAGGTTTTTCCTAAATTTCATCCTGTAGCCTACAAAGTATTAAACCACAAAACAAAACTTACATCTAGGGCATGGATGTGAAAATATGCAGGAAGTCCTGCAAATGAACAATTATTCAGGTATGAATAAGGTTTTGCATCGTATTATACTTTATTACAGATTTTTTATGTGAAATCCACACGAAAATCTGTGGCAAAACTGCAGCTTTACATGTAATTATTATCCTTAGAATTTCTATTGGAGCTAATGTTGCTTGCTTAGTTTTGGGGTTTTATTTGCAGTTTTATTTTATATTGACCCATCCAAACTCTTACTGGGCTTCATTTATTACTGGAGTGAGTAGCTTTAATCTACTCTTCTACATCTGTTAAACTGGACCTGTCTGATCCTCTAGAACTCGTATTAATGGGATATTACTGTATTATTGATATTACCAACTGTATCATTTTTCCCACAAAAAAAAACTGTGAACAAAAACAACCAGTGTAGTCTGACCCTGCAGTAACGTGTTAGGCTACTTTCACACTAGACAAAACTGAACTGTGGGGACAAAACTGAACTGAACAGAACGGAGCGCTCCAAAATGCATTCCGTTCCGTTTAGTTGCGTTCCCATATCGGAGAGCAAACCGCAGCATGTTGTAGTTTGCTTTCCGTCCTGGCATGTGGAGCAAGACGGATACGGCATGACCCCCAATGCAAGTCAATGGGGACGGATCCGTTTTCTCTGACACAATCTGACATAATAGAAAACGGATCCGTCCCCTATTGACTTTCAATGGAGTTCATGACAGATCCATCTTGGCTATGTTAAAGATAATACAACTGGATCCATTCATAACGGATGCAGATGGTTGTATTATCAGTAACAGAAGCGTTTTTTCTGAACGCTAGTGTGAAAGCGGCCTACCTCTTTTCCATCTGCTTCCTCTTGTCAGTTAGTAAGATGAAGCATTTTCTGATCAGAATACGTATGTGTAACCTTGGAAACACATTGCTATGTATAAGAGCTGCGCTGCATAATCAAAACTGTGGAGGGAATTTACCATGGCCCCTACACCAGTTTCTGGCATTAAAAAGTTGTGCAACCCGTTTTTTCGACTTTTTTAAATACCATTGTGACTTTTTAGTCCAAACTGCCATTTTTATATCATCCTTACCAGTTTCTGAAAAGAGGGCATGGCCAGGGTGGAGTGTGGGCATGGCCATCGGCCCCAGCACATTTATCATTATTTATGCCAGAAACTTGTAATATAATGGCTTAGATATACATCATCAGCTCCGAGGTGACATGGATTTCCGTCTGGTGCATGGACTTCCGAATGAAGCATATCATTTATGACGAGGCATGCTTAAAAATTGCCTGATGAACAAGTATTTGCGTAATCAGCAGCAATTTTACACAGGGCAGATCATTGCTAATGAGCATTCCTATGAACGTTTGTTAGTGATAATCTGCCTGACTATCTCCAGGTCTAATACAGCCCTTACAAGTGTCTGGATTAACACTGTTTTCACCGTAGATCAAACCTAAGGCCACCAATACAACAAAAAGCTGAGCCTAAATCAGTAAACAATTTACAATCTAAATATACAACAGTGAAACCTATTAAAGAGAAGACTCCACTACAGCCAAATATATTTAAAATAATAGATTTTTTTTCAAAGAGTAATAAGATAGCACTAATAAAGTGGAATATGTAATATAAAAGGGTATTAAAGAGGACCTTTCACCACTCCTGACATGCCTGTTTTAATAGCTTCATACATTCCCCATGTAATAACAATCCTGTTTATGTATCCATGTTGTGCTATTCCTTTATTATTTCTACTAGAAGTTATGAATGAATGTCTAGCAGTCTGCAGTAAGGGTACAGAGGGGAGGTAACCAGTTTGGGGGGGGGGGGGCTGTCCCTGCACAGTCTGAAAATGGCAGCACTGATTGGATAGAGTGAGTCTGTGCAGGTACACACCTCCAACTGGTTACCTCCCCTCTGTACCCTTACTGCAGACTGCTAGCAATTCATTCATAACTTCTAGGAGAAATAATAAAGGAATGGCACAACATAGAACTATAAGAATTGCTGCTCCAGAACTGTTATTACATGAGGAATGTATGAAGCTATTAAAACAGGCATGTCAGGAGTGGTGACAGGTCCTCTTTAACAATGTATTAGTATATACAAAAGTCTGGAACCAAACCAGTGGGAAAATCATCAGATGGGAAAAGCTACAAGACATTTCCTTGCTAGCGTATAGATAAACATCTATACAAAAGCTAGTAGTAAGGTATGCCTACAGTCCAGAGGACTGGACCCACTAACCCAACACGTTTTTCTGCCCTGTTAAGAAGCCAAGGGGAAACATGTGTTGGGGCATATATGTCCAGTCTGTTCTGTATAGATACCTTACTAGCTTATGTATAGATGGCTATCTATAAGCTAGCAGGGAAATGTCTTGTAGTTATACCTGGTTTTTGTGATGATTTTTGTATTGGTTTGGTTACAGGCTTTTGTATATACCTAAGAATTGTTATAATGCACTTTTATATTACATAGTGAGGACTAGACTCCACTTTTTAAAGCTTATGTATTGCTGCTATTTTACCTATTTTATTATGCAATCTTTAAATAAAATTCACTTTTAACTGTAGATCAAAACCGCATCATACAATAAACCAACCTTACTTTTACATCCAAATAAAATGTGTCTTTCATTTCATTCAGTTTCCGTAAGGCCATTTATTGGTAGGAAGCAGACACTTATTCAGTTACTTCTCTCAGTATATGCACTGGTGCCCTCTTCTGTCAAAACACCATCTGCAGAGGAAAATTATTTAGAACTCATTAGCAGAACTAGCACTGCTCAACCCACATTACTGAACACGGCGCCAGATGCTTAAAGCTGACAAGAAGAAATCTTAATAGAGAAGGAAATCATGAAATCACAGGCATAGACACACTACAATTACCGTAGATACTAGAGATGTCAAGTCATCGCATCGTCCAACTCAGTCTGTGGTACTGTAAATACATTGCCAAATGGTTAGTGGAGTATTCTGCACTATCGATTAGCTGACTAATGGTAAAATTTGTAAAAAAAAAATATTTTACCAAGGGACCATATTTTTGCTTTTTAGGGCATTGGAGGCTAAAATTGGAATACAGTATGTCTGCAAGATCCATGGACACCTTTGACATGCCATTTTATTATAAATTAGTAGTAAACTCAATCTGCAATCTCCAATAACTTTTCTCATATAGACATCTCCCTCCCAGTAATATATTCAAGATTGGTGTGTCCAGGATGCTGCTGTCTTCCCCCTGCAAACTGCCTTGTGTGTGCGTTCTTCCCCATGTACACCTGTGAGCGGTCCTCCTTGGATTTTTTCCTCCTCTCCTACACATCTATCTGTTTTGTTCAAACTTTTGTAGCCATCTCTGACATTGAGAGAAGGGAGGGGGAGAGCACAGAGAAACATCATTAAACAGCAGCAGTTTTTTTTAACAGACTTATGTAAGATTCACTAGTGCCTGCAGCTAGGTGAAGGACTTGCACACACTGTGCAGAAGCAAAATGGCTTAACATTTTTATTAGTTTTGAGCGAATAGAAGTCAAACCCATATTTCCTCAGGCTTCGTGGTAACAAATACATTTTCCCTGAAATGGCGGTAAGAAAAACATACTCACCTCATCCATTTGCGCATGAAGAGGCTGTGGTGGCCATCTTGATTGCAGAAACCGCGGGGTGACGAGATTATTTGTGGTGTCTTCAATAAAGATGGCCACGACGGCCTCTACGCGAGCAAAAGGATAAGGTGAGTATTTATATATTTTTTTAATTTTTACCCTAATTAACCCCTGAGAACCTAAATTGTAGCGTCAGATGCCGCGATCAGTGATGACTGCAGCATCTGAGGGGGTTTAATGACGAGGGGGGTCGAGGCGGTGTGATTGCCGTTCCCCGTCATTGCGCCCGCTACATACAAAGAAATGCACTTTGTGACTAAGTAATTTTTTACGAATTGAATTTGTTTGTGAAATTCGCCAAAAAAGCTGAATCTAATTTTTATAGAAGTCTATTTAAAAAGTTGCTTAATTGTGCATTTAGGAAATAAATGGACAATCAAAAACTGTATAAAGGTGTCCATAGCCTTTAAGGCTGCAATGTAATGAGTGAGGCAGGTACAGCTCCAAAATAGAAAATTCGGAGATTAGAAAATCAGTAAATTATGTGCATTTTCAGGGTTATCTCTATTCAGAATCACATTCCTGCTGCTGAGTGGAATATTCAGCATCCTGTTGGTTTATGGTTGATAATGTTAAAGGGAATATGCCACCAATATTTCACCTATATAAGGTAATGCTGTGCATATAGTATGTCTTTAGTGACTGGCAGCAGTTTAACATTAATTATATAGGTGAAATACTGGTGACAAATTCTCTTTAAACTGGAAATATACATTTCAGATCATCTTTGGCCAAATGCTCATTCGACCTGCAGCTGTTCCTTTAGACGTCTTCGCCATACATGCTCAGCTTGGCCACATGTACAGTACAGACCAAAAGTTTGGACACACCTTCTCATTCAAAGAGTTTTCTTTATTTTCATGACTATGAAGGCATCAAAACTATGAATTAACACATGTTGAATTATATACATAACAAAAAAGTGTAAACCAACTGAAAATATGTCATATTCTAGGTTCTTCAAAGTAGCCACCTTTTGCTTTGATTACTGCTTTGCACACTCTTGGCATTCTCTTGATGAGCTTCAAGAGGTAGTCACCTGAAATAGTCTTCCAACAGTCTTGAAGGAGTTCCCAGAGATGCTTAGCACTTGTTGGCCCTTTTGCTTTCACTCTGCGGTCCAGATTACCCCAAACCATCTCAATTGGGTTCAGGTCCGGGGACTGTGGAGGCCAGGTCATCTGGCGCAGCACCCTATCACTCTCCTTCATGGTCAAATAGCCCTTACTTTCAAAGTTTTCCCAATTTTTCGGACTGACTGACCTTCATTTCTTAAAGTAATGATGGCCACTCGTTTTTCTTTACTTAGCTGCATTTTTCTTGCCATAATACAAATTCTAACAGTCTATTCAGTAGGACTATCAGCTGTGTATCCACCTGACTTCTCCTCAACGCAACTGATGGTCCCAACCCCAATTATAAGGCAAGAAATCCCACTTCTTAAACCTGTGAAGTGAAAACAGGGCACACCTGTGAAGTGAAAACCATTTCAGGTGACTACCTCTTGAAGCTCATCAAGAGAATGCCAAGAGTGTGAAAGCAGTAATCAAAGCAAAAGGTGGCTACTTTGAAGAACCTAGAATATGACATATTTTCAGTTGTTTCACACTTTTTTGTTATGTATATAATTCCACATGTGTTAATTCATAGTTTTGATGCCTTCAGTGTGAATCTACAATTTTCATAGTCATGAAAATAAAGAAAACTCTTTGAATGAGAAGGTGTGTCCAAACTTTTGGTCTGTACTGTACATGTATTTACAGTAGGGAGAGGGGAAATACATTGTCAGGGCTCCTGTGCATGTGCACAGGAGTCCTCTCCATTATGCTAACACAGCACAGCAGTCCGGATTGTGTATTACACTTAAGCTTTGAGCTTTGGTGGGTATGTATGTGGGGGGAGAAAATAAAAAATAGCGATCCAGGCTCTTTACTTGAAGTACTTACTGTTCATGTTATACTGCAGATAATAGTCCATGGTCATGGTGACAGATTCTTGTAGCTGTCTAAATGTGAAAAATCAGTAATAACTCTCCAGCATTATATTCATTTTCTCCATTGGTTCTTTAATTTAGCCCGAGTTGAAATAAAATTGAATGCTTTAATAGAAGTTAGGGTGGGTTCACACAAGCGTTAGGGATTCCGTTATGGCTTTCCATAAGACAGAAGGACGTATCCGTTCTTCTGCCCATAGACTTGTATTATGACGGAATGCAAAAAGGAAGCTTTTAAAAGGCATTCCGTTTGCTCTCCGTCCTAATAGAAGTCTATGGGAATCAAAACAGATTCGTCTGGGTCCCGTTATGTAAGATGGAAAACAAACTCCTGTCAACAGGACTTTGTTTTCCGTCTTCATAACGGGACCCAGACTGATCCGTTATGCTTTCCCATAGACTTCTATTAGGATGGAAAGCAAACAGAATGCCTTTTAAAGGCTTCCGTTTTGTATTCTGTCTGAGCATTCAGTTTTTTTCCATTATAACCAAGTTATAACGGAAATCCATAACGGAATCCCTAACGCTAGTGTGAACCCACCCTAACTCACACACCTAAAATAGGGGATTTCAATTCTATTAATTAAACACCTATTAATTAAAAGAGTTGTCTGACATCAGACATTGGGGGCATATCACTAGTATACGTCCCCCATGTCTGATAGGTGCTGGTCCCACCTCTGGGATCCGCACCTATCTTTAGATCGGAGCTCGCCAAGCGAAGTAGGGGGCACCGCGCATGCCGCTCTCCATTTATTTCCATGGGAGTGCCGAAAATAGTCAAGAGACATGCTCGGCTATTTTCGACAGTCACATTGAAATAAATAGGAAGCGCGGTCACCACTCCATTCACTTCTATGAAGCTGATGGAAATAGCCGAGCCAGTGGTTGGTTATTTTTGGCACTCCCATAATAATGAATGGAGGGTGGCCACACATGCGCGGTGCACTAGCCTTCAATTTGCAGGATCCGTTCTAAAGATAGTTATGTGTCCTAGTGTTGGGACCTGCACCTATCACACATTGAGGCCATATCCTAGGAGATATGCCCCCAATGACTGAGGTGAGGCAACCCCTTTAAGTCTTTTTTGAGCAAAAAAATATATAATATTTTATTCAAAACTGAAAATGAGTAGGTAAAATCATAAGAAAAATGTCACTTTAAAATTTACAGATAACCTAATGTGAGTAAAAAAAATCTAGATATCTTACAATACCAGAGATATGTTACATAGAAAAGAATAAATAAGATTGAATGTGTGTTAACCTTGATTGCCACTAGATGGAGCTGTAGTCCTGTCATAGCAGTGAGCCATAATGAAGAGCTAACAAGGAGGACAAAGGTCTGGCAGTGTAGAGTAGGCTGCGCTGTATATCCTCTCAGTTGTATTCCAGTTATTAACTCTGATGAAGCTCAGCAGCATCTGTTATTCTCTATGTCTACTGTGTCTTATTGATCTTCACTCCACAGTTTTTACTGTTGGAAACACATTCCATTCATGTACACTAGTACAGTGTTTCCCAACCAGTGTGCCTCCAGCTGTTGCAAAACTACAACTCCCAGCATGCCCGGACAGCCAAAGGCTGTCCAGGCATGCTGGGAGTTGTAGTTTTGCAACAGCTGGAGGCACACTGGTTGGGAAACACTGCACTAGTAAATAAGGTCCTGCCTGTGAATACCTGAACTTCAAGAAATATTTACAGATTTTGCAGAAATAGGAGAGGTGCATGGATAATGAGCATTACAGGTTTCTATGCATTTGTGAGGCAGAATGGATAGCAGTAGGGATTATTGGTGGTCAGACAGTTTGTTATACAGGACTCATGAAGAGGAATACAAAGGAACCAGCAAGACATTAACCCCTTAGTGACCACCCATACACAGCCCGGTCTAAGTGGCCCGGTGTAAGCGCTGCACAGATCGCCTGTGCAGCGGAGAGTGGGGCCTCAGCTCTCACATGAGAGCCATGCTTCTGCTCTAACAGCCCGGCCTGGCAGGAGTGCCGATCCGGACTGTTTAACCCCTTACATGCTGCAATGGCGTCCTCCACATGTAAGCGTTGACAGAGGGAGCAGACTCCCTCTGTCTCCCATCGGCACCCCTCAAATGTGATCGCGGGTTGCCGTTGTATATATAGGTGGGCTGGCACCTGGTGTAGGCCCCAAGCCTGCCTTGAGTGTTGCCCAGCAGGCTGCGCCAGAGAGGCATAGCACTGACATTGAAATGCAATGCACTATATGGATTGCCTGTGATAGTCCCCTTGCGGGACTATTAAGTGGTAAAAAAAAGTTAAAAAGAAAAACAGTTATTAAATTTAAAAAATCCAATAAAAAAAATGCTTTTTTTCTATTGAAAATACTATTTTCAATGAAAAAAATTGAAAAAAAATGAAATCTACCCCACATGTTTGGTATTGCCATGTCCAAAACGACCTGCACTACAAAAAAGTCATGTATATTATCCCCTACAGTGAACGCCATAAAAAAATGCCAGAATTGCTCATTTATTCTTAGTCGCCACCAAAAAAATATAATAACAAGCGATCAAAAAGTGTTATTTACCTCAAAATCAAGCCCTCACACAACTCCATAAAAAATCCCTCACACAACTCCATAGAAAGAAAAATAAAAAAGGTTATGGGTCTTGGGAGGCAAAAGATTTTCAGCTTTTAAAAAAAAAATGGGTTTTATTGCACAAAAGAAGCAAAATGTAAAAAAATATATATATGTATTTGGTATCACTGTAATCGTTCTAAACCAGAGAATAAAGATATTATGTTATTCATGGCGAAAAATCGACACCGCAAAATTTATAATGTAAAAACTCAGTGGCGGTATTGCTGTTTTTTCACATCTCCTTCCCAGAAAGAGTTAATAAAAGTTAATGAGGAAGTTGTGTACCCCAAAATGGCACCATTAAAAACTACAACTTGTTCTAAAAAAATAAGCCCTCATACAGCTACATAGATGGAAAAATAAAAAAGTAATAGCGCTTTAAAGGCGACGATAAAAAAAGGAAGAAAAACTCTAAAAGTAAGGTTCCAAACAGGCTGTTCACTAAGGGGTTAAGGGTGTCTTCACACAGACTGTAGTTTTCCGATAGGGATACATTTTTCACATGTGCAGATTTTACACTTTGCATTGCCTTGTATTTTGTAATACGATAGTAATCATATAGATAATACACCCACACTAGGTGATTTAAAACTGACTCACCATCTATAATTTTTAGGTCAAAAATTCAGTGCTGGTTAGTTCCTCAATGTATAATTACAGTTCTTGAAGCTTTGTTTTTCTGATGCAGAGCTTCCCTGTTCAAACATAGATTTAAATAATAACTGTTATTTCATCAAAGTTTGCCTAAATTAACAGTAAAAGCAAATATCAGAAACTTTTTAACTAAATCTTACTAGAGAAAAATGCCTCTTTCTCCACTTATCAGTCACTTATTCCTCAACTGCTCTCTGTGCTCCCTTGTTCCTTCTGCTTCCTCTGCCAGCCCCTCCACCTCCTTCTTCATTAATAGGACAGGTGAGATGACTATGTAGGAACCTGGCCCTGTTAATAAAGAGAAGAAAGGGCTGGCAGAGGAATCGTGGGGTAAATGTGCACAGAGTGGCTTGGGACCGCCCTCAGGGCACTTAAAGGGGTTATCCCATCACAATGATCACTGTTAAATCTGTTAATGATTTGACAGTGATCATTTTTGTACATACATTTTATTACCCAATTCCCACCCTTTTTGAGAAAATAAGTCCCCTCTTACCTGATTGTTGTCTTTAGTCTCTCCTGGTTACGACCACCTCTCCTGTCGAATCCCGCCGGGCCGCGCTTGCGCAGAAGACTGAAGATTTTCTCCCGGCCGGGCAACGTCCTGAACGCGCACGCCGCCACGCATGAGCCATGATGACATCTTCCTGGCCAATATAGTACAGAGCCGTGAACGCGCACGCCGTCTCTGTACTATACAGGCCAGGAATAAGTTACCAAATAGTGAGGGGCTTGTCATAGTGCTCCTTGTTCCCTGCTATGACTCTCTAGCCTAGCCTTCATCTAGTGCATCAGAATGCACAGTATTAGTAATTTTAAGACAAGGGAACCTTGGTGCCCCTTTTGTATAGTAGTATGGGCCCCCTTTGCCTTTAGGGCCCCTATGCAACTGTACAGGCTGCACCAAAGGTATGTCCGCCCCTAAACTAGTCCAAACCAAGGGGCACAGCCTTTTTTGCACTATACCACAGAACAATATTCATCTTTCATTGATGTTGTACTCCTGAAAGGCGTTTACCAAGATTCAAATGTATTGCTTACCCACAGGTTAGGGGATGAGTACCTAATCGGTAGGCGTTCAACTGCTGCGACACCTACCGATCATGAGAATGGGGGTCGTGTGTTCCCTATATGAACCCAGAAACTGTCATTCCAAGGAAATGTGAGAAAAGAAGCTTAGTACAGTGCTCGGCTATCACCATTCGCTCCACAGAGATGGATGGAGCAACAGTGTCCATACTCGACTGCCGATCCAACGAGGACACCTGCTTTTGTGATCAATGGGGATTCCAGCTGTTAGACCCCCACTAATCAGAAAGTTATTCCCTATCCTACAGAATCATTTTAAGGGAGTTTTCCCATCTAAACCGAGCGAGTATGCTTGACTGTTTTTGGAGGTGCCATAGCAGTGAATGGAGAGCAAGCGACCCAAGAACAGCCACTGCCCCATTCAACGCTATGGAACTGCCTGAAATAGCCGAGACAGCGCTTGGCTATTTTCAGAACTCCCATAGCAGTTAATGGAAAGTGGCTGCCCATGTGCAGCTGCTCTTCCTTCACTTTGGGGGCCCTGTTCTCGAGATAGGAACAGGTCCCAAAGGTGGGTCTCACACCTATCTTACATTTGTGGCATATCCTAGCGATATGCCACAAATGTTTAGATTGGAATACCCCTTTAGGTATATCATAGAGAATTTAATCTGAATGAAAAAAAACTTTATTATCCTCACGGCAATGCGTAAATGTAAGCGATAACAAAGAATATTTCTTCTATGTTGCCTGCTGCTCTGGTTTAAATTATATTACTTCTTGGAAGTAAGCAAAGTCTTTACAGAGCAACATCATGGGATCCAACGTCGTGTTTAGATGAGCTGCATTAACCTGACCTGATCATGAATGATGTGTTTCTCAGACTCATTAAATTGCTCCCGACATATAAAGGAGATTTGTATTCCTTCCCCTTTGCCTGGTTTAAAAGAAGACAGAAAATTGCTGCATGAGACAAATCACTATGATGTCTGCAAAACAAGTGCAAGTCATAATAAGACAGAAAAGGGAAAGAAATAGAAATGTTCTATGCCAGAAATCTTCTGCCTACGTACCATAATTCCACATACATATTACAATGAATTAAAGGGGTTTTCCAACATATTTTCACTAGTGTTGAGTGAATCAAAGTTGACGAAGTAGACTTCGATCCAAATTTCTTGAAAAATGTGATTAACTGCGAAACCGAATTTCCTTGTAGTAAAGAATCGATTTTCCCTAAAATGGCGGTGAAAAAAAACAAAAAACATACTTTAGTGCAAAGAGGCCACCGCTGTCATCTTGCTTGAATATCCTGTGCGAAATCTCATGCGCCGTGATGCATGATGTCACCACGCCGACCAACGTGATGATGTCATCATGCACCGTTCGACATTTAGTGCTGGATCTTCAAGCAAGATGGCCGCGGCGGCCTCTTCGCGCTCAAATGGATGAGGTAAGTACAATTACATTTTTTACCAAACCCCGAAAGTCCGTAATATTGATCTCAAATGCCGCAATCAGTGATGAACGCGGCATCTGAGGGGTTCAATGACGGGAGGCGGAACAATCGACGTTCCCTGTCATTGTACCTGCTATTTACAAAGAAATGCACCTCGTGATGACAGCAGCCAAAACAAATTTTTGAGAAATTCACTCATCTCTAGGATAGGTTATTAACAAAAATATCTCGGAAAACCCTTTTAATTATCTATTTTAATTACTGTATTTTTGGACTAGGAGGAAAATAATAAAAAAAACTATTTTCCATCAGACCTCAGAGCAGACCCCCAAATCAGACCCCTGTTCTTCATCAGACCTCAGATCAGATCCTCATGAGACCCTGAGATTTGACCATGCTAAAGAGCCTTTTCACACAAACCCTAGCAAACTGAATGGGGGACAAATGATCAATATTATCTTTCATCCCCCATTTATTTTGCATATGGTTGGCAGCACAGCATGTGTTGCCAGCAAATGACAATTATAGATCAATCCTGGTATTGCACCTGAGCTCCATTGGCTTGAAAAGGACCGAGCTGCAATACCAAGCACAGCCCAAGGACAAAAGTGGTGCTGTTTCTGGAAAAACTCAGACCCTTTTTCTATTCTTAAACAGCCCCATAGACTGAGTATTAAATATGTGTGTGTTCCTGAGACGGATCGGTTTCTACATGTGAAACAGGCAGTGGAACAAATTTAATATAAGTCTCATATCTGTGACAGACATTTCTTTGTTAGAAACTTTTAGCAATTAATTCATCTTTAAATGCAAGCACATAGGATGCAGACCTTTTCTTCTATCGGAAAAAAATCTTATTTGCGCAATATGTATTTAATTACAATAGACTGTTCTTTTCTCGGGTAGGTATTTTTACCTGCCATTTGACATTACTAGGTCTCCTGTGGCTGCTCAACCATTCCATGCATTGTTATTTATTATTTTTCGCTGTCATTGACTCAAGAATAGTCTCATTGATCATTTGTAAAAAACACCCTATGAAAATAATCAAGTGATCAATCATAAACAAAAGGTCCAGACGGCTAAAATGTTCTATAAGAAGAGAAAAAAACATTTTGGCTGCTATACCCAGATATTCAATGTAATAGTTCTCAATTACATATACTGTGGACCTTTCATACTTTTTTTATGACATAATTAGGATGTCATGCATCGGAGCCAGTATGTGGGCAACAAGTAGAGAGAATTAGATTGTAGCAAGTCATAGAAAATAATCAGCGGGGTAAAAATTAGCAATTCTATCACTGCATGCTGTATGTTCACTATGTATTACATGCTCCTCTTAGAGAATGAATACAGTGGGCTATTCCCACATTTTCATCTCATGACCCAACACCCCAGACTTATTCCCACCAGGATGCGGTGGCCAGAGGTGGTCAGGATTACAGAAACAGGTGGGCTGTTCTAAGTGAATGGGTCTTGCAGAAGTCGCACAGCAATCTGTATTTTTTCAGTAACTTTTAAGATGCAATACTTCTGACCAATTCTAACCACCATATCCAGGTGGGACAGAGTAGAGTGAGCCTTGTTATACAGATAGTTGCTGGTCCCAGCAGTAGGACCTGCATCTATGAGACATTTATGGCATCTTGATGGGGGGGTTGGGAGTCAGACCCCACCAATTTGATATCTATGACCTATCCTAATGACAAGCCATAAACATTACATTCTTGACAAGAGCCTTTAGGCTTTATATCTGGAGAAATACATAAATATTATTGGGGTCATTTATCAAACTGGTGTAAAGTAGAACTGGCTTAGTTGCCCATAGCAACCAATCAGATTCCACCTTTCATTTTTGACAGCACCTTTAGAAAATGAAAGGTGGAATCTGATTGGTTGCTATGGGCAACTAAGCCAGTTCTACTTTACACCAGTTTGATAAATTACCACATATATGTATTATATGCGAGTGTAGAAGTATGAACTTAAAAAACCAAAAATTCCTGCTGCTAACTTGATGATCACTGTAATAGTGATAAGGTTCATTGTAGGATTTTTTTTTTCTTTTGCGTTCTATGAGTTGTATTAAGACCTATTTTTATGGGACACGGTGATGATGATTATAGTAAATATGTACAGCTTTTCATATATTTTAATATTTTGCACTTTTTTGCAGAAGTGGATTTTTATAGTTTTTTGTGTTTTTGTATAGCCTATTAGGGCTGTGATCACTCTTAAAACAAAATGAAAACACACATATAATATAATGACATATTTTATTACTAATTTATTATTTTAATTATTAATAATGTAATAAAATATGTCATTCTATTATATTTGTGTTTTGATTTAGGTGTTTATAGATTTAGTGCCACACATATGCAATTATTATTGGTTATTTAATTGTATTGGATCCACTGTGATCTCTCTTAATCACAATTGTAAAGCTGTCCATACATGTGAGATTAATGTTGTGTGAACCTGCAGATTATGGTGGAACCAGTTGACCATCTCATGTGTATGGGGGCCGTTTACTCTCTCCCTACAGCAGATTTGGGAGAGAGAAGAATCGAACAGTTGGATTCCAATACGTCTGAGCGTTTTGTATTTGTTAAGATAAGGTACCATTGGTGTCTGGCAGCGGCATGCTCCTCTCTCATACATGCACATAAAGATTCGAGAATGCAAGTGTATTGGGGGCAGGAGTAGCTGTCAGTTGAACAAGCATATAAAATCACTTCAGATGCCGCATTCATCACTGATCATGGCATCTGAAATGAAAAATGAGGGCATTCAGGGGTTAATCACTTAAAAAAATATATACTCACCTTATCTATTTGAGCGCGAAGAGGCAACCGAAGTCTTGATTGAAGATCCCACGCGAAATCTCGCATGGTGTGTGATGACGTCATCATGCTGGCCGACGTGGTGATGTCATATGTCACTGCGCATGAGATTTCTCATGGGATCTTCAATCAAGATGGCTTTGGCGGCCTCTTGATGCCACTTAGGTATCACAGTTAATAATGTCTAAGAGGTGAAACTGGCAAAGTCAGCAGTTTTAACAGGAGTGGGGCTATATGTTACACCGCCCTCCACCCCCTGTGGGTAACACACAGGAGTTTTTACATTAAATCTACTATTTACAGAAAAGGCTGTTTTTCTAGTTGATCCCTGTTTTAAAGGGATATTCCATTTCTGTATTTATCACATTGATAAGTAGTGATTTTTCTTTATCGTCTCTAAAGAACCATTTATAGGGACTGTGCTCTGGAAATTTACATTTTGGAAATATATGCACTCTACAAAACTGCCCAACTGTGTAGGTCTCAAGTATAGTATGTCAGTCAAGGCCAGATTGGAGGAGGGCCTATTCTTGCTCTCTACCCTGCATCTTACAGTGCATTTACATCCTATGTTGCTTCTGTTACATAGGTCAGCAAGAGAACCGACATAGGACTGAATTCTTATATTCTGTGTAGATACATATGTATATTGATTATTCAACCTCTTTGCATACCAGGTCTCTACCTCAGCACCTTCTCTATGGGAGACAGAAACACTAACAGTGAACCACAGGCTGCACTGTTGTCTATGAGGAAAACTTCCCTGACTAAATACCCCAGTAGTCTTTGTCTTCACAGATCTGATGTACTGGAAAATACACATATATCTCTATATGCCAGTACATTAGAGGGGAAAAAGCAAGAAAACCAGCAAAAATTACTTTTATGCTTAAAGAGGACCTTTCACCGATTATGACACTGTGAACTAAGAATACAGACATGGAGAGCGGCCCCCGGGGATCTCACTGCACTTACTATTATCCCTGGGCGCTGCTCTGTTCTCCTGCTATTCCCTCCGGTATCTCTGGCCACTAAGTTATAGTAGGCGGAGATTTCAGTCACTAAGTTATGGTAGGCGGAGTCTGCCCTTGTTCTGCTCTAGCGCTGGCCAATCGCAGCACAGAGCTCACAGCCTGGGAGGTTATTTTCTCCCAGGCTGTGAGCTCTGCAATGCGATTGGCCAGCGCTACAGCAGAACAAGGGCAGACTCCGCCTACCATAACTTAGTGACTGAAATCTCTGCCTACTATAACTTAGTGGCCGGAGATACCGGAGGGCATAGCGGGAGAACGGAGCGGCGCCCAGGGATAATAGTAAGTGCAGTGAGATCCCCGGGGGCCGCTCTCCATGTCTGTATTCTTAGTTCACAGTGTCATAATCGGTGAAAGGTCCTCTTTAAGTGCATATGCTATAATTGTGCACCTTGATAATATATCTGGCATAAGTGTAATGTGGTTTACACCTTTAGGCGTACAAGTACACTAGGGGGTTGCCTGGCATAGGTTGCGACCTTTTTGCGCCTATGTTCAAAAGTCGCACAGGGGGATGAACCCCGCAGTACAGTCACAAACAAAAACAAAAATAAAAACTCCAAAAATAATAGTAACAGAAACAGTAATTTGTTTGTTACACAATATAGTACGGAGTTCAAACAAATTTGCTGAATCATAAAAAAACATTTTCCTGTTTTGGCATATGACAAGGAATGGACTGACATAGTTGCAGATGGGGTTAAATGTGCAGCTAGAAGAGCGCCCACCATCGCAAACTATGTCAGCCCGAGTCTATACCAGGAAAAGGAAAAATAGCAGCCAGTCTGGCTTACGACTAAAGGGAGCTACAGGTGCATCTGTTGCACCCATATGTCGATTTCGAATACTTTTGTCTCAGCCTTAAATAGCAGGGTTTTTCAAATAAAATCGTACCTCAATTGTAATACAACTCATGCAGTTTATTTAATTACATGCAAAACCATTAATGCCCTTAAAGCCCGAATACGCAAACACGTTTCTGATGTGCCCCACCATGGCAACCGCAATATATCTGCAGCTAGTCTGCATTTTGCTGTTTGCCATGGTGGGGACACATCGGATCTGCTGGTACAGGGCATAGAAAGGGTTTTATTGCCCAAAAGAGGAGGTGACCACAGAAGAAAATGACTAAATAGAGAATCCTTTTGGATTTTCGCATTAAATACCCGTCAACCGGATGGTCTGAACAAACGCCTAGATTTAATTTTGCAACAATAATCCACACTTTCAGAGTCCCCCGCAGCTTCCAAATTTATGAAAAAACTTTTTCCTTTATTTTATTATCTCCTACAGCCACTATATATCTCATGTATTTTTGCATAGGTTATCTTATTGCTTATTGTATGTTTTTTTTCCTTTTTCTCATGAGAAGTGTTGTTCAAAGGCGTGGCATTTTGAGGGTGTTGGCAGTCATGTGACCACAATTAGTGAAGACAGGTGCAGTCTCTCCTATAAATAGTGCCACTTTTAATGTCTTACTGTGTCATGAGTAAGGGCTGGAATGGTCTCTGGTAGCCCGAAACGCGTACACAAGACTTTTGTATTTGTAACTGTAACTGGATGTGATTTTACCGCAAGCAAAATAAATATTCCTTTATCGATGTGGAGCTGGATTCCTTGAACCTTTTTGCACAAAGATCATCAAATGTTGCAAATTTACCCAAATGTCCCAGAAAATGTTACAGTTGCCATGACTTGCAACTTTTTTAGACCACAAAAATGACATATCTTATTTAATAAATCTCCCCCAAGGTTTGCAGCTTTGACATGTGCAAATAAATCCTAAATTGCAAAGTAAAAAAATCATACCCCTACCCCACACCCGTTTACTTTGTCAGACAGCCACTCTGCGCTTTATACACACAGACACCATCATAAAAATACTGCGTCAAAGCGTACGTTTTTATAAAAAAATTGCATAAGAATTCAAGTTAGTGGATGAAAGCGTAACCAGAGCAGAAAGATATAAGCACCATTATCAGGTGTACATACATGCCACTTAGAAACGTATTATGCTGCAAGTGTAACCGCTTAGATATAGCTCCCAATATGGACAGCAGGTTACTGTAGAGTGCATTCTGCTCAACATACTCCTTTATATCTTCAAATGAAGATTATTTTTTATACCAAGGGTTAACTATGCCCATTGTTATAACCAAGATGCTTCCAGATGTCTCCGAAGCGTCCTGCTTTCTAGGCTTCTGGCCCGCCCTTCCCCACAGTCCACGTGACTGTGCGCTGCGTTCCAGTTGACGCTGCACCTTTTCCTATGTTGACGAGGCGCGGCCTCTCATGTGATGCAGCGGAGTAGTCACCTGTCCCGCTCACTTGTTCGGGAGGCGGCCCTTCCCTTTAAATTGCCACACCAGATGCCTTATTTGGCAGCCTATACTCACTGGTAGGCGCATCTTATATGAGGAGCGCATTTTTTTGTCCCACAATTTTGGTCCACTGACCTAGGGGGAGGCATCCTCATGATATTTATGCATACTTTTGGATTTTGGTGCAACCTGATTTATCCTTTATGATCTTAGACATTTTTTGGCATACTCCGCATTTAAGTTGTTTTTGATACCCTAACTTTGTGAACGTTTCCCCTGACAAGTTATCATATGAAACGTGGCACATTGCGAATTGCTCATAGGGTTGTTTAGGGATACTGGCCGGGTTCAGGGTCAGGTATCTGCACGGGGTCGCCCCCTTCGGGGCGAGTGCTCTGTGTAGATAGGCAGGGTATTCCTAGTTCCCCTCCCCACTTTAGGGTTTATTAGGGTTAGTGGATCCCAGCGCTGCAGAATTTTGACAACCACGTGTGCATGCAGTTGAACCATACTAATTGAGGCACTTTAGGATTGGTAAGAACTTTCCAATTCTTCTTGCTTCCCTATACACTGGTGCCTTGTGATTGATTACCCACTGACCTATTGGGTTCACTACATGTTTTAGGTTTGTGTATAGTATGCAATTTTTTGGCATTGATTTTTATATAATACTAGTAAAAGTTATGTTTTATCTCCCTTTGTTTCCCTTCCTGGGATACAAGTGTTAATTTTCATACATGCCACTTAGCCCAAATTCAACATATCTTCATAAAATCACCAGAACTGGAAAGACCAAAAATCTGGTTTTAAAGGGAGTCTCTCCTATCATTTTGACCTATCTAACTAACAGCATTGCCCCACAGAAGATAGCAAAATGCATTCCAAACATACCTATGTGCACTTTGGGGGTCACTCACAAACAGATATACTCCATGTTGTGGCAGAATCTGCGACTTCTTTCCTGCATGCTCTAAAAAAGGGGGCGTGACGTAGACGGGGAAGAGGACGGGCCGGCAGACTCATCTCATTCATTATTTTCTACGCCTGTTTTAGGCATAGAAAATGGTCTAAATGTAAGACAGCAAGGAACCTGTCTTACGTTTAGAATCAGCAGTGGATACGCCGAAGTTATGTAGAGGCAAGCGCTATGACCAAGACTCCCATGTACTACCCTAATTCCCCAGACTTGAACTCAATTGAGCATCTGTATTACCACCTCTATGGTCGTGTTTACTCTTTGGATCCTCCCCTATGCACCGTCCAGCAGTTGTGGGATGCTCGGCAGTCAGCATGGCTCCCGATACCTGTGACAACTGACCAGGACCTTATTTAGTCCCTTTCAGCATGTCTAGCTGCTGTCCATGCTGCACATGGTGGTTACTCCGTATATCAGCTAGTGGTCATAATTAGAGATGAACGAATTTCTCAAAACTTCGATTCTGCCGATTCGCGGAATTTTGGGGAAAAACTTGGTTCGGTAAGAATTTATTTGTGGCGAATCGCGTTAAAAAAACATCTATTTCCTGGCTGCAGAGAGCCTTTATAGTGGTGTAGAACACTGTGCCTTGCAGTAACACACATAGGGAGTCTAGTGGTAGTGAAACAATACTGTGAGTCCGTATGACATGCAGAGGACAGGCGTCGCTCTTAGAATCACTGCACACTTCACTTATTTTAGCAGTGACGGGGCCAAAACTGACCAAATAACTCAAGTGTGAACTCAGCCTTACAGGTCAATGTTAGCGTCAATAAGAAGCGCACTCCTTTTACACCGTCGGCAGCTGATTATTTTGCCCTTACTCCGATCCATCAGAACAATAACCCCCAAAAAACGGATCCTGTCTGTGGAGCATCCGCCTTCACTCGGTCAACATTTGGTCAGTAATCCATCAGTATTGCTAAAGGCAAAACAACAGGAGTAGATCCAAATATTTTTCATGTCTTCTGTGTTTTGTACCCACTAGTGCTTTTGGGTACCATATCATAAGCCAATTCTGATGTCATGCAGGCCTTACAGCTGTTACATAGGCAGGATCTGTTGTGCATCTCATTTTTCCTTCCTTCTGACAGAACAGAAGAAGGGTCAAATAAATGATGACGTTATCCCGGCCGAAAGTCAAAATAGTGGCCCAGTCATGAAGTGCGGAGGGTGGAAGCAGCATGAGGAGACCACCGAGTGGCCCGATGACAGAGTCTGGAGTTGGCAGCAGCATCAGGAAGAGGCCGCAGAGTAGCACAATGACAGAGTGTGGAGGTGGCGGTAGCAGCAGCATGGTGGCACAATGACAAGGTGGAGGTGGCGGCAGTATCAGGGGGCCACAGAGTGGCACAATGACAGAGTGTGGAGGTGGCGGCAGCAGCAGCATCAGAAGGAGGCAACAGAGTGGCACAATAACAGTGTGGAGGTGGCATCAGCAGCATAAGGAGGCCACAGAGTGGCACAATGAAATAGTGGCAAAGTGATATAGTGTGGAGGTGGTAGCAGCATCGGGAGACCACAGAGTGGCAAGGAGATATAGTGTAGAGGTGGCAGCAGCATCAGGAGACCACAGAGTGGCAAGGTGACATAGTGTGGAGGTGGCAGCAGCATCAGGAGACCACAGAGTGGCAAGGTGACATAGAGTGGAGGTGGCAGCAGCATCAGGAGATCACAGAGTGGCATGGTGACATAGTGTAGAGGTGGCAGCAGCATCAGTAGACCACAGAGTGACCCAGTGACAGAGTGGGGAGGTGGGGGGGCAATACTAGTACCAGCTGAAGATGGTGGGTGAAAGAAGGAGCACTTGGCATCAGATGTGTGGCATCAGGCGGGTGTAAGCATCAGAATAGTAGCTGAGGCAGGTAGCCAGAAGAAAACGGTCTCATTTGTAAAAAGTGTTGGTGTGGCACCATGGATGATCTAGTCTGATGCATCAGACATTGGTGAGTGGAAATCCTGGCTGACCAACGCCTGATTTATCTTGACAAAGGTCAGTCTTTCCACATTTTGGATGGACAGGCAGGTACTTTTTTGGGTAACTATGGTCCCCGAATCACTAACCACCCACAAACTACTGGCCGGGCAGGACAGTTTTTCCAGGGAAAACTCTGCCAGTTGCGGCCACAAATCCAGTTTGACTATAAAATGAAAGTCGTCCAATACGTTGCCTGAGTAATTTGCCGCAGCAGGTCCCAATGGTGATGTGGAATTAATTCAACAATCAACAATTCACAGGATAGCCACTCCCAAACAGAACGATCCACAACTGCACATATAGGTAAAATATTGGTTTCCACAGGTAACTTCCTCCTCAACTGGATCCTGTAGAATGTAAAAAATCACACCGATAGTAAAGTACTGCTATCATTAATTCCATGAACTCCTGGTGTTAAACTCACAAGCGCACATGGATATACAAGCACATCAGACAGAAACCGTCATCTCGAGCTCCTCCTGTACATTTTCTCCCATCGGTAATTCTTCAGAAAATTCGCTCTAATAGTGAAGTGCTGTTGTTAATGTGTACATAAACATTTTTTTATTATACTGACAAACGTCAGTAGTGGTACAGGCAAAAAAATTGAGATAAAACACAGCAGCCTTGTGCTCACACCCATGTGTGAGCACAAGGCTGCTGTGTTTTATCTCTCTTTTTTTGCCTGTACCACTACTGACGTTTGTCAGTATAATAAAAAATTGTTTATATACACATTGACGACAGTACTTCACTATTAGGGTGAATTTTCTGTAGAATTACTGATGGGAGAAAAAGGACAGAAGGAGCTCGAGATGACGGTTTCTGTCTGATGTGCTTGTATATCCATGTGCGCTTGTGAGTATAACACCAGGAGTTCATGGAATTAATGATAGCAGTAGTTCACTATTGCTGTGATTTTCGACATTCTACAGGATCCAGTGGGGGAGGAAGTTATCTGTGGAAACCAATATTTTACCTATATGTGCAGAGGTGGATGGTTCTGATTGGGAGTGACAGATCCAGTTTGGCTACCCAGTAGTTCAGCAGATCTTCAATGTGGGTTGGAAGGGTGCTGTCAAAACATGCCACCACCTGCTGGTTCAGGTCCTGACCCATGTCTGGCTGCTGCTGGTGAGTAGTTTCTTCACTAGGTGGGTGAAGAAAGCTGCTCATCAGTGACTCTAGACTCAAGTTGCTACTGATGGAACTGGAACTGCTCCTACTCCCCCCCACAGCAGCCATGGCAGAGGAACGTGAGCGCAGAGGGCCCCCCGGTCAGACCTGCGAGAGGATGGACAATGGCGCAGATAGGCAGCGGCCAACTGACTACATAGGATTTCTCTATAGTAGTTCAGTTTGTTCTCCCTCTCAGCGGGTGTAAAAGAGGCCCCCATTTTGGACAGTTAGTGAGGGTCCAGAAGTCATACCTCTGCTGAATAGTGACAATTTGGCTGACACTACGCAAGCAAGTGGGCATGCATCGGGCCATTTGTTGAAGTGACTCCCTGCCTCCATCTCCACTGCATAATGCCACAGTGCATCTGGGTCCTCTGCCTCGTCTTTCTAATTACCCTGTAGCTCCTCTGGCTGCTCATGCTCCTCCTCTCCTGTCACCTGTTTTAAAAAACCACACATTTCGCTACACATTGCTTGTGCTCCAATGTCCTCCACCAGTTCAGCCCCCACAGGGCTCATGTGGCCGTGAGATCTAGACGTCACGTCTAAAGTCCCCTGACCAGCCAGAATAACCAGCATCTGTTCCAGGACATGAAGCAGTGGAATGACGTTGTTCATCCCGTAGTCCTGGCGACTGACAAATAACGTGGCCTCCTCAAAGGGCCTGAGCAAACAGCAGGTGTCACGCATGAGCTGCCACTGGCTGACATAAAAGTTACACAGGGGAGTACTCCTGTCTGCTTGGATCATCAAGAAATCGTTTATGGTCTTTCTCTGTTCGTATAGTCGGTCCAACATGTGGAGGGTGGAATTCCAACAGGTGGAAACGTCGCATATCAGCCTATGTTGGGGGATGCCGTTCTGCCACTGCTGCTCAAGGAGGGTGTGTTTTGCGGTGTACGAGTGGCTGAAGTGCATGCAAAGTTTCCTGGCAATTTTGAGGATTTCTTGCAGATGGGTGGAAGACTTCAGGAACCGCTTGACAACCAGATTGAACACATGTGCTATGCAGGGCGCATAGCTCAGCCTTCTTTGATGCAGCACCGACACCATTTTCTTCCCGTTGTCAGTCACCATGGTTCCGATTTTGAGTTGTCGCGAAGAAAGCCAGGATTCAATTTCCTCATAAAGGACACGGAGCAGTTCCTCCCGTGTGACTCCATTCGCCCAGGCAAACGAGGTGCAGAACACGTGCCCTGCACATGTGGTATGCTGGAGGGGCACTGTGAATTGTCCCTGCAGTGGAGGCTGAGGACACGGTGGAGAATGAGGAGGCAGAGGCGGATATTGTCACAGGACCAACAGCATAAGAACGTGGAGGCAGAAGTGGCATCACCTGGCCAAGTTGCTGGTGTAGCTGTGCAGGAACCACGTTCACCCAGTGGGCCGTAAAGGACATGTACTGTCCCTGACCGGAGTTACAGCTCCACACGTCGGCGCTGCTGTGCACTTTGGCAGACACCCACAGGCTCAAGGACCGGCCCACCTTCTGTTCTACATACGTATGCAGGGCTGGTACTGCCTTTTTGGCAAAGAAATTATGGCTTGGGACTCTCCACCTCACCTTGGCACAAGCCATTAGTTCTCTAAAAGGTGCAGAGTGCAGCACTTGGAAAGGGAGGGACTGCAGCACCAGCAACTTGGGCAGGAGCACATTCATGTTCTGCGCCGTTGGATGAGTGCATGCATACTGTTGTCTCTTGGCAATCGCTTCAGTGATCAATTGCTGACGGAATGACTGACGAGGAGTAGGAGGAGGAGCTTTAGGACCAGCAGATGATGGGAAGGACTGACAGCTCCCTTCGGCTGAGGTGATGGAGCCTTGACTGCCTATAATCGGGTGCGTGCCACTGGGTGATGCAGCTGCGGCAGGCTGGACCACCACATCGGAGCCACGGTTATCCCATGCCACTTTATGGTGACACTGCATATGTTGACCCAGGACCATGGTGCAAACATTGGCACCCTGGCCACGCTTCACCTTCTGCCCACAGAATCTACAAATGGCCATGTTCACCTCCTCCGGCGGCTTAACAAAAAACTGCCACACCACCGAGTAGGTGATAATACCCCCAACACTCCTCACTGACTGACTGCTACTGCCGCTACTTACATGAACCCCTGCAACACCACTTTCTGGGCAGGTAGGCTATGGCGAAGCAGGTGGTCTACCCCGGGCACGTTTGTCTTCCGACATCCCACTGCAGCCACCCTGCTAACTCCCGGCCATGCTAGCGACTTGCTAGCTTCACCGCTGCCTCACGGGCAAGCTGCCACCCTCTTCTCCCGATGATGATGAAGCCCCTAATTCACCCGGCTCCCAAATACTATCAGCTACATCATCATCATCGAGTACTGTCTGCACGTCACTGATGTCCTCCTCAACGGTCTCTGGGTCAGGAGCCTGACCGCTCACAACACCAGCTCCCACGCCACTCTCCTCATCACTACTTGCCCGCCTAGTGGAGGAAGCGGTAGATGTCTCCTCCATATCTTGGCTGGCCAGTAGCTGCTGACTCTCCTCTAGTAGCTTGCCCTCGCTGTATAGTGGAACTGAGCCCACAGCATATAAAATACTTCTCTGGCTGAGGGAACACAAAAGGACAGAGGCAGGACAGGTGAGGGCACTGATGTCCCCTTAATAAGCTCTTTTTTCCCACTAATACAAGCCCAAAAATGCTTTCAAACATATAACTGCACCGCTGTATCAAACAGCACTTGCACCCTAATAAAAATAATGGTTTGCTGGAATTACAGAGCTGTATAATGGCAATTTGGATCCGCAGTCAGTTCAGCAAGGTGTAATAGGATTGTTCCTATTACCCAGCCTGTAACCTCCCCTACTGAACCCTGTTCTGCTTCCATACTGTGGAATGATTCCTCCCTGTCCTTTCCCCGAACTGCTATACAGAAAAATAAAAGTTTTAAAGTCTATTCTACCACTGTCCCTAGTGCCTGCTGACGTCTCTCCCTGCACTAAGTACACTGTAAAATGTCTGAATCCAAGATGGCTGAGGCTATTTAATGGGCTGTGACATCACAGTGCTGGCTGGCTGCTGATTGGCTGCATGCATTGCATTGTGGGTGATCCCTCATTCCCAAATTTCCTTGCTCCATGTCCTAACATGCGCAGCAGCCATTTTAAGAAAAAATGTGATTCGTTACCACGAAGCGTGAGGAAATTCTGATTCGCTGCAAATCAAACTTCGATTCGCTCATCTCTAGTCAGAATGTGATTCGACTGGGTATAATGGGAAAATTAGATGCATCTTTTATATAGTACCATAAACATGAAAATTTAGGAACATGCAATTATTATTTTAAATTGTTGGAAAACTATAAGTTACCAAGGAGTTTCTTCATCATATAAAGGTCATGGAACCTCGGAGGTGACTTCTAACAAACTAACTTTATTTGCTGGAATACAAACTTCAATTGCTGTCGAATAAAAAAAAACCTTCCTGGAAAACCCCTTCACCCTTCACAAAAAAAAAAAAAAAAAGGTTTAGCAGCATCTGAGGTGACTATTATCTAAGTTTGCAGCAGCTGGAGCAGAGACGTAAACTTTATACATGTAAAAATGTATACACTGCAGCTGCTGAAGAACCTCTTTTTAAAGAGAGAGAGCAAGCAATACATTGCATCAATAATAGCCTTAGAGAGGAACTGTCCCCTGTCCTGACATGTCTGTTTTAGCAACTACTTGCATTTCCCATGTAATAACAATTCGGAGAATCTATTCTGTTGACTCTGTGATGCACCATTCCTTTATTATTCCTTCTAGAAGTTATAAATGAATTAAAAGCAGTTTGCAGTGAAGGTCCAGATGGATGTTACCAGTTGAGGGTGTTTCCCTGCACAGTCTGACATTATTCAATCAGTGCTGACAATGTCAAACTGTGCAGGGACCCCCCCCCCCCCCCCCCCAACTTGTAACACCTTACTGGACCTTCATTACAAGCTGCTAGTAGTTCATTTATAACTTCTAGCAGGAATAATAAAGGAATGGTACATTATAGAGTCATAAGAATAGATTCTCCAGAATTGAGGGGTGGGAATGGTTACTGATATAGTCACTTTTAAAAATAGACACTTAAAAAAGATACCTCTTTAAGTGAGAAAATTGCTCATAAAGCAATTCCCCTAATATCATGGTGATAAAACATTGCTTTACTTTAAGGACTCAATGTTCTGTCCAATGTATATGAGCTTTAGCTTATTCCCGAATGATACCCTCTGTAACCATTGTATCCATTGCCTGTCTTGCTCCATTTAAGACTTGAAGGATTTTTTATTTTATTTTATTTTACTTTACAATTGCTCATCACAGCACAGAATACTGATTATCCTCTGCCTCCACAGTCCATAATTAAAAAGGGAGAGGGCTATTTTTAAGTGCACAGTTGATAAAGACGACTCTTTCCATTGTACACGATTCAGGGCAGATTTTGTGGAACCTTTCATAATCACATGCCTTTCCAAGGCTTGCGTGAATTTGATCACAGTAGCTGATTTCATGCATTGATAATGAAGGCTTAGGTGCCTTTTTTTATTTTTTTTTTCGCCTGCATAATTTCACATCAGGCTTCTGCTGTGACTCGGCTCTGCGTTCAGTCTGCATAAAGACACAGGGCTGTAATTGCTTTGCTTTTCTTTACAAATGACTCAGTGTGCGATTTCTCCTTCCCTAAAATGTTGCCAGCGTGTAAAGGATTTTCAATGAGTGCTGAGATGAACCAGCATCGAGGGCGCTTGGAGCTGCATTGATTAGAAACTGTACAGACATACAGATGAGCGGTGCTTGAGCCAACGCTCACTAGTTCTGATATCATACCATTTACCTTTTTGGAACTTCCACTCGTATTAACCAGTCTCTGGCTGCTAAGCAGAAGGCTTCTTTGCTGCAAAAATGTGGAGTGGATTATCACGTCGAGGTAAGCATGTTTCTGCTGGATGTGTGTTTGGTGTACTGATTGCTATATAATGCATGCTGTTGGTATATATTATAACTTAATGCAATCCTCCTATGTAATATGCACTAGATGCTGGAAATATCCTATGTAAGTCATATTTGGAATGCAGCATTCTACCTGTGCTTACATTCTACATTTACCAAACCTGTGCCTCTTGGATTTTGTATAATTTGTATACCGTAGGTGATCTATGTACTTACTGCATGTTTGTTTAGTCATTACCCTTCATTCTAAGCATTAAGCATGCTGGTATTTCTTACTGTGGTTACTTTACCGTATGGAGAGGGATCAACCGGAAAAAGAAAAAAAAATGCAGCATTAGCTCAGGGGGTTGAGGACAAATCAGATGGGAAACCACCAGATAATGACATGAAAGCGACAATAATAGGCAAAATAGCAGAAGGTCAGAAGGGTCTTGGCTGGAGGGTGTGTGGTATTAGAATGAGAAGTATGATATGAACTACAGGTGGCAATGGCATAGAAGACATGCATTCCTTCCCATACCTGCTTCATGCACATGTCTACGGAGGCGAGAGCTAGTATTATTGCAATCAGTATTCTTCTCCATAATCAAAGTTGTGTTTTCTATGATTTCTTAACTATTTCCAACCCTGTAGTTATCTAGAGACAAGCAACTTTTTGACAAACCTTTTGCATCCTACTATTCTGGTTTCTACAAGGCAGGTGTTCAATGGCAGTATAAGTATTAGTCACCATGAAGGTATCATTATTTTCTGCACTTATATAGCGCTACTATATTCCACAGCGCTCTACAGACATTAGCGTCCAACTGTCCCCAATGGGGCTCACAATCTAAGTTCCCTATCAGCATGTCTTTGGAAGACATGCACTCCTTCCTATACCTGCTTCATGCACATGTCTACAGAGGCGAGAGCTAGTATTATTGAGTATTATTGCATTCAGTATTATTCTCCATAATCAAAGTAGTGTTTTCTATGATTTTTTTTAACTATTTCCAACCCTCTAGTTAGCTACAGACAGGCAACTTTTTGGCAAATCTTTTGTATCCTACTATTCTGGTTTCTACAAGGCAGTAGTCACCATGAACGTATCAATATAAGAGAAGACTCTTGAATTTCCATTTTGTTGCCGATATATGCCCAGCCTGGCTTTTCATCTCTACATCTGGAGCAAGCCAATTGTGTTCGTCAAATCTGTCAGGTCCCAGGACCACTATCTCGCTGGAAGCCACTGTGTGCTTTTGAAAGCATGAAATTAGTTTTATACTCAGCACATGGTTTCTCGTTTAACTGTTCTTTTCTATGGTAAGTGTGAAATTAAGGTTCAGTGAAAGGATTAGACGCTGCTGGCCATTTATAGCTATTGCAAAGGTGATCTAACGGATTCCAAAATGACAATTTTACTTCAGCCAGTTTACCCTTCATCCCAGCAGAAATGTACACCTTTATTTTCTAGCAGTTCTTTCTAATTTCCATATACTGTACATACCGCAGACCTTTTTGAAAGATACTTTTACCATGGCACTACTGCTTGTGGTTTAGGAGATTGAACTGGTATTTAATGCAAAGAAGACACTCTGAAGACATTAAAACATGACATTCTTCTATGGCTTCCTGTACCAATGGACTAAACACACCCTGTTTCCTCGGAAATAAGACAGTGTCTTATATTAATTTTTGCTCCAAAAGATGCGCTAGGTCTTATTTTCAGGGATGTCTTATTTTTCCATGACACAGGGGTGTCAGAGGGGGGAATCAAAATTTTACAGGGGGATCAGAAGGGGGAATCAAAATGGCACAGTAGAATCAGAGGGGGGTATTACCATTTTATTACCACCTTCTGATCCTCCTGTGTCATTTTGATTCCCCCCTCTGATCCCCCTGTGTCATTTTAAGTGATCCCCCTCCCCTGTGCCAGTGGACAGTGGATTATTTAGTCTCTCTCCCTCTCCCACCTTTACCAGACATCCCCCACCATTTTATCAGACATTCCCCCCCCCCACACCTCAGTCACCCCTGTGTGTCCATGCCGGCCAGATTGCCCAACTCCTGCCCCACGCGACTTACTCACTGTCTAATTGTGAGTCAGCCATACTCCGTCAGGGCAGAGCGAGCAGCAGGCGTTAGCTTGTCCTGGCTGCGGCGCGGGCTCTCTGATTTAAAGAGACCTCACACTGCCTGAACAGCTCTGGCTGCACTGCGACCAATCAGTGAGCTGTGCGGCGGCACCCGCCGCTACGGTCCAGAGGAGTCAGACGCCTTACGCTAGCTTTGGGGGCCTTATATTCTGAGGGGGCCTTATTATTAGGGAAGGCCTAATGTTCAGGGGTGGCCTTATTATCGGGGAGGTCTTATTTTCGGGGGGATGCCTTATATTACAGCGAGAGGCAAAACTGGAAGTAGGTCTTATTTTCGGGAAACACGGTAGCTTCATTCTTGATAAAACATAGACTAGTTGCAAAGAGACCGTGAGATTCATATCTAAAGAGTTCATGAAGATATACACTGTCCAAAAAAAAGAGTCGCCTACAAAAATAAAGGGTCTCACACTCTAATATTTCATTTGACTGCCTTTAACTTTGATTATGGCACACATTCGCTGTGGCATTGTTTCGATAAGCTTCTGCAATGTCACAAGATTTATTTCCATCCAGTGTTGCATTAATTTTTCACCAAGATCTTGCATTGAGGAGGGTAGAGTGTGACTGCTGCGCAAAGCCTTCTCCGGCACATCCCAAAGATTCTCAATGGGGTTAAGGTCTGGACTCTGTGGTGGCCAATCCATGTGTGAAAATGATCCCTGAACCACTCTTTCACAATTTGAACCTGATGAATCCTGGCATTGTCATCTTGGAATATGCCCATGCCATCAAAGAAGAAAAAAATCCATTGATGGAATAACCTGGTCATTCAGTATGTTCAGGTAGTCAGCTGCAGTTATGGTCAGTTCGCCAATCAACACATGTAGGCTGCCATCTTGACTCACCCGTCTGGCGATGCACAGTTAAGCCCTTACCTGTGCCTGTGCCGGGAGCCGGTCTAAAATCAAATGCGGTCACCGGAAGCAGACAGTTCCGAGAACAGCCCGATGAAGGCCCCCGGCGGCTGTTCTCAGAACTGCCTGCTCCTGGTGACCGCATTTGATTTCAGACTGTCTCCCGGCACAGGCACAGGTAAGGGATTACCTGTGCATCTCTGGATGGGTGAGTCAAGATGGCAGCCCGCATGTGTTCGTTGACGAACACTGCGAACTGATCATCACTGGTCAGCTGACCTCATTCTTGGAGCACATACTGTTGCTGAACCTAGACCTGACTAGCTTCAACCCCTGATCATAGCACTGCCCCCACAGACTTGTACAGTAGGCACTAGGCATGGTGGGTGCATCACTTCATCTGCCTCTCTTCTTACCCATCACTCTGGAACAGGGTAAATCTGGACTCATCAGACCACATGACCTTCTTCCATTGCTCCAGAGTCCAATCTTTATGCTCCCTAGCAAATTGAAGCCTTTTTTTCTGGTTTGCCTTACTGATTAGTGGTTTTCTTACAGCTACACAGCTGTTCAGTACCAATCCCTTGAGTTCCCTTTGCATTGTGCATGTGGAAATGCTCTTACTTTTACTATTAAACATAGCCCTGAGTTCTACTGTTGTTTTTCTTCGATTTGATTTCACCAAATATTTAAGTGATCGCCGATCACGATCATTCGGGATTTTTTTCCTGACAGATTTGTTCCTCGAATACGATGGGTCCCCACTATCCTTCCAGTTTTTAGTAATGCGTTGGACATTTCTTAACCCAATTTTAGTAGTTTGTGCAATCTCCTTAGATGTTTTCTCTGCTTGATGCATGCCAATGATTTGACCCTTCTCAAACAGACTAACATCTTTTCCACAACCACGAGATGTGTCTTTCGACAAGGTTGTTTAAGAAATGATAAGCAACTCATTGCACTAGTTGGGGTTAAATAACTTATTGCCAGCTGAAAGATAATCGCCCATGCAGTAATTATCCAATAGGAGGCTCATCGTGCTGCCTCTGAAAGTAAGCAAAACCCACCAATTTCATTTAGACCGACCAACCATCTAATGCGTATAGGACAGGGATGCCCAACCTGCAGCCTTCCAGCTGTAGCCAACTACAATTCCCAGCATACCTGGACAGCTTACAGCTATTATGGCATGCTGGGAGTTGTAGTTTTGAAACAGCTGGAGGGCCGCAGGTTGAGCGTCCCTAGTATAGGAGCTTCTTGACTCTTGTGGGGATAGCAGATGCTGAGGGAAAGAATAGTTAGCCTGTGGAGTTTCAACATGCCAGGTCCTTATGTTTTTAAGGGGGACAGGTCATTGCCAGAGGTGTCTTGCAGCACTTACTACTGTCTCCCTATTGAGAACATAAGCATGTCATCTGAGATGACCATTCATGAATATGGGGAGCAGGAGTGTTAGCTGTCAGCCGAACCTTAAATCTTATGTCACTTAAAAATTAATTTTCAAACAAAAATGTAAATTTTCATTTTGGACTGGCATGGTGGTACCACTAGGAGGTAAGTGAAGTACATGTACAAAAATGTCAAATTTTATGGGTTCACCTTATAGTTGCACACATTAGTTGACTTAAATTTAACTGTGAAAATGTAGCTTTACAGACTGATATCTATTGTAGGTAAGAAGATGGTAGACAAAAGTAGAGTAGTTGCTCATAATAGGTCATTGCTTTCATTTCCCAAAAGACCTCTGCAAAATGAGAGCTTCAATTTGATGGCTTGCTGTTGGAATTTTCCCTGAATAGTTCAGCATTGGAGAATTTTTATTTATATAGCAGGACGAGTAATTAACTTCATACTTTGAATATAAATGTTAGGAATATGGAGAAATTGTATGGAGACATTGCTTTCCTTTAATTAAATACTATTTAATTACAATAAGTAATGAGCTTCTAGAGACAAGGTCTCAAAGAAGAGGTCCAACATTCAAAGACTATAGCAGGATTGAAAATCCGTCACACAAAATTCATTTTTCAAGAGTTGGTCTTTTGGAGAGGCGTCACTCTTAAAAATGAGTTTACGACCTAACCTGAGAATGTTTCCCAAACACTTGTGGCATCTTGATATAAGAAATGGCATAAAGTGTTAAAGGAGGATTTAAGTTTTGAGCGAAGTAAAGCATCTGAAGTGGAATTTGGTCCGAAGTTTAGGAAAAATTTGATTCTAAACTAAGCCGAATTTCCTCGCGCTTCATGGTAACAAGTCATTTTTCCTAAAATGGTGGCTGGAGTTGTCTTAGAAAGAACGGAAAAAAATACTCACCTCTGTCATGACATCACCATGTGATCTCGCTGGGATCGCATGGTGACATCATCATGCTCAGCGCAGGTCCTTCGACAGGTCTTTTTTAATCAAGCGAGCAACTTTATGAGGTGAGTGGTTTTTTTAAACCCAAAAGGCCATATTGTACTGGCGTATTACCATTTTTAACGGGTGCACTTCTGTCTAAAGAGCCATTAAAAATAGTCATGTAGCAATTCATAATACATTTATTTCTAGCGAATCAAATTACTTGTCACACTTCGGCGAAGATGCCAAATTAAATTTTTCAAAACTTCGCTCATCTCTAGTGGATGTTTGATGGCTGGCTACTCTCTGTTATATTCTATGGTAAAAACACAAAAAAGTGAAGAAATTATGCAGATGTGAAAAGTAGTGGAAGATATTTATTGATCCAATTATTCCAGCTTCTTTGTGTAATTGCATTAAAAAGGTTGGCCGAGTGGCTGTGCCATGTTTATCAAGCCTCTCTTTCCCTCATCTCTTATATGAGGCTTCAGTTTGCAAATGGAGACATAGCTTCATTATATACAGTGTATATATATATATATATATATATATATATATATATATATATAGAAAAGTAAAGTCCAACGGGAGCACCAGCCGGGATGTGGGTGCAAGGTCCAATGTGGGGAACGACAATCCTCAATAGTATAAGTAGAAAAAGTAAGACTGCACTCCAAGTTGGTGGTGAAAGCAAAAAAGTTTTATTCACCCATGTGGCAAATCTTGCGACGTTTCAGCTCACACGAGCCTTCCTGAGGAAGGCTCGTGTCGTGTGAGCTGAAACGTCGCAAGATTTGCCACATGGGTGAATAAAACTATAAAACTTTTTTGCTTTCACCACCAACTTGGAGTGCAGTCTTACTTTTTCTACTTATATATATATATTTTAAGATTTCTGTCTCATTTCCACAAAGAAGGGTGTCGTTGGGCAACCCAGTGTAATTCAGTTAAGCTTTATTCTTAAATTGCCATGCATTGTGTTATTGAATGTGGCACATCCTACACTAACCCTACTAAATAAACCCCATGGCATATTAGTGTTTTATCTCTAGGTGGTTAACTTTAATGGTCCTTTTACAGAAGCAGATGGATTGCTCTAACAACAATTTAGGAAGTTGATAATTTACTGTCATTTTCATTTGGAAGAAGAGTTACGGGGCTGGCAGAGTAAGCAGGAGGAGCAAGGGTGCACATTTGCAGATGGATTAAAAGTACTTTTTCTCCAGATTGAAGCAATGGATCACTAAGTGAAAGGTATATCATTACATTACGCTAAGTAAGCCCTACAAGGCATTGGCACAGATATACCAAGATTGGCATTACAAAACACCAGTCTTATTATAAAATCCATTGGTGTTTTCTTAATCGTTTATAGAAGTTCTCATTCCAGGGTTGACTTGGTGTCTTTCTCTGTTTTGGACAAGTTACTCTTATGGAAATATTGTCAGGATAGGAAGATAAAATGCTGATAAGCCCTTTATGCGAGCAGGGCCCTCATTCCTCTTCTTTTAATTGTTAACTTATTTGTTGATATGCAATTTATGATTCTGTTTGTACATGAACCCCCTGATTGTAAAGTGCTACAGAATATGTTGGGGCTTAAATAAAGATTATTATTATATTATTATATATATTATTATATGTTATTATTATCACAATCCTGCATTTGATGAAGCTTCAGTGGGGTTGCTGATAAACAGTCATAGGAAAATGGTATTGGTTTTTCGTATTCACAAATTCTTATATTTTTGGGGACAGGGAGAGACGTAGTTATAGGGGAAGCAAGGGAAGCAGCTGCTTTAGGGCCCAAACTCAAAGAGGCCCACCCAGGAGGAGGGCTAAAAGATTTTATTGTCAAGGCCCCCTCAACAGTATTATACAATGACATTATATACCGTAACACTGTAGGAAACGGACAGAGCGGCTGCCAGGTCTCATTCGAGAGAGCGATCCTGACTAGTCACAGGAGTGAGGGTTGCACAGGAGGAAGGGGTTACTAAGAAGTTGCTGGGGGGGTCCGATTCAAAAATTTGCTGTGGGGCCCAGTCAGTTCTAGTTATACCTCTGGAGCCACGGAATGTCTTTGTTTTATCCATATAAGGGGGAAATTTGGATATTTAACCCATATTTTACTAATAATCCATGGAAACATTTCTCCTCTATCCAGAAGACAAGTTTTATTTGTTAATTGTCAGAATGGGTATAATATCTATCTATCTATTATCTATCTATCTATTTGAATCCTCTGTTTAGTACTTTATTTCTCAAGCTGGCCAGTGGGCAACATATTGAATAAATCTGGTAAATTTTTGATTCCTGTTAGCAACTGGCTTTATCAAGCCATGCATTACATAATTTCGGCTTCAAAAGTCACAAAATAGGGCTTTGCGACTTTTGTGTTTATTTACATTTTTACACCATTCTATACAGTTAAGTGGATGGGAAAGTGGCAGTGGTTAGCATGTTGAGCTGATTTAAGCCAGATTTATCAACTGAGACTTTTCAAAAAATCTAGGCAATCTTTCTCCAGTAAAGGGGTGGCATAGAAAATGGAGTAACTTATAAGAAGGTATTAAACATTATGTGACAGTTGATAAATTTGGAGCAAACTACATCAGCTCAAGACTCTTAAAAAGCTGACTTTAAAAATTCTCCTCCTAATAAGCCCCCAATTTGCATCGCCTTTCTGTCATATTTGGCTGAATTGTTTGATCTTTTAGTCCTGATGTGTATATGACAATCTGACTAATAATAATTCACAGTGAAGAACATTAACCGTCAAGGCAGTTTTTTGGGTTTTTTTGCATTCTTAATAGCCACTCAATAAATAAATAAATAGGTTTTTTATCACATTAATGTTCTTATATTATAAAACATTAGTATTTGAATTTCAAGTTTAATATCACAGCTTACCGCTAACTTTCACTAGGTAAACCCATAAAAAGGCACACTCCAGTCCATCCTAGTTGAGCCAATACAAAAATGATCCTTTTTATTTTGTAAACAGTAATTTCAACTGAATATAATGACTTAATTGAAAGAGCCTCTGTCAGCATGATCAGCCCTATTAAACCAGACATACTGCTTGGTATGGTTGATCATGCAGATTAAACAATACCTTTCTTTTGTCTGTATTTTAAACAGCTGCAGAGATATCTGCATTTCTATTCATACGCAAATTAGCATGTTGGAGCACTAATTTTGCAACACCTCTGTGCTCTACACACTCCCCCTCACCTTGATTCACAGAACTTGACATCAGCCTGCTGAGGGCAGTGCTGTGTCCTAGAATGTGCAAATCATATACACTATGTACTATAGCCTTACATTTTGACAATAAAGGTTTCTTATGCTTAGAAAGCTAATACTTATTACTGGTTTATTCACATACGTTTATACACGTAATAAGTATTAGCTTTCTAAGTATAGAAATCACTATTTTCAGTATGATAAGGCTATAGCCTGGAGGTAAGTGGTCAGCCTTTGATCATGCTGAAAAAGGCTCTTTAAGAAAGTAGTTTTGTGTATGAAGTTAATTTGCAGACCAATGTATGTCCATGATTAAAGAATATAAACAAATTTATTCTCATTTCATAGATCCATAAAGTAGCAGGGGAAGACGGAGTAAAGTAAGAGATGACTACAGAGCAATAAGGACTGTACTGGCAATATAGCTATGCATTTGTTAGGGACGGGAAATATAGACATTGTCAACCTTATTATCACAAATGATCCTGACCTAGACATATAGCGGGAGTGGTTTTAAGGAAATCTGTCTTAATGACCATATCAAAAATACGATTGATCATTTTATTTTCCAAAAAATATCTGAAAAATTAAAGAGAGAATCTGGAGAATGATTTTTATGAGCAACTAAGTCAATTTTTCTTTACACCAATTTTGATAAATCTCCCATTCATTTCCGATTGAAATCAATGGTTTATATATGCAATGCACATAAATGCCAGATTCTCAAAAGTAAGACATACTCTTTATATCTGCTCTATATTCTGACTAGTAGTTGAGGATCTTAAACATGTTATCCCTCCTTGATTAATTCAAAAGTATCTAATAAAGTACTTTAAAGGGTTCCTAATCCAGATAGCACCTTTCAGTTGCTAAATATAATGTCAGTAGGTGGGGATGGACACAGACAGTAAGCCCTAACTAGAACCCTGCCTACTCTTCCTGACTACTGGCAGTGCAAACTCTAAGTATCAAGTGCACAACTGGTCGACGTTCCCTACTCTGCTAAGGTGCGAGACAACCAGCCAAAGGACAAAAACAAGACACAGAGGCAGAGTCGTACTGAACTAGGTCAGAACCAGGAGGACAACGAAGTACCAAATTGAGAGACAGAAAGTATTTAAATAGCCAAGACGAGATCATAACCAGACTGGAAACATAGTACCAATACATTAGACATAGAGTGGTCAAAAGGACAAGCCGAGGTTAAAACACTAGTAATCCAAAATAGGCAACCCTAGCTAGGGAGTCAGAGACTATCACTGGCACTGGTGTATGGCCAGGAAGGGGTTTAAATAGAGCGATAAGTCCCTGGATCAGAACCTGATAGTTTCATGGACTCTGCACTTCATTAGTCAGAAACACTAGTATACAGTAATAGAGCAGCTGTGCTAATCAGCCCACTGCTAATTTTCACCCAGCAAATTCCCACTGTGGGGAGAAGCAGAGCATTGCATCCTGTCACTAAGGATACGGTAATGTCACCAGGGGGCGTGGCTTAGCTGCATCTTTCTCCCGGTGTAGTCACGCCAAAGCTGGAGATCTCCCCACTGGAGCCTGGACAAGTAAGTTTGTGACACTAAATATATTGGTAGCTATAGTAAAAAAAAAAAAAAAAGAATTCCCCTACTAAACCTATCAATCAAGGTCATCATCATGAAGGTCATCATGTCTCCCAACTTTCCCCAGTCTCACAAGTCCACTGTCTCAGAGTAACCTTTCAATCTGCCATGTCTTTTACACCACACATCCAAACCTTACCGCCTTTTGTCACCTCCAACTCTTTTTTAAATCAGCTCCTTCCTCAACCTTGAGTCAGCAAACATGTTAGTGCATGCCCTCATCATTTTCCACCAAGACTACTACAACATGTGGCCTCACATCTATCACTGTAGAATCTCTCCTATCCACTCTCAATTCTGCAGCCCATGTAGTCTAACTTTTGCCTCACTACGCCTCTTCCTTTTGCTGTCTGTCAAATTCCTTAGCTGTCTACCAACGGTCCAGCAAATTCAGTTCAAAGTGTCAAAAATTACCTACAAGGAAGTCCACAACCTGTCCCCACATACATTTCAGACCAAATCTACTGATAAATTGACAATCTTCAGTCCTCACTCCTTTTCTGTTCTTATCATGACCACCTCCAAGATTTCTCCTGTGCATTCCCTATACTCTGAAACTCTACCTAACACATCAGACTCTCCCTAGCTTTTTTGAAAAGCAACTTGAAAACCCATCTCTTTAGAAAAGACCTCAACGTACTGTAACCCTTCCACTGCACTACCATATGATCCGTCTGTAACCTCACCTTCTCTCTTGTTATCCTTTCCGTTTTAGAAAGGAAGCCCTCATGGGCCATCTCTTCTCATGTACCAGTCCATCAGTCACTTAGTCATGTTTATTCAAATGTTTAACTATCTGGATTTAATGGATATGACAATAACAGTAATGAAGAGTACATGGAAATCTTGTTATAAAATTCATACCAGACAAGTTGGACATAAAACCTGCAAATGTCCTATGGTGAATGTGCCAGTTTGCATACATTTTCCCATGTCGCAGATCTTGCAAAACAGCTTATCAGTCGTTAATTACAGAGCAAGCAAAGCGTGATGGCTTAGATTGCTGTGACACTCACAAATACGCCCATCAACATGTCCTTCATGCAATGCACTGCCACTGAGAAGAGAGTACTTCATGACTTCACATTTAGATCATGAAGCAAGGAGATAATGCAAGCAAACATAGCTCAATGCTGTTTAGCATACTTCGAAGCCATCAAATCCTTATTATGTCTGCTGGCTAATTGTACAAAGCAATTGTCATCATAACATTTTATGGTAAATAACTTTTTCAATTACAGCCTTTAGATTATTTAGATTTCCTTAAGGCTAGTCAGTGATGCACAATTTCATAAAATGGCTAAATAATTACATTTGTTGAGAAAGATGAAACATCTATATGTGAAGACTGACAATATATTTGTTTAATTCCACACAAATCACTCCTTTGTAATTAGCCAAATGTCGTTGTCTTGTATATAAATCAAATTATATTGTTCTGCACATCCATCAGTCATCCATCATTTCCCCAAATAGTTGAAGCTTTGAAGAATCCTCTAAATTTGAAAGTGTCAGATTTATTTATTTTTTTAAAGAAGGCCTGTGATGCCCAAAATGTAAAACTGACAGTATGATTATTCAATAAAATTGTTATAGACAGGCACTCTGCATTTAGAACCACTCTGAGGCTTTAAATGTATCTATATAAAGATGTATCTATTTATGTTGTGATGCAAAAATATTTATTAGACAATAACAATATGACATAGACCTCATACAAATAATATGACACACCCCTCATGAAAAAAAAAATATATAAAAAAGGTACAGTAAATACAAACCGGATTCCAAAAATGTTGGGACACTATACAAATCGTGAATAAAAACTGAATGCAATGATGTGGAGGTGCCAACTTCTAATATTTTATTCAGAATAGAACATAAATCACGGAACAAAAGTTTAAACTGAGAAAATTTACCATTTTAAGGGAAAAATATGTTGAATCAGAATTTCATGGTGTCAACAAATCCCCAAGAAGTTGGGACAAGGCCATTTTCACCACTGTGCGGCATCTCCCCTTCTTCTTACAACACTCAACAGACGTCTGGGGACCAAGAAGACCAGTTTCTCAAGTTTAGAAATAGGAATGCTTCCCCATTCTTGTCTAATACAGGCCTCTAACTGTTCAATCGTCTTGGGCCTTCTTTGTTGCACCTTCCTCTTTATGATGCGCCAAATGTTCTCTATAGGTGAAAGATCTGGACTGCAGACTGGCCATTTCAGTACCCGGATCCTTCTCCTACACAGCCATGATGTTGTGATTGATGCAGAATGTGGTCTGGCATTATCTTGTTGAAAAATGCAGGGTCTTCCCTGAAAGAGATGATGTCTGGATGGGAGCATATGTTGTTCTAGAACCTGAATATATTTTTCTGCATTGATGGTGCCTTTCCAGACATGCAAGCTGCCCATGCCACACACACTCATGCAACCCCATACCATCAGAGATGCAGGCTTCTGAACTGAGCGTTGATAACAACTTGAGTTGTCTTTGTCCTCTTTGGTCCAGATGACATGGCGTCCCAGATTTCAAAAAGAACTTCGAATCATGACTCGTCTGACTTCAGAACAGTCTTCCATTTTGCCACACTCCATTTTAAATGATCCCTGGCCCAGTGAAAACGCCTGAGCTTGTGGATCTTGCTTAGAAATGGCTTCTTCTTTGCACTGTAGAGTTTCAGCTGGCAACGGCGGATGGCACGGTGGATTGTGTTCACTGACAATGGTTTCTGGAAGTATTCCTGAGCCCATTCTGTGATTTCCTTTACAGTAGCATTCCTGTTTGTGGTGCAGTGTCGTTTAAGGGCCCGGAGATCACGGGCATCCAGTATGGTTTTACGGCCTTGACCCTTACGCACAGAGATTGTTCCAGATTCTCTGAATCTTCTGATGATGTTATGCACAGTTGATGATGATAGATGCAAAGTCTTTGCAATTTTTCGCTGGGTAACACCTTTCTGATATTGCTCCACTATCTTTCTGCGCAACATTGTGGGAATTGGTGATCCTCTACCCATCTTGGCTTCTGAGAGACACTGCCACTCTGAGAAGCTCTTTTTATACCCAATCATGTAGCCAATTGACCTAATTAGTGTTAATTGGTCTTCCAGCTCTTCGTTATGCTCAAATTTACTTTTTCTAGCCTCTTATTGCTACTTTTTGGGGATTTGTTGACACCGTGAAAATTTGAATCAACTTATTTTTCCTTTAAAATGATACATTTACTCGGATTAAACGTTTGATCTGTCATCTACGTTCTATTACAAATAAAATATTGACATTTGCCATCTCCACATCATTGCATTCAGTTTTTATTCACAATTTGTTTAGTGTCTCAACTTTTTTGGAATACGCTTTGTAGTAAATAGCTTAAAATCAATAATTTGTAATAAAATAAAATTGATGCCTTTATGGAGGTGTGTATAGTCGATCCTCCTGACCCCTTCTTATCTCTACACTATAGTTCAGTGCCGGATTATATATATATATATATATATATATATATATCTTGTTAGCTGATATTAGTAGTATATATACACTCAAACTGTATATATTTAAAATCCAGTTACCATAGTGTAGTACTCTTCTTCTCAGTATCAATAATCCACATTTATAGTTGTAGTGTCTGTACTTGTGACACCTATTGATGGGTTAGTTGTTAGTTGACATAGGATATTATGTATTTCATATTATATCCATCATAGTTTTCTCCTTTTGCCTTTATACTATGATGATTCTTCCTTAGTGTTATAATCCTAGTAGTGGTCAATAGTACGTACTCACTGTTAGTAGCTAGTTATTCACTGACCGCGGCGTCCCATGTGCTTAGTACCAAGCTTACCTCTATCTCTTGGTACTTGGCTTTTTGATCTTGGCTATAATATACTAGGCACTACATGACTGTACCCAACTTCCATAGAAACCTCATATTATAACTGGTTTCTGCTAGAACGTTCTGTTACTTCAAGCACTCGATTTTGATATTCCACTTTCGCAGCAGTCATGTGCCACTTGGGGACACTTCACAACTGAAGTCAATCAATGGCTGCAATGGTGTATTTGACCATTTCAGTGCAGAAGATGACAGACAGGGACTGGAAAACCAATGAAGCTAGCCAGGGATCTGGAACAAAATGTCTCCACAGGAATTCCAGGCTGGAGTGCTAATTTTTTAAAAAAAATCTTGAACAACCCTTTTAAGCTCCTCTTCATTGAAGAAGTGTTGAGGAGGAAACATTGTAAAATCCAGGCTGGGGTGCTAATATATAAAAAAAATACTGGGCAACTCTTTTAAGCTCTTCTTCATTGAAGAAGAGTTGAGGAGGAAACATTGAGCTAGATAAGTGATTACATGATTTTTTTTTTTTATGGAGAACAGTATTTACCTTTTTCTCATGGTATACATGGGCCTACCGCCTAACCTTCAATGAGGTCATACATGATGACAACATGCAGTATAGGCCGTATCTACAAAACTAAAAATAAATAATGTATTCAGTTGAATATCAAGATATTTTTTAGACAACATTTAGCATGATTTGAAATTGTCTGCACTACATGTGTTGGTTTCTCCGCATAGAAACTTGGTCAAGACTGCGCAGTAGGATACCTTTGCTGCCATGCCACTTATTTAGCCTGGGCTAAAGTTTTAGTTTAAAACAATTCAATCTTGTGTTTGGTTGAAAACTATCGATATTCTGTAACATAAAAGCTAACACTGATCCCAAATAAATAACCAAATCATTTTTTGGGCAACTATCCCTCTTGGAGAATCAGATTGAAACCTTATGAAGAATGTGAGTCGGATTGTATCAATTATGTATGAACAACCAGGGTTTTCAGCTATATGAGCAATTATTGACTATGCAAAGAAATCTTTAATACCTTAATGTGTGATGAGATTCTAATTTTGGAGATAAATGACCATGTATATGTCAAGTTTGATAACAACATAGTTAAGACTCAGTGTTATATTTAGGTCTTTTTGAAAACAGGGATTTAAAGCTCACTAAAATCATTTCATGGTTATATCCGTTGAATTGATTTACTGGTAATGGCTTTTGTCCACAGGGTGCAGCACAGCACATGGTGTGTATATATAATGCAGCCCTATAAATGATGCTGAAATATTGCTCCTTATGCCATAACCACTTTCATCATTATAGGACTGTTTCTTTTACTGCCTATTACTCTAACAATCTGTATTCCCCATATAGCAAGGGCCTCCCCCCCCTCCTTAATTTGTTATGGACGGTATGTTTCAGCTGCCTGTCCAAACAGCTTGATAATAAGAAATTAATCTGATCATATGCAGATCTGGATATCACACCGAGAGCTTAGTGATGAGATTAACTGCTTGAAAAATATCAAAGGATTTGTGGTTAAGAATATGTTTCCCCTCCAGTTATATCTGTGTGCAGTTTCATTGCTTTTACATGGATTGGAAGTTCACACATTCCCCGGTGTCCCGGTAAATAGAAACAACAAGGATATAAATATATTTTTACAGGGACAATGCTGTTCTTCTAGTATTTGCTAACAAGTAAGTAACTTTCAGCAACTTGCAGACTATAGATTAAGTCTTATAGGGCATCCACATAAGTAGGGTTGTCCAATTGTTCAAAAAGAGTAGAAAATATCCCCCGCCGATCCAGCACAGGTGATTTGGTGGCTTCCAGCGATGACACGCTGTACCGGCATGTGACCATGGCAGCCAATCACTTGCTTTAGCTGTCACATGTTATGCTTACTGGGATTTCCACTTCGCGTGGAATGGTGACCCAATGTGCCCACCAGAGGATCTATGCTAAATCCGCAGGCGTCTGAAGAGGTGAGTACTATTTTTATTTTAACACATTTACTGCTTTTTTTTTAACAACCCCATTATTTGGGTAGTGTATGGGAACACTGAGTGACTACTAGTTACAAGTCACAAGGGTGGGGTTCAGTCCGATACTTTCAAAGTGGTTGTTGAAATTCCGTCCAGATGGCAGAATCAGGGTATATAATGCTTTTAATCAATGAGAGAAATTTGGGGTAGCCAAGGCAAACTCTTCTATTATTACTAAATGCCCCACATCCACCTCTCTCCAATACCTCCAGCAGCTGCTGTAGCTTTATCTATTGTAGCTTTGCCTGAAACATAACTGGAATAGTGGCAAAGGTCTGAAATGCATAGGATATCTACTGTTACATATTGTAAAGATTTCTGTAGGAACCTCTGTTAATATGCAGTAAATTTGGATTAGTTTAATTGTTTTATTTAACCTAGTGGCGCAGGGATTATTTGCCGTGAAGGTGACTATACTTCACGCCACAAATATGGCTATGTTGCCTAGGTAGGAACCTGTTTTGAACATTTGAATTCTACCCCTGCTGATTTGGTATTCATCCTGGATTACTTGGCTCATATGCATATTAGAGAAAAATATAAAATATGAATATAATGTGTGATGATGAGATACATATATCCAATATGTGTATATGTGCAGTGATCCACTGGTTCACTGTTAAAACAGTCTATGTCTGGTTTACTGCTGAAGGGTTAATACCAAGTTCTTTACTAAATCTACTGTGGTGGTTAAAGTGTTTACTGTGATACTATGTACTATGATCTATGCACTAGGTCAGTGATGGGCAAGCTGCAGCTCTCCAGCTGTTGTAAAACTACAAATCCCATCATGCCCTGCTGTAGGCAGACTGGGCATACTGGGAGCTGTAGTTTTACAACATCTGGAGAGCCGCAGTTTGCCCATCCCTGCACTAGGTAACCCGAAAAGCCTATGTATAGGTAGAAAATAGTTAAGTTAATAGGCTGGTCCCATTTTTCCCTGGCTCGAGTAGTAGAGAGTTCCTAGCAAGTCAAGCTATAGTGAAGGTCAGTGTGGTGTGCCCCTGCCAAGTGGGCCAAAATAGAATCCTACTCCAGGAAAACACAATTTCTGTAAGTGAAAACTACCAAAAATGCAACTTTATATAGAAAGCCCCTTTAAATAGTGCTTTAAAACATTACATGTGTTCCTCTATTCAAGGCAGTGTGTGAACTTGACTTTAATGAATGTCATAATACCAGTTAACACCACTTAACCTAACTTCCTAATATCATTAAACTGTCCTTTATTGCTATCAGCTGTGAAATGCTACAAAACCAGGCTATATTTTGATGGAAGACTACTTTTGTATTCACCAAAGGTGTATATTAAAAGGTTATTAAATATTCATATAGAGCTGCTGCAAAACCGTACATCAAGAAAAATATTCCATCTTGATTGTTTGCTTTACAGTAGATAGGAGATTTCAGATGAAAGACATTAAAGGTGGAAATGAAGGTTTGGACTTTTATCAAGTAGGAAATTTAAATATTGTAATTTTTATACACTCCCCGAGGTAGAGCTGACACAGAATAAAACATGTAACACTATCATATTTC